>NC_056439.1:15642800-15980300 GCF_018296145.1 Oncorhynchus tshawytscha | reverse complement strand
ATCTTCCCACGTCCAGTCATGCTGAACGGGAGCACTCCAATATATATATATGTGTGTGTGTTTTGATGAACAAGTGGAAGATATAGCCATGGGACATAGCCTCTGAACAGCCATCGCAGACCGTATTTAATTTGAGAACAGCCATCGCAGACCGTATTTAATTTGAGACGAGTTGCTCAACCTCTCTCACTCACTCACAGACAGACATACACGAGTGCCTGCCTGCAGCTATCCTCTGACAGCCTCAATGGCTTTTTTAGATTAATTTATAGCGTGCCCGCAGTTTAGACGTCATTACAGTTTCATACGCTGTTCATCACAGTACCACTTATGGCCACGACAGGCAGCCCTCCAACTGAGACGCAAAGTAGGGGGACCCATGCTGATGTGTAAGCACACACACACACAGCAAAACATCCACCGTGCAGCATTTAGCCGCTATCTCCATTTAAAATGGGATGGTGGAAGACAAAACCAAACAAAGCAACCTATTCAGTGTATCATTCCAATCCATCCTGGTGAAATGGAAGGAAACGAGATAAAACAAGAGGGAACGCTTGATTTAGATTGGGTGTAATCGTTTTACACATTTCCAGTAATTAAAAGAATGCCTCACAAAAGGCTTGCGGTGCAGTGTAATTGTTATTGTGACGACATGCGGCCAACGCTTTAACTGGGGGCTTCTTGACATGCAGACGGGAGGGGGATAGAGAGTGGAGATGAGAAGGTGGCTGACTAGACAGATACAGGGCTATTGAAGGAAGATGTTAAACGGTTAAAGATTAGGAAGTCATTTCTCTTTTGTTTTTAAAGCCAGGAGCTAAATTTTAATCTATACATTGCCCAGTAAGAGAGAGAAAACGAGGGAGGGATTGAGGGTAAAGGGGGGTGAAGAGAGAGAATTTAGATAGTGGCATGGTTGATGCAATTAAATATTTCACCATCCGTTACATTTTCTGGGAGAGAGCGAGCGGGGAAAAGAGCGGAATAGAGAGAGCGCAATGAATTAAACGGCTCCTCTGGATGTGGTATGATTAGTAAATTGGTGGTGATGGTGGGAAGAGACAGAGTGGGTGGCTAACTAGAGGGAGAGATCAAGAATGTGTGTGGCTGGCTAAGAGTGAATGGGGCCAGGCAGTGTGGGTGTGGGCTTGGCTAGACTGTCTTTCTCTGTGGCTCATTTAAAACACAGCCCCTCATAGGGGTTAAACAGAGGCCGTTGGCAAGAAACTAACTACCAATACTGTGTTCTACCATTGTCTTATGTAAGATAGCGAGTCTATTCCGCCTGCCCTGATCTTAGGTTGCGTGCTTGTGTGCTACAACACGAAAAGCAGGCACATAATGCCTTCAATTTTTGCCATATGATATTTTTTTGTGTGGCGTTGCTAAAATAAGGAACCTATCAACTATAGGCTACTAGCACTATGCTATGGCAAACTGGCTGGCTAGCTAGTAACACTAGCTAACTGGATAAACAGCAGTTAGGTTTAGAATGTTAAATCGCAATTTGCAGATTACAGCTGACAGGCTGCAATCTATTGACTTAGCTAGCTGAGAAACAGTTCAGCTAAAGGTTTATGAGCTGCCAACGAAATCTTTTTTGTTTTGTTTTTATTGTCAACTTACATTTTTTATGTTTACCATTACTAACTAATTTTCTGCTGATGATGCCATTTTCTTACCCGAACACTTTCGAGCCATTAACCTTTTGTGAGATATGAGCATCATCTTAACTCCGTTTAGGAGCCTGAGATCGTTTATCTAGTAAGGGAGTCCTGCTCTAGCCTATGACAGTGTTGTCCTGTGCATTGTTTTGTTATGTGTTACATGTGGAACCCGAGTATGCCTAGTAGGCTAGGTCTACTGTGTAGCCTAGGACTGTTATGTTTGTATTTGGAAATATGTTTTCAAACTTTCTTGTGTTGTCCTCTGATTGGTTGTATTGTTAGATTTATTTGACAATTTCAATCTATCCCTATAGGAAGTCCCGTAGGAAGTTTTAGCCTCCACCTGCCCTTCTTTCTCTCACCCCTAACCGGTGTGCTAAGTATAGCGGACGTGAGTCAGGCTCATAGTCTTGTGATGAGGTAGCCCTGCCTGCAACTTCAAAATCAGTGTCCCCCTCAGCGCAAAATAATTTAATCTTGGTCTAATGGTCAAGACCTTGGCCTGTGAGAGACCGGGGACGTTGGTCTATGAGAGACCAGGGTGCCTGCATGAAGTACTCTCAATTAGCTAGGCACGGTTGCTGGGTACGCTTGCCATGTGGTGAGTCATAGCCACAGATCTTTGGTAGGGGCCACCGTGCGGCTAACAGAATCCGATTCAAAACACACACACACGACACCCTCCCTCATCCAAACACACCTCTATTCTTCCCTTCCTGTGAAAGCTTGGCACTGCTCTTTCCAGTTCTCCCTCTCTCGCTCTCTTGCTCTCTCTCTATCGCTCTATTCTCCCCAGCGCTGACTCCTTTTCTCCACCTTCTTTTCAAGCCCTGAGCGAGACTTGTGCTGAAGAAGCCCCCACACAGCACGCTTTCATTCACTGCCAGACACTCTTCCTGGCATTTGTGTGTGTGCGTGCATTTGTAAGGTGATATGTATGTTACTGTTACCACCATGTAAAGGAAGAAGACTCTTTATTTATCTCCCTCTCTCTTTCCACCCCCCCCTGCCCCCATCTCTCTCTAGGGGTGTGTATAGAGATGTTTATGTGTCTCATGGGCAAGAAGTTGTCATCAGATGACCACTACCAGCAAACCAGACAGATCTTCAACACCTTTGATGTGAACTGTATGTACTGTACACCCCCCTCCATCTCTCTCTGTCTTGCTCCCATTTCTCTATCACTCATTCTCATTCCTCCATCTATCCATCTCTATCTCCACCCCCTTCTCTCAATCCCCCTTTCTTCTCTTTGGCTTTTCTTTCGCCAGAAGAGGGTGCTCTAGGCCTTGACGTGCACACACACACACACACACACACACACACACACACACACACAGTGCCTTCTGAAAGTATTCAGACCCCTTGACTTTTTTCACATTTTGTGACTTAACAGCCTTATTCTAAAATTGATTAAATAAATGTTTTTCCTCACCAATCTACATACCAATGCCCCATAATGACAAAGTGAAAACAGGCTTTTAGACATTGTTGCAAATGTATAAAACTCGAAAAACACTTATTTACGTAAGTATTCCAGACCCTTTGCTATGAGACTCGAAGTTGAACTCTGGTCCATCCTGTTTCCATTGATCATCCTTGAGATGCTTCTACCTTGACATGCTTCTACAAATTGGGAGTCCACCTGTGGCAAATTCAATTGATTGGACATGATTTGGAAAGGCACACACCTGTCTATATAAGATCTCACAGTTGACAGTGCATGTCAGAGCAAAAACCAAGCCATGAGGTCAAAGGAATTGTCTGTAGAGCTCTAAGACAGGATTGTGTCGAGGTACAGATCTGGGGAAGGGCACCAACAAATATCTGCAGCATTGAAGATCCCCAAGGACACAGTGGCCTCCATAATTCTTAAATGGAAGCAGTTTGGAACCACCAAGACTCTTCCTTGGGCTGGCTGCCCTGCCAAACTGAGCAATCGGGGGAGAAGGGCCTTGGTCAGGGAGGTGACCGAGAAGCCGACGGTCACTCTGACAGTGATCTAGAGTTCCTCTGTGGAGATGGGAGAACCTTCTTGAAGGAAAACCATCTCTGCAGCACTTCACCAATAAGGCCTTTATGGTAGAGTGGCCAGACGGAAGCCACTCCTCAGTAAAAGGCACATGGCAGCCCGCTTTGAGTTTGCCAAAAAAGCCCCTAAAGATTCTCAGACCATGACAAATCAGATTCTCTGGTCTGATGAAACCAAAATTGAACGCTTTTGCCTGAATGCCAAGCGTCACGTCTGGAGGAAACCTGGCACCATCCATCTACGGTGAAGCATGGCGGTGGCAGCATCATGCTCTGGGGATGTTTTTCAGTGGCATGGACTGGGAGACTAGTCAGAATCGAGGCGAAGATGAACGGAGCAAAGTTCAGAGAGATCCTTGATGAAAACCTGCTCCAGAGTGTTCAGTACCTCAGACTAGGGCGAATGCTCACCTTCCAACAAACCTAAGCACACATCCAAGACAATGCAGGGACTTTGGGACAAGTCTCTGAATGTCCTTGAGTGGCAGCCTTATTCAATTTTACAATAAGGATGTAATGTTGCAAAATGTGGAAAGTCAAGGGTCCTGAATACTTTCTGAATGCGCTGTACACACACACACTTCCTCTGCAAATAGTTCCCTTTTGTATCTAAACTGAAAAACAGAACACTGAAATTAATCCTCTGGTGTGTGTGTGCGCTCTGTAGAAGATCATTCCCACTCTTTGTTCTGTTGGAAAGCATGAGTATAATTCATAAATTTAACATTTTTTTGCAGGGTTTTATATCCGCAGGGGAGTGTCTGTGTGTCAGGTGACCGTGATGATTAACTCTGAAGTAAATGGCCCAGGGACTGTCTTCATTAACCCTCTCACCCGCCATTACAGACGAGGACCTTTGTGTGTGACAACGGCTGGTTTCTTTAATGGCTGCCTGAAACTGCATCCTCAAAGCATTTTTTATGGTGTGATGCTAGACACTGTGTGTGTGTGTGTATGTGTGTGTGTGTTTGCGTGCGTGCGTGTGTGTGCGTGCGCACTGTACACCTGTGTGTGTGTGCACTGCATGCCTGTGTGTGTTGTGTGTGTGTGTTTGCATGTCTGTGTGTGTGTGATTCATGGCATACTGCTCGACTGCATTAATAATTAATTGGCTCTTTTGACAACAGCTTGATAATAATTGGGGCCTGGAATAATAGTGTGTTCACACACAAACTCAGCACAAACGTCCCTTTTCAGGACCCTGTCTTTCAAAGAATATTTGTAAAAATCAGAATAACTTCACAGATCTTCATTGTAAAGGGTTTAAACACTTGTTTCCCATGCTTGTTCAATGAACCATAAACAATTAATGAACATTCACCTGTGGAACAGAAGGTAGGCAATTAAGGTCACAGTTATGAAAACTTAGGACACTAAGAGTGTCTACAGACTCTGAAAAAGACCAAAAGAAAGATTCCCAGGGTCCCTGCTCATCTGCGTGAATGTGCCTTAGGCATGCTGCAAGGAGGCATGAGGACTGCAGATGTGGCCAGCGCAATAAATTGCAATGTCTTTACTGTAAAACACCAAAGACAGCGCTACAGGGAGACGAGACGGACAGCTGATCATCCTCGCAGTGGCAGACCACGTGTAACAACACCTGCACAGGATCGGTACATCCGAACATCACACCTGCGGGACAGGTACAGGATGGCAACAGCTGCCCGAGTTACATCAGGAACGCATAATCCCTCCATCAGTGCTCAGACTGTCTGCAATAGGCTGGACTGAGGGCTTGTAGGCCTGTTTTAAGGCAGGTCCTCACCAGATATCACTGGCGGAGGGTCCGACATGGTCTGGGGCGGTGTGTCACAGCATCATCGGACTGAGCTTGTTGTCATTGCAGGCAATCTCAACGCTGTGCGTTACAGGGAAGACATCCTCCTCCCTCATGTGGTACCCTTCCTGCAGGCTCATCCTGACATGACCCTCCAGCATGACAATGCCACCACACACAGAATGAGCAGGATGGCTGATTTCCTGTAAGACAGCGAAGAGCCCGGGTCTCAATCCCATTGATCGGAGGGTGAGGGCTAGGGCCATTCCCGCCCAGAAATGTCCGGGAACTTGCAGGTGCCTTGGTGGAAGAGTGGGGTAACATCTCACAGCAAGAACTGGTTACATAATGGACACACCAGATACAGACTATTTTTTATTTTGACCCCCCCCCCCCGCTGAGTTTATATACTGTATATATACACCCACTCATCATGTATGTATGTGCCTTAGTATTATAACTTTATGTCTTCGGAAAGTATTCAAACCCTTGCCTTGCAAAAAAGGGCACCTATTCCCTTTGAGCATGGTGAAGTTATTCATTACACTTTGCATGGTGTATCAATACACCCAGTCACTACAAAGGTACAGGCGTCCTTCCTAACTTGCCGGAGAAGAAGGAAACCGCTCAGAGATTTCACCATGAGGCCAATGGTGACTTTTTAAAACCATTACAGAGTTTAATGGCTGTAATAGGAGGAAACTGAGGATGGATCAACAACGTTGTTACTCCACAATACTAACCTAACCACAGAGATGCATACAAAGCTCTCCCTCACCCTCCATTTGGCAAATCTAACCATAACTCCATCCTCTTAATTCCTGTTTACAATCAAAAACTCAAACAGGAAGTACCAGTGATGTGCTCAATATGGAAGTAGTCAGATGAAGAGGACATTAATCTTCAGGACTGTTTCGCTAGCACAGATTGGAATATGTTCCGGGATTCATCCGATGGCATTGAGTATTTTACCACATCAGTCACCGGGCTTCATTAATAAGTGCATTGACGACATCATTCCCGCTGTGACCGCACATACTAACCAAAAGCCATGGATTACAGGCAACATCCACACTGATCTAAAGGGTAGAGCTGCCGCTTTTAAGAAACGGGACACAAATCTGGACGCTTATAAGAAATCCTGCTACGCCCTCCGACGAACCATAAAACAGACAAAGTGTCAATACAGGCCTAAAATCAAATCCTATTACACCACATCTGACGCTCGTCGAATGTGGCAGGGTTTGCAAACTATCACGGGTTACAAAGGGAAACCCAGCTGCAAGCTGCCCAGTGACAGAAACCTACCAGATGAGCTAAATGCCTTCTATACTCTCTTTGAGGCAAACACTGAACCATGCATGAGAGCATCAGCTGTTCCGGACGATTGTGTGATCACACTCTCTGTAGCCGGTGTGAGTGAGACTTTTTTAAACAGCTTAACATTCACAAGGCCGCAGAGCCAGACATATTACCAGGATGCATACTCCGAGCATGCGCGGACCAACTGTCAGGTGTCTTCACTGACATTTTCAACCTCTGCCTGACCCCGTCTGTAATATCTACATGTTTCAAGCAGACTATCAAAACGCCAAGGCAACCTGTCTAAATTATTATTGTCCCGTAGCACTCATAGCTATAGCCATAAAATGCTTTGAAAGGATGGTCATGGCTCACATCAACGTCATCATCCCAGACACCCCAGACCCACTTCAATTCGCATGCCGCCCCAACATATCCACAGATGACACTATCTCTTATTGCACTCCACACTGCCTTTTCCCACCTGGACAAAAGGAACACCTACGTGAGAATGCTGTTCATTGACTACAGCTCAACACTAAACTAAGGACCCTGGGATTAAACACCTCCCTCTTAAATTGGATACTGGACTTTCTGACAGGCCACCCTTAGGTGGTGGGGGTAGGAAAAAATACATCCGCCACGCTAACGCTCAACACGGGGGCCCCTCAGGAGTGCTTAGCCGCCTCCTGTATTCCGTGTTCACCCACGACTGTGGCCACTCACGAATACAACATCATTAAATTTGCAGACGACGTGACGGTGGTAGGCCTGAGCACCGAAAACGATGAGACAGCCTATAAGGCTGAGGTCAGAGACGACAACAACCTCTCCCTCAAAGGAGCTGGTCGTGGATTATAGGAAACAGAGGGCCGAGCACACCCCCATTCACATCGAATGGGGCTGTAGTGGAGATGGTCAAGAGTTTCAAGTTCCTCAGTGTCCTATCATGGTCCTAACTAGTGATGCACGATATATTGGTAAGCATATCTGAATCGGACGATATTAGCTAAAATGCCAACATCCGGCATTGGCCCGATGTCTGTCTAGTTTAACGCCGATATGCAAAACCGATGTCAGAGCTGACGTGCATACCTATAAAACATAGGTAGATGACGTAATGACGCCACGAAAAATACAGCGCTACACGTGCAACACAGCATTCCTAACTTAGCACACAATGTCTGCGTGTTGATCTATCTTGGAAGTTTCAAAGGAAGATAACAAAGGCCATATGCAAGTTTTGTGCTGCTATTATTTCCCGAGGAGGGGAGAAAGTTAAATCCTAACTAGGTTTTGATGATGTTTTACTGGTAATGGGGACAAATGTAATTGCCAACAAAAAAACAGTTTGATTAGTGTGTGTTTCAACTATTTAACTGTACTAGAATGCTTAAAAGGTCGCTGTAACTGTACTAGAATGCTTAAACATTTTAAATATCGGTATCAGATTAATTGGCAAGGAAAATATTGGATATCGGTATCGGCCAAAAATCTGCATCCCTTGTTTCTAACACACCAACACAGTCATGAAGAGGGCACAACAATGCCTCTTTCCCATCAGGAGGCTGAAAAGATTGTCCCTCAGATCCTCAAAATTATACAGCTGCACCATTGATAGCATCTTGACTGGCTGCATCATCGCTTGGTATGGCAACTACTCTGCATCCGACCGCAAGTCGCTACAGAGGGTAGTGCGTATGAGCTCCCTGTCATCCAGGACCTCTATACCAGGCATTGTCAGAAGAAAGCCCTAAAAATAGTCAAAGATTCCAGCCACCCAAGTCACAATCTGTTCTCTCTGCTACCACACGGCAAGCAGTACTGGACCGCCAAGTCTTCGACCAAAAGGCTCCTGAACAGCTTCCAACCCAAAGCTGTTAATCAAATGGCTACCCGGACTTTCTGCTTCAAAGGTTTGGCGTCACTTAGAAATGTCCTTGTTTTTGACAGAAAATCCATTTTTTTGGTCCATTTAAAATAACATCAAATTGATCCGAAATACAGTGTAGACATTGTTAATGTTGTAAATGACTATTGTAGCTGGAAACGGCAGATTGTTTTAATGGAATATCTACATAGGCGTACAGAGGCCCATTATCAGCAACCATCACTCCTGTGTTCCAATGGCACATTGTGTTAGCTAATCCAAGTTTATAATTTTAAAAGGCTACTCACTGGACCCTATGATCACTCGGCTGCACATGCCTCTCCCTAATGTCAATATGCCTTGTCTATTGCTGTGTTGGTTAGTCATTTTTGTCTTATTTCACTATAGAGCCTCCAGCCCTGCTCAATATGCCTTAGCTAGACCTTATGTTCCACCCCCCACACATGCGGTGACCGCACCTGGCTTAATTAAACCTGTGCCTCTAGAGACAAAACCTCTCTCGTCCGTCACTCAATGCCTAGGCTTACCTCCACTGTACTCACATCCTACCATACCCTTGTCTGTACATGATGCCTTGAATCTATTCTTCTGCGCCCAGGAACCTGGTCCTTTTACTCTCTTTTCCGAACGCACTAGACGACTAGTTCTTCTAGCCTTTAGCCGTACTCTTATCCTACTCCTCTGTTCCTCTGGTGATGTAGAGGTTAACCCAGGCCCTGAAGCCCTCAGCATCACTCCCATTCCCCAGGCGCTCTCATTTGTTGACTTCTGTAGCCGTAACCGAAAGCATGTTAACTTTAGAAGCCTCCTCCCTAAGTTTGTCTTATTCACTGCTTTAGCACACTCCGCCAACCCGGATGTCTTAGCCGTGTCTGAATCCTGGCTTAGGAAGGCCATCGAAAATCCTGAAATGCTGAAAATCCTGAAATCCTGAAAACTATAACATTTTACGACAAGATAGAACTGCCAAAGGGGGAGGAGTTAGCCTGCAGAGTTCTGTCATACTATCCAGGTGTGTGCCCACCAATTCTAGCTTTTACTTTTAAAAATCCACCTATCCAGAAAAAGTCTCACTGTTGCCGCTTGTTATAGACCCCCCTCAGCCCCTCAGCCCCCAGCTGTGCCCTGGACACCATATGTGAATTGATCGCCCCCCATCTATCTTCAGAGTTCGCACTGTTAGGTGACCTAAACTGGGACATGCTTAACACCTCGGCCATCCTACAATCTAAGCTAGATGTCCTCAATCTTACACAAATGATCAAGGAACCTACCAGGTACAACCTGATATCATCCTGACCAACCTGCCCTCTAAATACACCTCTGCTGTCTTCAACCAGGATCTCAGCAATCACTGCCTCATTGCCTGCATGCGTTATGGGTTCGCGGTTAAATGACCACCCCTCATCACTGTCAAACGCTCCCTAAAACACTTCAGCGAGCAGGCCTTTTCTAATCGTCCTGGCCTGGGTAGCCTGGAAGGATATTGACCTCATCCCGTCAGTAGAAGATACATGGTTGCTGTTCAAAAGTGTGCATGGTTGCTGTTCAAAAGTGCTTTCCTCTAAATAAGCATGTCCCATACAAAGAATTCAGAACTAAGAACAGATATAGCCCTTGGTTCACCCCAGACTGGACTGCCCTTGACCAGCTCAAAAACATCCTGTGGCGTTCTGCATTAGCATCGAATAGCCCCCACGATATGCAACTTTTCAGGGAGGTCAGGAACCAATATACACAGTCTGTTAGCTGTTAGCTTTTTCAAACAGAAATTTGCATCATGTAGCACTAATTCCAAAAAGTTTTGGGACACTGTAAAGTCCATGGAGAATAAGAGCACCTTCTCCCAGCTACCCACTGCACTGAGGATAGGAAACACGGTCACCACCGATAAAACTACGATAATTGGCCATTTCAATAAGTATTTTTCTAAGGCTGCCATACTTTCCACCTGGCTACCCCTACACCAGCCAACATCTCAGAACCCCCTGCAGCAGCTTGCCCAAACCCTGCTTCTCCTTCACCCAAATCCAGCTGATGTTCTGAAAGAACTGCAAAATCTGGATCCCAACAAATCAGCTGGGCTAGACAATCTGGATCCTATCTTTCTAAAATTATCCGCTGAAATTGTTGCAACCCGTATTACTAGCCTATTCAACCTTTCTTTCGTATCGTCTGAGATCCCCAAAGATAGGAAAGCTGCTGCGGTCATCCCCCTCTTCAAAGGGGGAGACACTCTAGACTCAAACCCTATATCCATCCTGCCCTGCCTTTCTAAAATCTTCGAACGCCAAGTTAATAAACAGATCACCGACCATTTCGAATTCCACTGATCTGTTTATTAACTTGGCGTTCGAAGATTTTAGAAAGGCAGGGCAGGATGGATATAGGTCTATAACAGTTTGAGTCTAGAGTGTCTCCCCCTTTGTCTACACTATGCAATCTGGTTTCCGAGCTGGTCATGGGTGCACCTCAGCCATGCTCAAGGTCCTAAACGATATCATAACCGCCATCGATAAGACAGTACTTTGCAGACGTCTTCATCGACCTGGCCAAGGCTTTCAACGCTGTCAATCACCGCATTCTTATCGGCAGACTCAATAGCCTTGGCTTCTCAAATGACTGCCTCGCCTGGTTCACCAACTACTTCTCAGAGGTCAATGTGTCAAATCAGAGGGCCTGTTGTCTGGACCTCTGGCAGTCTCTATGGGGGTGCCACAGGGTTCAATTCTCGGGCCGACTCTT
This sequence comes from Oncorhynchus tshawytscha, assembly GCF_018296145.1. Classification (NCBI taxonomy): domain Eukaryota; kingdom Metazoa; phylum Chordata; class Actinopteri; order Salmoniformes; family Salmonidae; genus Oncorhynchus; species Oncorhynchus tshawytscha. The sequence goes on along the minus strand of NC_056439.1, from coordinate 15,968,884 downwards.
TTCTCTGTATATATCAATGATGTCACTCTTGCTGCTGGTGATTCTCTGATCCACCTCTATGCAGACAACACCATTCTGTATACATCTGGCCCTTCTTTGGACACTGTGCTAACAAACCTCCAAATGTGGCCTCAACTGCTTTTAAATGCTAGTAAAACTAAGTGCATGCTCTTCAACAGATTGCTACACGTACCCTCCGGCTCGACTATCACTACTGTGGACTGTTCTGACCTAGAATATGTGGACAACTACAAATACCTAGGTGTCTGATTAGACTGTAAACTCTCCTTCCAGACTCACATTAAGCATCTCCAATCCTAAATTAAATCTAGAATTGGCTTCCTATTTCGAAAACAAAGCCTCCTTCACTCATGCTGCCAAACATACCCTCGTAAAACTGACAATCCTACCGATCCTTGACTTTGGCGATGTCGTTTACAAAATCACCCCCAACAGACTACATCCAGTTTGCTGAGTATCACAGTGCCATCCGTTATCACCAAAGCACCATATACTACACACCACTGCGACCTGTATGCTCTCATTGGCTGGCCCTCACTACATATCCGTCGCCAAACCCACTGGCTCCAGGTCACCTATAAGTCTTTGCTCGGTAAAGCCCCGCCTTATCTCAGCTCACTGGTCACCATAGCAACACCCACCCGTATCACGGGCTCCAGCAGGTATATTGCACTGGTCATCCCCAAAGTCAACACTTACTTTGGCGGCCTTTCTTTCCAGTTCTCTCCTGCCAATGACTGGAACTAATTGCAAAAATCACTGAAGCTGGAGACTTATATCTCCCTCACTAACTTTAAGCATCAGCTGTCAGAGCAGCTTACCGATCACTGTACCTGTACACAGCCAATCTGTAAATAGCACACCCAACTACCTCATCCCCATATTATTACTTTTCCTCTTGCTCATTTGCACCCCGGTATCTCTACTTGCACATCATCATCTGCACATCTATCACTTCAGTATTAATGCTAAATTGTAATTACTTTCACCTCGTGGGCCTATTTATTGCCTACCTCCCTACTCTTCTATAGTTGTACACACTGTATATAGCTTTTTCTATTATTCTTTTGTGTTATTGCCTGTACATTTTGTTTGTGTAACTTTGTTGTTGTCGCACTGCTTTGCTTTATCTTGGCCAGATCGCAGTTGTAAATGAGAACTTGTTTTCAACTGGCCTACCTGGTTAAATAAAGGTGAAATAAAAAATCTGGAGCATCAGCATTTGTGGGTTCGATTACAGGCTCAAAATTGCCAGAAACAAATAAGTTTCTTCTGAAACACGTCAGTCAATTCTTGTTCTGATAAATTAAGGCTATTCCATGCGAGAAATTGCCAAGAAGATCTGAAGATCTCATCCAACGCTGTGTACTTCTCCCTTCACATAACAGCGCAAACTGGCCCTAACCAGAATAGAAAGAGGAGTGGGAGGCCCCTGTGCACATCTGAGCAAGAGGACAAGTACATTAGAGTGTATAGTTTGAGAAACAGACGCCTTACAAGTCCTCAACTGGCAGCTTCATTAAATAGTACCTGCAAAACAACAGTCTCAACGTCAACAGTGAAGAGGCGACTCCGAGATGCTGGCCTTCTAGGCAGAGTTGCAAATAAAAGCCATATCTCAGGCTGGCCAATAAAAAGAAAAGATAGGCAAGAACACAGACACTGGAACTCTGCCTAGAATGCCAGCATCCCGGAGTCGCCTCTTCACTGTTGACGTTGAGACTGCTGTTTTACAGGTACTATTTAATGAAGCTGCCAGTAAATTATATCATAAATAGGACTGGTAAAGTTATGTCACACATGTAGCTAACAAAAAATATATGAAAATGTCTGCTCTATCCAAAAGTACAATCAACTAATTGTAGCATTACCACAAAAATGGGGTGGCAGGTAGCCTAATGGTTAGAGCATTGGGCCAGTAACTGAAAGGTTTCTGGATCAAATCCCCGAGCTGACAAGGTAGAAAATCTGTCGTTCTGCCCCTGAACAAGGCAATTAAACCACTGTTCCCGGTAGGCCGTCATTGTAATTAAGAATTTGTTCTAACTGACTTGCCTAGTTAAATAAAATAATAATAATAACTGCAAAAATGGAAGAGGCAAGTGGAAGGGGGAGAAGGTAAGGAACTTTTCTGTCAGCCCTGCATTAAAGACCAAATATACAACCATCCCAGCTCTGCAGATTTTGCTGCGAAGAGACAGAATCATTAGATCATTTGTTTTGGTACTGTCCATATGTTGCTTGTTTTTGGTCGCAGGTTCAGGAATGGCTGAATAATTACTACATTTACCTGGAGCTCTGCAAATAGTGTTGAGAAGAGTAGGCAGGAGGCAGTCGCAGGTTTAGAACTACTAAATTTATTAAAGCACTCATATAATTTTTTTTTTTTTTAAAAATGCAGGACGGAACCCAAAGTGCAAAAATAATAAAGTACTCAGGAAATAGTAGGGGAGAAGGGTTCCGTCCTGCATTTTTTAATAAAAAAAGTAAAATAAAATATATATAATAGCATTTCGCTACACTCGCATTAACATCTGCTAACCATGTGTATGTGACAAATAAATTTGATTTATATATATATATATTATATATATATAATATATTGTATATATATATATATAATATAAAATATATATAATATACAATATATTATATATATATATATATATAATATACAATATATTATATATATATATAATATATTTGATAATATATATATATAATATATTTGATGAGTGAAGGGTGTTTGCCAGCAGCAGGTTCGGCAACAGCTAGAAGGCCGGCGACGCCGAACGAGAGGGGTTGCCAAAGCAAAGGCTGGTGTGACAATAGCACTGCTGGGTGATTTGGACAGTCATAGTCAATCAATCAATAATACAATTAGCAAAAATGTGTCTTTACTTTGTAATCTGGAGAAACTATAGAAAGGTTCAGAAATTTTGTTAAAATACTCCAAAAACATGCATCCTGTTTGCAACAAGACTAAAGTAATACTGCAAAAAATGTGGCAAGCAATTCACTTTTTGTCCTAAATACAAAATGTGTTTGGTTGTCTAGCAATGATCAACAACCAATTTGACAGACCTTGAAGAATTTTGAAAAGAATAATGGGCAAAAGTTGCACAATCCAATTGTGGAAAGCGCTTAAATACTTACCCAGAAAGACTAACAGTTGTAGTTGCTGCCAAAGGTTATTCTACAAAGTATTGACTCAGGGGTGTGAATACCTATGCAAATGAGCTATTTCTGTATTTCATTTTCAATACATTTGCCAAAAACTCTAAAAACAATTTTTCACTTTGTCATTAAAAGAAATCTATTTAATCCATTTTGAATTTAGGCTGTAACACAACAAAATGTGTAATAAGTTCAGGTGTATGAATACTTTCTGAAGGCACTGTAGCTCTATCTCAGACAGACAACTCAGCTCTCTTTCTCTCCCTCGCACTACCACTTTTTTTGTGTGTGTGTGCGCCCATGCGTATGTGTGCACATGCATGCCTGTGCGTACGTACTGTGTGTGTTTGTGTGTTTACACCTGTGTTTTCTCGTCTCTGCAGGTCATGGTTTCCTGAAGCTGGAGGACTTTAGAACAGCCTTCAGTAGAGTGGCTCCTCGTCTGCCTGAGAGGACTGTCCTGGAGGCCTTCAGGTACTGGGGATGGGATGGGAAAGGGTTGGAAATTGTTTGGGAAAGTGGATGGAAATGGAAAGATGGGATGGGGAAAGGGTTGGGAAGGAGTTAGGAATGGGTTTAAGTTTCACGTTTCATTAGTCATATATACAGCATACACATGGTTTACAACGTCCAACGAAATGCTTGTAGGTTCCCTCTCAATAATGCAGTAAGAAATAATAAAGTAAAATAATAAAAAGTAAATGGCGCGGGTAGAATATAATAAAACATTTAGTGTAAATACAGGAAGGCACTCAGCAATTTATAGTACAATATTTACATGTGTGTGTGAATGTACTATATGTGTGTTCCTGAGTGAGTGCATGTATGCTAAGGTGCGGAGAGTCCGTGCAGGTGGTCTGTTTTCAGCAGTCTGATGGCTTGTTGGTCTGATACTTTCTGCCCGACAGTAAGGGAGGGAACAGTCTGTGGCTGGGGTATGTAGGGTCCTTGATGATGCTGCAGGACTTCCTCAGGCACAGTTTTGAGTAGATGTCCTGAATGGGTGGGAGCACGGCCGAAGGGGTGTACTGGGCTGTTGTCACAACTCGCTGGAGGGCCTTGCGGTCGTGGGCGGAGCAGGTCCCATACCAGGCAACGATGCAGCCAGGCAGGACGCTCTAGATGGTGCAGTGGTAGTATTTGGAGAGGAGGCATGCTGAATTTCTTCAGCTGCTTTAGGAAGCAGAGGTGCTGTTGCGCTCTCTTGATAAGAGTGGTGGTGGTGTTGTTGGTCCATATCAAGTTCTTAGAGATACGTACATCGAGGACTCTCTCTCCACTGCAGTCCCGTCAATGTGGATCGGGGCGTGTCCTCTCCCCTGCTTCCTGAAGTCAACAATCAACTCCTTTGTTTTGCTGAGGTTGAGGGAGAGGTTGTTGTCCTGGCACCACAATGAGAGTTTACAGTGCCTTCAGAAAGTATTCACCCCTTGACTTTTTCCACATTACATTACATTTATATCTTTTGTCAACAACCTACACAGCCCAAAAATATGCTATCATGTGAAAGTGGAATGAGATTATTTTAAAACTCCTCAATAATTATTCAACCCCTTTTGTTATGGCAAGCCCAAAAATGTGCTTAACAAGTCACATAATAAGTTGCATGGACTATCTCATATCTTTACCCCACACATACACTACCTTTCAAAAGTTTGGGGTCACTTAGAAATATCCTTGTTTTTGAAAGAAAAGCACTTTTTTTTTTGTCCATTTTTGTCCACTACTATTGTAGCTGGTTTCCAGTTTCTTGGCAATTTAAATAATATAAATAAATAAATTCATCACGTTTGCAACAAGGCACTAAAGTAATACTGTAAAAAAAAATGTTTAGGAAAAATCCAATGCAACACATTACTGAGTACCACTCTCCATATTTTCAGGCATAGTGGTGGCCGCATCAACAACAAAAAAATCATTTTGAATTCAGGCTGTAACACATCAAAATGTGAAATAAGTCAAGGGGTATGAATGCTTTCTGAAGGCACTGTACCTCTTCCCTGTAGGCCGACTCGTTGTTTAGTGATCAGGTCGACAACAGGGAGTACAGCAAAGGGCTGAGGACGCATGCCTTGGGGGCCCATGTGTTGAGAGACAGTGTGGAGGAGATTGGGTATGGAAATGTGAAGGAATTGGTAATGGGTTGGGAATGTAATTGTAAATGGGAAGAAGGGGATAGAAAGGGTTTTGGGATGGGAAATGGTTTTGGAAAGGGGTTGGGAATCCCATCAGGCTCTTTTACTGTAAATCAATGTTGGTATACATGGCCACTGTATCCCAAATGGTGGGTTTAGTTGTTCACACAGGTGTTCTCAGTCCAGTCAAATACTTAGTATTTATTTAGCTGTGAATTTATTTTTTTTACAGATTTTTCTGGTATCATAAGACATGGCAAAACGTGTAGAATTGCAGGAAATTGCTTTAAAACTGAGGCTAGTTCTACATAAGGGTGCACTTTTTTTTTAAATTCACAAGAGCTCTGACGAAGGCGGTGAAGCCGATACGTTAGCTTATTAAATATCAGTGATACTATCAAGAGCAGTGTGCGGTTTCCTTTTTCCTTCATCTTGTTTAATTGTTGCCATGCACCTGCAAATTAGATTGCTCAGATGTGCGAGTGCCTTTTGAATTTTGCTTTAAAACTGCTCAAATGTATCTCTGCCAAAAATAGGGGTGTGAACAGTTTGGTGTTGCATGGGTTCCCAGGTGGGGATTTGTTACTATGCCGATAAATGACAATGTCCATCCGGACCTTTGACACCTAGGACATTTACAGTATGTGACTGGACCTTCTCAAATAGTACCCCCTGCCCTACGTAATGCACTACTTTTGACCAGGGCCCGGTTTCCCTAATGCATATCAAGGCTAAGTTCATAGTAAGAACCTTCGTAGGAGCATACTTAAATCTCCGAGATGTTTCCCCAAACCATCGTTACTAATGTTGCACTTGAAAATGCTTGTTGTTTACGGACTGCCTCAAACCACTCGTCGAACAGCTAAGTGCGTCGTTAAATATTTTTTTGCTCTTCCACGTCACTTTATACACAGAAGATCTTGGCTAAACATAATCTCTCTGTGTCCGCCGATAACTTCAGAACAAAGTTGACTACAAATACAAAGTTGCCAATGTCTTTGCAATTGTTACAAACATGCAAAGGATAAAAATATGCTTCAAACGAAAACCGAGGTGACTGCATTAAAAGACGAATACAGTATAGGTTAGGCCTATATATTTCAATCATATTGAGATCAATTTAATGTCCATTCTATTGAGTTCTATTTTGTAATTGTAGGCTACTGTGTAACATATGCGCAATAATGTGCGAAATCTACGGTGGTGCATTATTATAGGGTAAGCCTTAGAATAAGCCACCTCAATATTTGCAGCCATCAGGATAATATATCTAGGAGCTGAGGTCTAGGTCATCAAAAGTGGCGATTTTAACATGTCAGTATTAACGATGTGAATGGAGAAAGCTGATCAGAGAGCCCAGTCTCCTTCCCCCTCTTCTCTCTGGTCTCCTTCCCCTCTTCTCTCCGGTCTCCTTCCCCCTCCTCTCCGGTCTCCTTCCCCCTCTCCTCTCCGGTCTCCTTCTCCCTCTCCTCTCCGGTCTCCTTCTCCCTCTCCTCTCCGGTCTCCTTCTCCCTCTCCTCTCCGGTCTCCTTCTCCCTCTCCTCTCCGGTCTCCTTCTCCCTCTCCTCTCCGGTCTCCTTCTCCCTCTCCTCTCCGGTCTCCTTCTCCCTCTCCTCTCCGGTCTCCCTCTCCCTCTCCGGTCTCCCTCCCTCTCCGGTCTCCCTCTCCTCTCCGGTCTCCTTCTCCCTCTCCTCTCTGGTCTCCTTCCCCCTCTCCTCCCCGCTCTCCTTCTCCCCCTCTCCTCCCCGCTCTCCTTCTCCCTCTCCTCTCCGGTCTCCTTCTCCCTCTCCTCTCCGGTCTCCTTCTCCCTCTCCTCTCCGGTCTCCTTCTCCCTCTCCTCTCCGGTCTCCTTCTCCCTCTCCTCTCCGGTCTCCTTCTCCCTCTCCTCTCCGGTCTCCTTCCTCCTCCTCTCTGGTCTCCTTCCCCCTCTCCTCCCCGGTCTCCTTCTCCCCCTCTCCTCCCCGGTCTCCTTCTCCCCCTCTCCTCCCCGGTCTCCTTCTCCCCCTCTCCTCCCCGGTCTCCTTCTCCCCCTCTCCTCTCCGGTCTCCTTCTCCCCCTCTCCTCTCGGTCTCCTTCTCCCCCTCTCCTCTCCGGTCTCCTTCTCCCCCTCTCCTCCCCGGTCTCCTTCTCCCCCTCTCCGGTCTCCTTCTCCCCCTCTCCGGTCTCCTTCTCCCCCTCTCCTCTCCTCTCCGGTCTCCTTCTCCCTCTCTCCTCCCCTGTGTTCAGTTAGGCTACCTTTAAAACAGCATGACAGAGAGCAAAGGGAATGAATAGAGGAGAAGGGAGGAGGCCTGGCATGGAAAGTGGGGGAGAAAGGGGGAATGAGCAAGAGAAAAGGAAAATAGTCATATTTAGTGTGAAAGTGGGGAGTTTAAAAAAACTAGTGTGTTTGTGTGTGTGTGCGTAGAGTTTATCTGTGTGCCCAGGGCTGTGTTTAGTCCAGATTATCTCTCCAAAGTGATAAATAATAACACTTGCTCTGAGGGAAGGAGGGAGGAAGAGAGAGAACATGCTTGTTCTTCACACACTTCGGAATAAAACTAAAGCAAGTTTGTATGTGTTGCAGTGTGTGTGCAGCAATGTGTTGTTGTGTGTGTTCTCTCTGTCCTTTCAGTCCCTTGCCATGTCCTTTCTGTCATAATCACAGAACAATGGATCACAGAATCACACCATTAACACCACACAAGCATGTGTGTTTGTGCACACAAGCATTATCTAACACACACACACACACACGTGTAAATACACACACACACATTTACGGCGTGCACCTGCTGCCTCCTTTTTATTTGCTCCAGATTTACGGCCGCGTGCCGCCGAGCTCTTGCTCACACACACCATTAACACAGCAACCGCTCGCCTGGTTACTGTCTCCATGACAACGTGGCAACGCAGTGCCTACCATCGCACCTTCAGCAGAACCTGCAGTTGTTATTCCCCCTTTCCTTTCTCTCTTTGACCCTTTCTTTCTTTCCTTCTCTCTTTTTTGTTAGTTATTTTTCTTTCTATCCTTCCTCCTTTTATTTTGTTCTCTTTTACCTCTCTCTCCCTCCTTCCTTTTTTCTTCTCTCCTCTGTTTTCCTCACCCATCCCTCTCGGGCTTTCTCTCTACCTCTTTTGTTGTTCTTCCTCTGCTTCTGCTTTGTTGCTCCTCTCTCTCGGTCTCCACAGCAACTCTGTCTTGTGGTAGCCCTTTACACTCGGAACGTATACGGGTTAAACATGGCAGATTTGGGCAGTAATAAGCTCTTAAATTGGAAGGTAGTGGCTGTACAGCAACATGCTTTACATGGCGTCAGAGCTCTGGCACTGCTGTATGGGTTCTCAATGACAGCCGTTCTGAACTTGAGCACCTCATCTGACAAGAAGTTGCCCCCCTCCCTCCCGCTGCTAATTGGGCAACTTTTGCAAATGTTTTTGTTGTCTGAGTGATGGAAATGCTATAAATGTAAGATGGCTCGATGTATTTTGCAAGAAAAGACATTGAGGATTATAATCAACACAGCTTTGATGTCGAACAAGCAAACACACGTGAGTCCAAATGTCCACTTCACATCTCCAAATCATACATTTCATGTCATATATACAGTGTCAACGTTTAGTATCACTATGTTTGATGTACAGTTACAAGATGACATGTCACCATACCCTGGGTTGTTCTGAACAGAATGAGCCAATGTTTGTTTGTGAGGGAAATTCACTGCGGCATACACACCTGGATGCACTCATGACTCCTTTCTATGCGCACCAAAATGACCACCAATAGCCTTGTGAAAGGCTAACACTTTGAGATCGTACTTATAAAACTTAGCTAGTCATGTGTGTTGGCAATAGATCAAGCTTTCAAATCACATGACCCAGATTGTGATTTTTAATGGACCGTTTTTGGATTATGTAAACAACGACAGTAATTGTGTGGTACTGGGGAGCAGGGTTGTGTTCCAGACGAAACAACTACAAGTGTGCTTGCTGTCGTTCCTCAATGGCACAGCCAGGAGAGCTAAAAAAGGTACCCCGGTTGAAGACTTTTCTTTGAGTTATAAAAGTGCATTGAAATTGCTTAGGAACTGTGCAACACCAGTTATTCCTCTCATTTAAACCATTGTATTTTTTGGTCTTCTGTTGTACCAACCCCACATTTTCTCCCCAATTTCGTTGTATCCAATTGCGATCCGATCGCTGCAAATCAGAGGTTGACCGACATGGTGTGAATGGCCGATGTGAATGCAATGTACTTGGCCATAATCGGCATCCAAAAATGAAAAACCTGATAGGTCAATGTTTTTAACTAAATTTAATTAAACATTAATGAGTAAAAGTTGCTTATTTTCTGATATAATGAACTAAATGTATTGATTTATATTTGACCTTTATTTAACTAGGCGAGTTATGGCCGAGTACATTGCATTCCACGAGCAAACTGCGTGGCAAGCTGACCACCTGTTACGCGAGTGCAGCAAGGAGCCAAGGTAAGTTGCTAGCTAGCATTTAAACTTATCTTATAAAAAACAATCGATCTTCACATCATCACTAGTTAACTACACATGGTTGATGATATTACTATGTTAACTAGCTTGTCCTGCGTTGCATATAATCAATGCAGTGCCTGTTCATTTATTATCGAATCACATCCTACTTTGCCAAAAGGGTGATAATTTAACAAAAGCACAATCGTTGCATGAATGTACCTAACCATAAACATCAATGCCTTTCTTAAAATCAATACACAGAAGTATATTTGTTTATACCTGCATATTTAGTTAAAAGAAATTCATGTTAGCAGGCAATATTAACTAGGGAAATTGTATCACATCTCTTGCGTTCATTGCACGCGGAGTCAGGGTATATGCAACAGTTTGGGCTGCCTGGCTCGTTGAGAACTAATTTGCCAGAATTGTACATAATTATGACATAACATTGAAGGTTGTGCAATGTAACAGCAATATTTAGACTTAGGGTTGCCACCCGTTCGATAAAATACAGAACAGTTCCGTATTTCACTGAAAGAATAATCATTTTGTTTTCCAAATGATAGTTTTCGGATTTGACCAAATGAATTACCAAAGGCTTGTACTTCTGTGTTTATTATATTATAATTAAGTCTATGATTTGATAGCGCAATCTGCCTGAGCGGTGGTAGGCAGCAGCAGGCTCATAAGCATTCATTCAAACTTTACTGCGTTTGTCAGCAGCTCTTAGCAATGCTTGAAGCAGAGCACCGTTTATGACTTCAAGCCTATCAACTCCTGAGATTAGGCTGGCAATACTAAAGTGCCTGTTAGAACATCCAATAGTCAAAGGTATATGAAATACAAATGGAATAGAGAGAAATAGTCGATGCGTCATAATAACTTAAACCTAAAACTTCTTAAGTGGGAATATTGAAGACCTGGGAATATTGAACCACCAGCTTGCATATGTTCTGAGCAAGGAACTTAAACATTAGCTTTTTTACATGGCACTTATTGCACTTTTACTTTCTTCTCCAACACTGTTTTTGCATTATTTAAACCAAAATGAGCATGTTTCATTATTTGTTTGAGACTAAATGGATTTTATTTATGTATGATATTAAGTTAAAATAAGTGTTCATTCAGTATTGTTGTAATTGTCATTATTACAAATATATATATATATATATATATATATATATATATTTATATCGACCGATTTAATCGGTATCGGCGTTGAAAAATCATAATCGGTCGACCTCTACTGCAAATCCCCAACAGGCTCAGGAGAGGCAAAGGTCGAGGAAACACTGTTCAACTAACGCCCGAAGTCAGCCTGCAGGTACCCGGCCCGCCACAAGGAGTCGCTAGAGTGCGATGAGCCAAGTGACGCCCCCCTAACCCGGACGAAGCTAGGCCAATTGTGCGCCTCCCTATGAGACTCCCGGTCATGGCTGGATGTGACACAGCCTGGGATAGAACCCGGGACTATAGTTGCGTCTTAGACCGCTGCGCCACTCGGGAGGCTTCCAGGAAGAGTCTTATCAAATCAAATTGTATTTGTCGCATGTGCTGAATACAACAGATGTAGACCTAGCTGTGAAATGCTTACTTACGAGGCCTTAAAACCAACTAAGGTTCAAGAAATAGTTAATAAAATATTTATTAAATAAACGAACACAATAAAATAACAATAACGAGACTGTATGTGTGAGAGTACAGGTTATTCTAGTTAATTTGTACATGCAGGTAGGGGTAAAGTGACTATGCATAGAAAATAAACAGCAAGTAGCTGTAGTGTAAAAACAAAGGGGGAGTGGCATGTCAATGTAAATAGTCAAATGGGTGGCCATTTGATTAATTGATCAGCAGTCTTATGGCTTGGGGTAGAAGCTGTTAAAGAGCCTTTTGGACCTAGAATTTGGCGCTCCGGTACCACTTGCCATGCAGTAACAGAGAGAACAGTCTATGACTTGGGTGACTGGCATCATGGGTGACTGGAGTCGTTTTTTTAGGCCTTCCTCTGACACTGCCTAATATATATGTCCTGGATGGCAGGAAGCTTGGCCCCAGTTATGTATTGGGCCGTACGCACTACCCTCTGTAGCAGCTTACGATCGGATGTCGAGCAGTTGCCATACCAGGCGGTAATGCAACCAGTCAGGATGCTCTCCATGGTGCAGCTAATAGAAAGTTTTGAGTATCTGGGGACCCATGCCAAATCTTTTCAGTCTCCTGAGGGGGAAAAGGCATTGTCGTGCCCTCTTCACGACTGTCTTTGTGTATTTGCACCATGATAGTTTGTTGATGATGTGGACACCAAGGAACTTGCAACTCTCGGCCTGCTCCACTACAGCCCCGTCGATGTGAATGGTGGCGTGTTCGGCCCTCCTTTTCCTGTAGTCCACAATCATCTCCTTTATCTTGATCACATTGAGGGAGAGGTTGTTGTCCTGGCACCACACTGCCAGGTCTCTGACCTCCTCCCTATAGACTGTCTCATTGTTGTCAGTCTCAACGTCAACAGTGAAGAGGCGACTCTGAGAGGCTGTCCTTCTAGGCAGAGTTGCAAAGAAAATGCCATATCTCAGACTAGCCAATGAAAAGAAAAGATTAACATGGGCTAAAGAACACAGACACTGGACAGAGGAACTCTGCCTAGAAGGCCAGCATCCCGGAGTCGCCTCTTCACCGTTGACGTTGAGACTGGTGTTTTGCAGGTACTATTTAATATAGGCAGCAGCCTCTAATGTGCTAGTGATTGGTGTTTAACAGTCTGATGGCCTTGAGATAGAAGCTGTTTTTCAGTCTCTCGGTCCCAGCTTTGATGCACCTGTTCTGACCTCGCGTTCTGGATGATAACGGGATGAACAGGCAGTGGCTCGGGTGGTTGATGTCCTTGATGATCTTTTGGGCCTTCCTGTGACATCGGGTGCTGTAGGTGTTATGGAGTGCAGGTAGTTTTCCCCCGGTGATGTGTTGGGCAGACCTCACCACCCTCTGGATAGCCCTGTGGTTGCGTGCGGTGCAGTTGCCGTACAAGGCAGTGATACAGGATGCTCTCAATTGTGCATCTGTAAAAGTTTGTGAAGGTTTTAGGTGCCAAGACGCATTTCTTCAGCTTCCTGAGGTTGAAGAGTCACTGTTGCGCCTTCTTCGCCACACTCTCTGTGTGGGTGGACCATTTTGGTTTGTAAGTGATGTGTATGCTGGGGAAATTGAAGCTTTCCACCTTTTCCACTGCGGTCCCGTCGATGTGGATAGGGGGTTGCTCCCTCTGCTGTTTTCTGAAGTCCAAGAACAGCTTCTTGTTTGACGTTGAGTGAGAGGTTGTTTTCCTGGCACCACACTCTCAGAGCCCTCACCTCCGCCCTGTAGGCTGTCTCATCATTGTTGGTATCCAGGCCTACTACTACTGTTGTGTCTTCTGCAAACTTGATGATTGAGTTGGAGGCATGCGTTGCCACGTAGTCATGGTTGAACAGGGAGTATTGGAGGGGGCTGAACACGCACCCTTGTGGGGCCCCAGTGTTGAGGATCAGCGAAGTGGTGGTGCTGTTTCCTACCTTCACTACCTGGGGGTGGTCCGTCGGGAAGTCCAGGATCCAGTTGCACAGGGCGGGGTTAATGATGAGCTTGGAGTGTACTATGGTGTTGAATGCTGAGCTTTAGTCAATGAACAGCATTTTTACATAGGTATTCCTCTTGTCCAGATTGGATAGGGCAGTGTGCAGTATGATGGCGATTGCATCATCTGTTTATCTATTGGGGCGGTAAGCAAATTGAAGTGAGTCTAGGGTGACAGGTAAAGCAGCGGTGATATGGTCCATGACTACTCCCTCAAAGCACTTCATGATGACAGAAGTGAGTGCTCCGGGGCGATAGTCATTTAGTTCAGTTACCTTTGCTTTCTTGGGTACAGGAACAATTGCTGCCATCTTGAAGCATGTGGGGACAGCAGACTGAGATAGGGGGAGATTGAATTTGTCCATAAACACCTCAGCCAGCTGGTTTACGCATGCTCTGAGGACGCGGCTAGGGATGCCGTCTGGGCCAGCAGCCTTGCGAGGGTTAACCCGCTTAAATATCCTATGTTGGCCACGGAGAAGGAGAGCCCACAGTTGTTGGTAGCGGGCCACGTCTGGGTCGAAGCGAAGAAGGTGTTTAGCTTGTCCGGAAGGAAGATGTCATGGCTGGTTTTCCTTTTTGTAGTCCGTGATTGTCTGTAGACCCTGCCACATACGTCTTGTGTCTGAGCCGTTGAATTGCGACTCCACTTTGTCTCTATACTGACGTTTTTGTCTGTATGATTGCCTTATGGAGGGAATAACTACACTGTTTGTATTTTGCCATATTCCCAGTCACCTTGTCATGGTTAAATGCAGTGGTTTGCGCTTTCAGTTTTGCACGAATCCTGCCATCTATCCACAGTTTCTGGTTTGGGAAGGTTTTAATTGTCACAGTGGGTATAACATCTCCTATACACTACCTGATAAACTGAGCGGTAGGTGGTGTGTGCACTTCCGTATTGAGGTGAGTCACTGGTACTTCCTGCTTTAGTTTTTACTTGTAAATAGGAATTAGGAGGATAGAATTATGGTCAGATTAGCCAAATGGAGGGTGAGGGAGAGCTTTGTATGCATCTCTGTGTGTGGAGTAAAGATGGTTTAGAGGTTATCATGTTACTGAATGTGTCCAGATTACATAAAATCAAGTGTAATGTTTGGATTCAGTCTTGTCAGGTGAACTATTATGTACTCACCTTTGGTCTAATCATTTTCCCATTATCTAGAAACTGTTCCCTTTCAATTGCGACCATGGTTATGCATATGCTTTTCATATTTCTTCTTGAAGAAACATTTACATTTAACCCTGTCCATATAGACTAATTCCCACAAGTGTAAAGGGTTAAACACCTACAGCACTGAGGGATATTCACCTCTCTCCTTTCTCATCTCTCACTCCTTAATTGAATTAAATCGACATTGCAAATTGCAGAAATACTCATGTGATTCATACACTGAGGACCCAATGGACAGTTACATTGGACTTTCTACAGTGGAGCGTGGACTTTAGGGTACCTTCACTTTAAACATGTTCCTTTTTAAAATTAACAAATTACAATTTCTTCATTTCTACTTCTTCATAAACATGATTACTCCAGCCCCCCTCGGCTAACTGTTGTTATTACAAATCCACTCTTTTGAAGAGAATGGATCACATTACACTGTTGTGAATTGAAACATTTCACTCTTATCAGTGGCTGTTTTTAATTGACTATATCTGAGTGCAGCACTTGAGTGGGAAAGATTAGTGGAAGTTTAACCAAAGACCAAAACGTGTGTGTGTGTGTGTGTGTGTGTGTGTGTGTGTGTGTGTGTGTGTGTGTGTGTGTGTGTGTGTGTGTGTAATCTGCAGGAAATGGAGCCTGATGAATAAGTGAATTAATTATCATTCCTAAATTAAACTTTCTGCTGTAGTTTGGGTCCTATTAAAGCAGTGCGATGAGGAGGCTGCTCTGTTAACTGTGTGGTAGAAAGAGAGAATATGCTAATTTACCCCACCATCAGTTCTACCCCTCCAGCTACTTTAAGAGGTTACACGGAGTACCTCTCAAACTTAGCTAATGCCTCTACATCGCAACTATTTATTCCCTTCATTCTGTTCCCCTCTCTATTTAAGTTCCTCTTCTCTTGTCCTCCCCCCCTCCTCTCCTCTTTCTGTACATACAGTATGAGTGTGAAAGAC
This sequence comes from Oncorhynchus tshawytscha, assembly GCF_018296145.1. Classification (NCBI taxonomy): domain Eukaryota; kingdom Metazoa; phylum Chordata; class Actinopteri; order Salmoniformes; family Salmonidae; genus Oncorhynchus; species Oncorhynchus tshawytscha. Next base: position 15,953,352 of record NC_056439.1, on the reverse strand, counting down.
AGAGGGGATGGGGTAGATGGGGTAGAAAGGTGGTTGGCCATCTCGACCGTAAAGAATCAGCCATGTGCCTCCCATGTGAGGGTCTATGCTCTTTTACGTGATTGTTTTGTTTAATGGAGACGAAGAAGGAAGGACGTAAAGCTTCTCAGGAAAATGTCCATTGAACCTGATTACCATGGCTATGGAATAGACTTATCCTCTGCAAATAAATGTTTCTTATTTTCTTCACTCTCTCCATTCCTCATCAGTGAGTGCTCATAATGGGGCAGATACTCGCCGATCTGTATCACTCTCTCACTTTCTCTTTCTCTGTCTTTCAAACCTCTTGTGTTTACCTGCTCAGGAGATGTCTCTATCAGCCCAGCCCAGTCTCCCCCCTTTTTTTTCATGAATGTTTCCTCTGCTCCCTAGTCTTCAGGGTATTCCTTTGTTTGTCTAATCACAGTTTCCTATCCAATTTTGTTATTTTTATGATTGAATTGTCCCTTTGTTTAGCAGGTGTCTGTTCTTCCATTAGCTGGTTATTTGTAGGGAAGCAGCTTCCTCTAGCATATTATCAGTATATTTAAAATTTAAATAAATATAAAAAACACATCTTTGATGAAGAAGCTGACCATCACAGTAGTCTTCTTCCGGCTAACTTAATATTTCCGATAGGTTTAAGTCTGTCGTTAAACATGTTCAGATTTCTGAAACTAGAAGTGTGCTGTTTTTAGCTTTGGTTATCAAGGTCGCCCCCTTCTTTTTACAGATGTGTTCTCTTCATTGATGCTGACAGTTTCCCTGGCTTGGGATCCCAATAGGCAGTAAAACACACACACGTCTCATTAGAATTCCTGTGTGGTGGGGGTATGTGGTAGAAGGCTAATGTAATCGTCATGGTAACTCCGTACAGTAGCGAACAGAAGTCCCAGAGGAGTTGCCCCATTTCTTGCTCCCTGATACGTGTGTGTGTGTGTGTGTGTGTGTGTGTGTGTGTGTGTGTCAGACAGACAGTGCTGAGTTTTCTGTTCTCTCTGAGCTCTTGAACCCCGGGTCTGTGTGTGCGTTAACACGCGTATAACATGATAACAAGGTGTGGAGAATACTATTTACCTGCCTTAGGCTCCGAGAGATCTCGTCCTCTCTCCATCTCCCCTCCCCTTCTTTCCTCTCTCTCCCTTCGTTCTCACCATTCCCTTTCTCTCTCCCTCCTCCTGCAGTCCACCTGTGAGGAAAGATTCTAATCACGGAGATGAGTGGAGGAGCCTGACAGGAAGAAGGGATCAGATAAACGAGTGAATACATTAATTAAAGAGGGGAAAGAGAGGGCATCTATATCTGATGGGTCCTAGAAACCACTGCAGTGCTCTTTTAGAGAACCTGTGTGTGTGTGAGACGCTGAGTGGATCAGATGGCTGTTATGTGAGCAGTGCTTGTGTCTCGCCTCGCACTGATATGCCCTCCAGCATCACACACACACACACACACATGCCCACTAACATAAGCTCAAGTCTTTGATGTCTAAGGTTCTTTATTAAAAGCATTCCACTACTGTGTGTGGTGTGTGTGTGTGTGTGTGTGTGTGTGTGTGTGTGTGTGGAGCCCTTACCCTAATATTTTAGCTAGGCAACAAAGTTTAGAAATAGGACGATTATTTGTTTCGAAGTTAGCTGCGTGCCTCGGAGCTCCGGTATCAAATGTAACATCACTAGTATAGCCCCGTTCACATGCTAGGAAGCTCTGAAATTTCCGACTTGCTAATTCGTTGAACGCCGGCACGTGATTAACTGCAACCAGTTAGCATGTCGGACATTTCCTAGTTTCGACTAGCCCGTGAACGCAGCATGATGCTGTGTTGGTAACCAATTGGAAATTTACCACACACTACTGAGAAGAATCCACTCCAACTGGTAATTACTAGTGGGAAAGAATGAATCGAGGATTATAATATTTTAGCTAGGCAAAAAAGTTTAGACATAGGCAGATTAATTATTTAGGTCACAAGGGTCACCACCTTTCTGAAGGGGGAGTACATGGGCTGCCTTTCAAACCTTGGTGATAGTACCAGATATAATCGTCAGGTTATACATGGGTTTATGATTCAGCAATCGGGGGGCAGAGAGCTGCAGCAAAAAGGGATCAAGCATATCAGCTCCATTAATCTTAAGCAAGGCATCTAGGACATCACACATAGCAAAGTGTATTGAAAACAAATTTTCACTAGAAGTTGACAGGTTAACCGTTGAGTCAGCTAGAGGCTGGTAGAGGGAAGAGCAGTCGATTGACTGACCTGGGTCAACGACACCACCGTTTCTCTCAAATGAAAAGCCTGCCGAGATTATAACATTATGATTAAGAGCATCTCTTATCCCATTCTTCTCAGTTATGATGACAGAGTCAGACAAAACTTGCTTAGGCAGGGAAGAAGAGGTATTTCTACACTTCAGGGCAGTTACTGTTTTCCAAAATGTTGCAGGATCACCAGCAGTCAGAGAGCGAGAGCTTAAAAAGTAGCTTCATTCAGCTTTCTTAATCAATACAGTACATCTGTTTCTCAATTGTCTGAAAGCTTGCCAGTCAACTAGAAAGTCAGTTTTCCTTGCTTTGGCCCATGCCTGATTTCTTTTCTGAATGAGCTTTGATAATTATGAAGAAAGCTCATACCCTTGGTTATCTTTAACTGTAAATTGTTTAAAAGGGGCGTTTTTGTTTGGAACGCTCTGGATTGACGGACGACAGCGTGTTCCCGCCAATATCCAGCGACTTGGCACAGAGGAGTGGGACAACATTCCACAAGCCACACTCAACAGCCTGATCAACTCTATGCGAATGAGATGTGCCGCGCTGCATGAGGAAAATGGTGGTCACAGCAGATACTGACTGGTTTTCTGATCCACGCACCTCGTTTTTTTTTAAGGTATCTGTGACCAACAGATGTATATCTGTATTTCCGGTCATTAATTAGGCCCTAATCTATTGATTCAAATGACTGATGCCCTTATATGAACTGTAACTCAGTAAAATCTTTAAAATTGTTGCATGTTGCCTTCACAGAATCTTCTGTTGGCAACATGCACATCACTGACTGATTGTCAGCATACTGTAGCAGCAGCAGCCTATCAGAATATTGTAGGCGTAGTTTATTGGAACTCTTTTTGGTCTCACTTCCTTACCAAACCATCAAGTCAGTGAGTGTGATGGTTAGCTACTGTAAATTACTGTTCATTTTACAATAATCCACTTGCAACTAGTTGACAGTAAATTATTTAAAATTAAACATTAACTTCCTGTGAACCAGCAGCCATTACGCTACTATAAAATATACAGTAACCTCTTCACAGTGCAGCTCTTGTCACAAGCTCTTACAAAGATTGCAGCACTGACGTTGTCAAAAGAGGCGCTCAACCTTTATCAACACAACAATAAAACCACTTAAACTGATTCAACATTCCGACTGACGGTTGGCACAAATACAACATATTTTAGACCATGCCCCCAAATATGCTAATGAGTTCCTACCAGCACATTGCCCCCACCTACATTTCAAAGTTCAGTATAGCCTTGTGATGGGAAACCGAGGCTTTCTGAAGGCTTCGGAGCTTTCACCAAATTGTGCCGAAAAAAAAGGTTCATTATCGGTTCACAATGCACATTATTGACATCTGTGTGATTATCAGATAAACATTTTTCTCCACTGTTTTCATCAAAACTCTGTCACGCAGCGTTACATCATTGACTTTAGTAGCCTATAATCAGTTGGAATACCAGGTTTCCATCATGCTTCCCTGCAAGTTGACTATTTTTCTAAAATGGAATATGGCATTATTTAGGATGCTTAAGACAGAAGCCTATAATATACTAATTAAAACAAATTATTTGAAAAATAGTGCAGAAAGTGTGCATTCAATTTTTTCCTCTCAAAATAGTCTGCCTTCAACCCCATACCCTCACGTCCCTAAATGTCCCATAGTTCCCTACTCTACCTGCGAGGCTACCAGTCAGGTGAAACTACATGTACAAAATCTTAACTAGATTTGTAAGTATGGTATCCAGTAGTGGTCAGTGTTTGAAAGCTTGGAATCGAAGAAAGCACCGGAACCACAGCAACAACAACAAAAAGCACCTGATCAAACAAAGCTTCGGACATCATTGATGACGTACTTCTGATAAAGTGATACACACATTGGCACACTGCTTCGAAGTTAGCTGCCTAGCGATTTTGACGCATGCCTCAGAGCTCCGGTATCAAACGTAACATCACTAGTATAGCCACGTACACATGTTAGTCGAAACTCTGACATTTCCGACTTGCTAATTCGTTGAATGCGGCACGTGACTAACTACAACCAGTTAGCAAGTCAGACATTTCCTAGTTGGTAACCAAGTGGGAATTGGGAATTTACCACATATGACTGAGAAAAATCTACTTGAACAGCCCTTCTACTGGTAATTACTAGTGGGAAACTCGTCTATCATCCTGAGCTCCCACTTCTCCCACATGCTGACCTCTGACACCACCTACTAAGGAAATGACCTTTTATAACAGCATTTTCGGCATTTAAATGCAACAACAAACATTAATAAAAATGTATTATTAATATGGTTTTGAACACTTTGATAGCTGTACTTTTAGTTTAAGGTTTTATGCAGCCTGTTGGTCATTAGCCAGTCAGCGGTTCTCAACAAGTTCAAAACACGTGAATGCATCCAACTGGTATTTACAACTTCACAATTGGTAAATTCCCACCTCTTACATGGTTACCTCTTACATGGTTGCTAAGTTTAAATGCAAGTGAGGCATGCCAAGTTAATTTGTAGGACGGTGTCACAGCTAGCTGAAGGACTGGACCAAGGTGCAGCATGGTAAGAGTTCATTTGAACTTTATTTAAAAATGACGCTGACAAAACAAAGAACAAAAAAACAACCATGAAGCTTTGGGCTATGTGCCCTGAAAAACTACAAAGTTGTGTGCCTGGAGACAATTGAGACGTGGATTGTGTATGTGTGCCATTCAGAGGGTGAATGGGCAAGACAAAAGAGTGAAGTGCCTTTGAACGGGGTTTGGGTCAAGCACTGCCCCGCTGCTGGGTTTTTCACACTCAATAGTTTGCTGTGTGTATCAAGGATGAGCCACCACCCAAAGAACATCCAGCCAACTTGACACGACTTTGGGAAGCATTGAAGTCAAAATGGAAAGAGAAGTCAAATTCACAAATTTAAATTGTGAAAGTGTTTTTTCAACAAAACACACTCTCTCTCTCTCCTCTCTCTCACTCTCTCTCTTCTCTTTCTCTCTCCCTCTCTCTCTTTCTCTCTTTCTCTCTTTCTCTCTCTCTTTCTTGTCCTGTGGCCTACCTAGGGAAATTATACCCATATTTCTATACCGGGCTGGAAATCACTGGTTTGTTTGTCTTTTAACCATATACAGTCTTTATGCGATTAAATTCATGCCATATACCAAAAAATCACGATACCATAAATGCAGACAGATAATTTGTTCTTTCGACATGGTGGGATCTTTTTGTGTCGGTAAAATTCATTATTCGAGAAATGGTTGTGGAAATTATTTTTATGCACAAATATTGATATAACAACCATCATATCGACGTAAACTTGGAGTCGTACAATAACATGGTTTGTGGTCCTCCCCACTACGACTCAGGAAACCATGCAGTTTAAATTAGGCTACAGATTAAATAAGTTATGATGAACTTCACAGGGTGGTGAAAGTGCATGGTATGAGCTTGGTGCTCCTTTCCAATAAATGTCGAGGGGCTTATTCTGGTGACATGATGATCAATGCTTGACTGCCATTTGACTGCCATTCAAATAAAAACATTTTGGCTCTATCCACAATCTCATCATATAGACTATCCTACCCTCACTGTATCTGCAAGATGTTCACTAAAGTACATATTCCAAGACCAGAGTAGGCGCATTTTGCTATTTGAAGCAACCGTTTTTGTGACGACTATCAGTTGAGTTGAAAATGTGATGGAAACGCATTGAACATTCTATTTTTATTCGTTACTTGAAAACTTTAACTTATCTGCAACACGACCGTTTGGTGGAAACACACCATTGCTGGATGCGCCTATTTTCTATATGCAGATATTTTTATATTCACATAAATCTGTCGCCAATTGGATGGAAACCTAGCTATCTCTCCTCTCCTATTTTTCTTATACACTGTCTATCCCTCTTTCCTTTTAATACTGTTTTAAAAAAAAAAAAAAAATTCTCTCCTTTCTTTCTTTCTTTCTACTCTCTCTGTCTTTCTAAACCTCTCTCCCAGAGGTGTGGTGGCCTCTTAGATCTTGGCGGGAGGTCTATGCTGATTTGACTAATTCTGCTTGGTCAGAGCTGCGTCAGCCATTGCCCTCCGAAGGTCAATGCTGATCTGTCACTGCAGTCAACTAGTTTAACTTTTACTCCATCAATCCTTTTAACTCTGTCCTCTGTGTAACACAACCTTTATGCTATGTTGGCACCAAATCTATGGGACATTTGGTGCCGAACAACATGGATGCCAGTTTACAGAGCGATGGATGAGAAGCCAATTGGTCTTGGCTACATGAGTATACTATCAGAGGTCTCTGTGACTTGCGAATGTTTGGAGACCAGCTTTCTTTGTGAGGGGAGCAGTAGATGTAAAGTGACTGACTGGAAGCCATTCCTCACAGTGTGAGAGTTACCGGTAGCTACACAGGAGCAGATATACATAGGTTATTAATGTATAGGAAGAAACCGATTGAAAGGTCCAACATTACAATTCAGCCCAATATACTTCTCTTCCATCAGAAAAAAAAGCTCCCTGTTTCTGAAAGTCTAAAAATCCAGTTAAATCCCTTAACAGGCCAGAACTGGTCAACGAAGCCACATTAGCCCGTGGATAACGTTCAAAGGAGAATGTCTCAAGAGGAGAAGGAAGTGTTGGATGGTTGTGTGGACTGGGACAATGTGCTTATTACGATGGTCCTGGAGTGTTGGCCCAGTTAAAAACAGGATTTAGCCTAGCAGCAGAGACCACTTTAGCATGCACTGTCTGTCTGGCTTTGAGAGCTGTTGTCTTGGTAACAGAGTTCTGTTCTCAATGAGTGCTGTTCAGGGGCTTTAGACATGGAGCGCATGCTTATCTTCTCGTCTCTTCTCGTTTTGTTACTCCTCTTCTCTCATCCCTCTCTCCTGGACATTTAGCAGTGTGATTAATCCGTCCAGCAGATCCATGGAAATACTGCTGCTGGTCGGTGATAAAACACACAGTGCTCCCATTGGACACACACCATGTGTGTTTTGGTGTGCATGCGTGTGTATGTGCCGCTGAGAGAGGGAGAAGGAGGGAGCCAAAGATGAAGAACAACAGAAGAAGGAAGAGGGTATGATCGAGAGATTGACATCATGACAGATTGGTGGGGGAGAGATGGCGACGGGTAGGGAGAAGAAAATACGTTGTGGAAGAGAGAAGGAAATGTGACAATAGAGGTTGAGACGGAAAGAGTGAGACACAAACTCACAGTATCGACTTTTCCAGAGAATTCACCTTTTTGTGGGTGATGAGAGATCATTGGTCGCTCCCTATCAAACACACAGCTGTCAGTGCGCTGTGAAGTGGCGTTTGTGTGTGTATTGTCACCTGATATTAAACACTGCCATCTTCTAAGTGTTGCCTGGGACGCTTTTGGGAAAGGTCGTAGGTCAGCGTTTCCCAAGCTCACTCATCGGGACCCCAAAGGGTGCACATTTTGGTTATTGACCTAACACTACACAGCTGATTCAAATTATCAAAGCTTGATGATTAGTTGATTATTTGAATCAGGTGTGTAGCGCTGGGACAAAAAAAACAGTTTGGCAAACCCTGTCGTAGTTTATCGTCAAGGAGGGCTTTCCACTTGAGCACTGTGTGTGTGTTCGTTTGTGTGTACCGTGTGTGTTTAGAAAACAGCAACAGCAAAAAACCTAAAGAGAAGAATCCCCCCCCGCTGCAAGGAAGTAAAACAGGGGTTACTCTTGGATAAAAGGTACAGGGTGCACAAACACATACATTTTTTATAACTTTCTTTTTTATTATTAAATATTAAAACATACAATGTACCTGCAGTGAAGCCGCTCAACATTTACATTACATTCAGTCATCTAACAGAATCCCATCCAGAGCAACCAGGGTCAAGCGCCCCGCCCAAGGGCAAGTCGACAGATCTCCCACCAAGTCAAAATGGGGGCCTGAACCAGCTCCCAACCGCCAGACCACCAACCGTTCAAGATCCCTCCCACAGTTCCCCGAGAGCTGCCCATCAACCATATTTTTTACTTTTATCTTTGACCATCATCCTATCCCCTGCCCAGCAACTCCACTCCAACTTGTCTCCAGTTCCACATCCCAACCCTCAGTTTCCCTCAGCACGTCCCACCTATCTCTGCTGGCAACCCTCTTTGGTTTTCTACACACCATAGATCTTTCAACTATGCTGTGATGTTTAACTTACAATTTGAATCTATCTAATCGAATAGAATCCACAGATTGCGAGTTGAAGATTAAATACTTTTACTAAGAGTATTAGTATATTAGTAATTGAATGACCAGGTCTCTCCAGATGTCCCAACAATGCTATTTCTAGGGTAAATTTTACATTAATGTTATATTTTTTAGCCATTCCAGAAACTGAGACCAGAAACAGGCTACCTGTGGGCAATACCAGAACAAATGGTCTATTGATTCTATATCCTTGTTGGTGGCAAGAATTCTGTACAATAATTTTAGCAATCTTGCGTCATTTTATATATCAACTTATACACCTTGTGCCATGGAATCGGTTAATCAAAAAATCTCTTCCCAGCAATTTTGCAAACTGTATGGCACAGCTGTCAACATCCTGGTCCTCAAATGAAACTGGTATACTATTCAAATAAGCAAAGAGAAACATCAGTCCGTCATTACTTTAAAGACATGAAGGTCAGTCAATTCGGAAAATTTCAAGAACTTTGAAAGTTTCTTCAAGTGCAGTCACAAAAAACATTGAGCGCTATGATGAAACTGGCTCTCATGAGGACCGCCACAGGAATGGAAGAATCATAGTTACCTCTGCTGCAGGGGATAAGTTCATCAGACTTAACCTTACTTCAGATTGCTAGCCCAAATAAATGCTTCAGAGTTCAACTAACAGACAAATCAACTGTTCAGAGGAGACTTTGTGAATCAGGCCTTCATGGTCGAATTGCTGCGAAGAAACGACTACTAAAGGACACCAATAATAAGAAGAGACTTGCTTGGGCCAAGAAACACAAGCAATGGACATTAGACCGGTGGAAATCTGTCCTATGATCTGATGAGTCCAAATTAGAAATGTTTGGTTCCAACTGCCGTGTCTTTGTGTGACACGGAGTAGGTGAACGGATGATCTCTGCATGTGTGGTTCCCACCATGAAGCATGGAGGAGGAGGTTTGATGGTGTGGGGGTGCTTTGCTTTGTCTGTGATTTATTTAGAATTCAAGGCACAGTTAACCAGCATTCTGCAGCAATTCGCCATCCCATCTGGTTTGCGCTTTCATTTGTTTTTCAACAGGACAATGACCCAACACATCTGCAGGCTGTGTTAGGGCTACTTGACCAAGAAGGAGAGTGATGGAGTGCTGCATCAGATGACCTGGCCTCCACCATCACCCAACCTCAACCCAATGGGGATGGTTTGGGGTGAGTTTGACTGCAGAGTGAAGGAAAAGCAGCCAACAAGTGCTCAGCATATGTGTGATCTCCTTCAAGATTGTTGGAAAAGCACTCCAGTTGAAGCTGGTTGAGAGAATGCCAAGAGTGTGCAAAGCTGTCATCAAGGCAAAGGGTGGCTACTTTGAAGAATCTAAAATCTATTTTGATTTAACAAAACTACGTTTAAGAAAAGTACAACATGTCTAAAGATGACTTTTCAACATTGCTTGCTCACTTCATAGAAAATGTAATATTGTATCCCCTTTTCATGACGGTGTAAAATATCTTACCTGTGATGAAATGTTTTCCACAGACACCGTGTGCCCACATTTCCCACTCTCCCACGTCGAATAGTCTGAAGCCACAGAGCGCTTCTCGCAGGCTCTATTTCCCTACGTGGGAGCATTGTGAACCGTAGGTCAGAATTTTAGGCTTGTTTACATGTACATTGAACCACACAGCAGCTTTTAGGCATGTTTCTGTATAACAAACAATTTACAACGAAGTTGGCTCTTTTACAATGGAGGTCAATTGGAAAGAATGTTTGTTTTCCCCAATTTGTGGGTGTGGTTGAGGGAAATTCCTTATTATTATGTGAATATCAACTCAGAGTATGGCTGCCTGGTATTGTGATGCAATCGTTTCCATGGTAATGTAGACTGTTCATTCAAACTCATGTGGCTCATGCAATGGGATGTATTTTTTTTATGTCAATTGAGTTGAATCAACAAACCACAGCACATATTGATGGGTACACTTTCTGCTTTTACTTCCTGCTTTTAGTCCACCTAGTATGTCATCATTGACTTGAATGGGGACGTTCTGTTCTTTCGATTTCAATGGCAGCACATGCAGTTAGGAGTGAAGGAGAGGGCAAAATGTGTTTTTTTTTAAACTGCTATTACGGTGACCGCTGTCGTTTTTTGCCTGACTAATAACCATCATTCAAAATTCCATGACCCTCTCAGCCCTTTTTCTTAGTCTCGGAGAGTACAATTGCTCACACAGAGGTGGGCCAGCAGGGGGGAGAAAGCGATTGAGGGAGCGATACAGAGAGGTGATGTACAGATAAGGCTGAAGGGAATGTGTATGGGATAGAGAATGAAGGCTGGTTGTGTTTAGTAAATGAGGAAGGTGACATAGTGGAGAGAAGGGAATAAGGGACGGACAGAGGCGAAGGAGAGGGGAATTGAAGTGTGCAGGTTGGGTGAAGGGATGTGAATACCATGCCCTGTGACAGCTGAGCAGCCAGTGGATTTGTGTGTGTGTGTGTGTTAGCATATCTGATCTCTGCACTCTAGTTGAAACAAGGGGCTCAGGTCAGGACAGGGAGTGTGTGTGTATGCAGTGGCGTGTATTCATGGATGCCAAAGGAAGCCTGGCTTCCCCAAAAAATGTACAAAGATACAGTGCCTTGCGAAAGTATTCGGCCCCCTTGAACTTTGCGACCTTTTGCCACATTTCAGGCTTCAAACGTAAAGATATAAAACTGTATTTTTTTGTGAAGAATCAACAACAAGTGGGACAAAATCATGAAGTGGAACGACATTTATTGGATATTTCAAACTTTTTTTAACAAATCAAAAACTGAAAAATTGGGCGTGCAAAATTATTCAGCCCCTTTACTTTCAGTGCAGCAAATTCTCTCCAGAAGTTCAGTGAGGATCTCTGAATGATCCAATGTTGACCTAAATGACTAATGATGATAAATACAATCCACCTGTGTGTAATCAAGTCTCCGTATAAATGCACCTGCACTGTGATAGTCTCAGAGGTCCGTTAAAAGCGCAGAGAGCATCATGAAGAACAAGGAACACACCAGGCAGGTCCGAGATACTGTTGTGAAGAAGTTTAAAGCCGGATTTGGATACAAAAAGATTTCCCAAGCTTTAAACATCCCAAGGAGCACTGTGCAAGTGATAATATTGAAATGGAAGGAGTATCAGACCACTGCAAATCTACCAAGACCTGGTCGTCCCTCTAAACTTTCAACACATACAAGGAGAAGACTGATCAGAGATGCAGCCAAGAGGCCCATGATCACTCTGGATGAACTGCAGAGATCTACAGCTGAGGTGGGAGACTCTGTCCATAGGACAACAATCAGTCGTATATTGCACAAATCTGGCCTTTATGGAAGAGTGGCAAGAAGAAAGCCATTTCTTAAAGATATCCATAAAAAGTGTTGTTTAAAGTTTGCCACAAGCCACCTGGGAGACACACCAAACATGTGGAAGAAGGTGCTCTGGTCAGATGAAACCAAAATTGAACTTTTTGGCAACAATGCAAAACGTTATGTTTGGCGTAAAAGCAACAGCTCATCACCCTGAACACACCATCCCCACTGTCAAACATGGTGGTGGCAGCATCATGGTTTGGGCCTGCTTTTCTTCAGCAGGGACAGGGAAGATGGTTAAAATTGAATAGAAGATGGATGGAGCCAAATACAGGACCATTCTGGAAGAAAACCTGATGGAGTCTGCAAAAGACCTGAGACTGGGACGGAGATTTGTCTTCCAACAAGACAATGATCCAAAACATAAAGCAAAATCTACAATGGAATGGTTCAAAAATAAACATATCCAGGTGTTAGAATGGCCAAGTCAAAGTCCAGACCTGAATCCAATCGAGAATCTGTGGAAAGAACTGAAAACTGCTGTTCACAAATGCTCTCCATCCAACCTCACTGAGCTCGAGCTGTTTTGCAAGGAGGAATGGGAAAAAATTTCAGTCTCTCGATGTGCAAAACTGATAGAGACATACCCCAAGCGACTTACAGCTGTAATCGCAGCAAAAGGTGGCGCTACAAAGTATTAACTTAAGGGGGCTGAATAATTTTGCACGCCCAATTTTTCAGTTTTTGATTTGTTAAAAAAGTTTGAAATATCCAATAAATGTCGTTCCACTTCATGAAATACTTTTTCTTTCATCTCTCTGTGTTTTGTCATTTTCTTTAAATTCGCAAGAGGCTGACTTGCGGTAACTCTCCAGTGTTCTAAATCGATATTTGTTTACTAGTCTGAAAATGTCGGAAACATTAACTTGATTGACCATGGTTGTAATGCGGCTTTTGATTGTCCACCGCTTTTCTTCCCCCTGGCTTGACTTCCCAAGGGTTTTTACCCACGCACCGCTACTGTGTGTTTGTGTACATGGTTTATGTCTCTCTGTAACTTGTATGTGCACGTGCAATGTATATGTTTTTTCATGTCTCTCTATAGAGTGTGTGTAAATGTGTGATTGGGGTCAGCTCTTCCTCTGTGTATCTCTGTCGCCATCGTCCTATCACATTCCGGAATGCCTGTGGGCCCTCTGACATCACTGCCACGGCTCCCTTGCGCCATAGCAACAAGAGATTATGCATCTGTGTCGGCAAAATCAGGAAGCCCTGTTAAATATTCTATCCCCTTCTAATCTCTGATATAGGGTCATACACTGTGGGCACTATGGGTCAGATACAGAGAGCCAGATGAGGGAGGGAGGAGAGATAGATATGGGGGGGAGAGAGACTGATGGATTGAGGTGTTGGAGTAAGATACAGTATTCAGAAGTAGATATAGAGATATAGCAGACAGCTATATAGTTTAAACAGAAAAATGACAGATACAGAAAGCAATGCAGTGTAGCCAGATAAAGGACCGGGGGAGAAGAGGGGGTGGGACACATGTAAAGAAAGAGGGAAAGGGATAGAGCCCCACAGTGGAGGTGTCATAATACCCATAAAATCTAGCGGTCAAACAGGGAAATGGTTTTAATCGTTTTTCCGCCTTTCATTTTTCCCATAGGGGACTTTAGAAACACTTAAAATAAGGGCTGTTTCGTATATAGGCTTACCCTGGCGTGTTGTTTTGATAACCTAGTAAATCTCTCTAGCGCAAGGTGCCTTTTATCAATATATTCGGATCTCTTTACTCTCAGCTTTGAAAATGCTAATTAGCATCAAAGTAGACGACATGCAAAACTACAAATCCCTGCAAGCTCCTGCATATCATCTGTAGCTGATACCTTTGTTAACAGATATTGTGTCAATTTAAGTCTCGCCAAAGACAGTTCACAGAATTGTCCATTTAAAGAAATGTAGCCTATTTATTCATTACCACATTTAGCTAACATTAGATAGTTAATCCAGAGATTCTTACCTTTGCCTCGATTCAGCAGTCTCTTCCAGATCATGGCATTTGTAGTTCTTTATGATAGCCACATTAGCAGCTAATTAGCATTTAATTTTGGGGGGGGTGAATACAGGCGAATATATTAATAAAAGGCCCCTTTTTCGAGAGATTTATATGGTTATCAAAACACAGTTTCTAAAATTATAATTATAATATAATAATTATAATTAAATTAATAGTGAAAAAATGATTGGAACCATTTCCCTGTTTGACCTCTAGGTATTATGACTCATACTGGGGTACTCTATTAGAGGGATGATATTTGTTAGGTAGTGTGTAATGGTATCAGAGCTGAGATCACGGCAGCAGAGCTAAGCCTGGGGTAATCCACAAAGACCTCAACTGCACCTGGGACCAAACAGCACAGTACCCTCTGACTGAACCACAGTACGATACGGTGCTACATCATAAACGGTACCTCAACGTATACTGTGCCCCCATGAATGAGCTAATACAACCATGTAATTAATTACAAGGTGCTGCATCACAAACTGTATCTCAGCATATACTGTGCCCTTGTGGAAAACCAATACGGTTCAACCAATATAGTTTTTGAAAAATATCAAGGCCAAAGTTCCAGAAACTCAGTTCTGTTTTCTCTTGCTCCTATTCCCCCCTTCTTTCCTCCTTCCTCTCTCTCTCTCTTTCTCCTTAACTCAGATTTTCTGTTTACAGTAGTTCCATTCTGCTGAATAGCTGAAATTAACATTCTAATGAACTAATCGCAGGATTCCCGTTGTGTTTCAAAGTTAGCGAGCTGCGTTCAGAAGCTTTTCGTTACGTAATGCCCGGGTAACACTGGAAGCTCCATTCACGTGTGTGTGTGTGTGTGATTTATTAAAACAATAATGGGAGTAGACAAGGACTCAATCAGGCACGTGTCCTAGCGAAGCCCGTTTAAACCTCCTGCACCAGCTTTGTACCAGACAAACACACACACAGCCCTCTGTCTGGCCCACTTGATGGAAATAGCATTGGAGCCACGGCCCTGTAAGCTAAACAACGTGTCGGCATTGCCAGGTTGGGTGAGGGGAGTGTGTGTTCTATAAAACGTTTTACTTTAAGATTTTAGACTGGTGAACTAGCTTAATGCTTGCCAGTAAGTGACACGTCTGTGTTAGATCTGTTGACAGGAAGTGACATCCGATCAGCTACGAAGTCTGTTTCAGATGACTAGCTATGTCATGCTCCTGTTATGTCCTTGCTGCAATAATGTAATGTTTCTCTCTCTATCGTGATGTCTGTGACCGAGTAAAGCAGCCTCACTGATGGGGGCTTGCTGTACCTGGGGTGGCAAGTAGCCTAGCGGTTAAGAGCATTGGGCCAGTAACTGAAAGGGCACTGGTTTGAACCCCCCCAAGCCAACTAGGTGTGCCCGTAAGCACTTAACCCTAATTACTCCTGTAAGTCGCTCTGGATAAGAGCGTCCTGCTAAATGGTGTAAAATGTACTGTTGCTGGGTTTGTCAGTGATTGACATCAATAGATTTGTAACCAGCTTCTGTATCTGATTGTAGGGAGAGCCAGCAGTGTCATGATGGGGTGCATGTACACACACACAGATGAACGCGGGCACAAACAAATGTTCTGTCCCTCTCTCCCTCCTCCATCCGTTCCCTCTCTCCTACAGATGTGTATAGAAGAGATCATGCTGAGATCGCTCCCAGGCAACAACTTCTCCCAGAATGCTCACTAACGAACACCCATTTTTTGGTGTGAAATTCAGCTCTGAAATTATTTTAATTACTACTTGTGTTTATCTTTTAGCTCTCTCTGTTTTTAACTTTTTATAAAAGGCCTCCAGAACTCACTCTAAAGGAGTCATACAAACAAACAACAAATATGAGAAACGACAAATAACTGGAAAAAATTGAGCCCAGTGTGCAGCCTCGTTTCAGATGATGACTATCATAAAGCGTCTCAGATTGGGAGTGCTGATCTAGGAGCATTTTAGCCTTTTAGATCATAATGAATAAGATTACAATGGACAGGGGGAATCTGTCCAAGCACTCTTACTCTGAGAGGCTTTATGAGTACACTCCCATTGTAATTAACTAGCCCTCTATAGTTTGAAAATGCTGCGGAAGAACACAGTCCAAGATGTTGTAATCAGAAAAGGGAATAGTGTTATTTGTTGTAATTGCATTTCCTCTGAAGTAGATCTTTTTTCCTGTGGAGTGGCTCTGGTGTGTGTGTGTGTGTGTGCGTGCGCAGTAGACAAACAGATAACCTAAGGCAGGGTGTTCCTCCTCCTCTTATTGGATAGAGGCCTCTAGGGGACACATCAATCCTTATCTAAGCCCCCGGAGCTGCTGCGACTACATACACACACAGTCTTGTATAACTACAGTGGTGCAAAAAAGTATTTAGTCAGCCACCAATTGTGCAAGTTCTCCCACTTAAAAATAGGAGAGAGGCCTGTAATTTTCATCATAGGTATACTTCAACTATGACAGACAAAATGAGCGAAGAAAAATCCAGAAAATCACATTAGGATTTTTTATGAATTTATTTGCAAATTATGGTGGAAAATAATTATTTGGTCAATAACAAAATTTTATCTCAATACTTTGTTATATACCCTTTGTTGGCAATGACAGAGGTCACAAGGTTTTCACACACTGTTGCTGGTATTTTGTCCCATTCCTCCATGCAGATCTCCTCTAGAGCAGTGATGTTTTGGGGCTGTTGCTGGGCAACACAGACTATCAACTCCCTCCAAAGATTTTCTATGGGGTTGAGATCTGGAGACTGGCTAGGCCACTCCAGGACCTTGAAATGCTTCTTACGAAGCCACTCCTTCGTTGCCCGGGCGGTGTGTTTGGGATCATTGTCATGCTGAAAGACCCAGCCACGTTTCATCTTCAATGCCCTTGCTGATGGAAGGAGATTTTCACTCAAAATCTCACGATACATGGCCCCATTCATTCTTTCCATTACACGGATCAGTCGTCCTGGTCCCTTTGCAAAAAAACAGCCCCAAAGCATGATGTTTCCACCCCCATGCTTCACAGTAGGTATGGTGTTCTGCAACTCAGCATTCTTTGTCCTCCAAACACGACGAGTTGAGTTTTTACCAAAAAGTTATATTTTGGTTTCATCTGACCATATGACATTATCCCAATCTTCTTCTGGATCATCCAAAAGCTCTCTAGCAAACTTCAGACGGGCCTGGACATGTACTGGCTTAAGCAGGGGGACACGTCTGGCACTGCAGGATTTGAGTCCCTGGTGGCGTAGTGTGTTACTGATGGTAGGCTTTGTTACTTTGGTCCCAGCTCTCTGCAGGTCATTCACTAGGTCCTCACTAGGGGTTCTGGGATCTTGCGTGGAGCCCCAGATCGAGGGAGATTATCAGTGGTTTTGTATGTCTTCCATTTCCTAATAATTGCTCCCACAGTTGATTTCTTCAAACCAAGCTGCTTACCTATTGCAGATTCAGTCTTCCCAGCCTGGTGCAGGTCTACAATTTTGTTTCTGGTGTCCTTTGACAGCTCTTTGGTCTTGGCCATAGTGGAGTTTGGAGTGTGACTGTTTGAGGTTGTGGACAGGTGTCTTTTATACTGATAACAAGTTCAAACAGGTGCTATTAATACAGGTAACGAGTGGGGGACAGAGGAGCCTCTTAAAGAAGAAGTTACAGGTCTGTGAGAGCCAAAAATCTTGCTTGTTTGTAGGTGACCAAATACTTATTTTCCACCATAATTTGCAAATAAATTCATTAAAAATCCTACAATGTGATTTTCTGGATTTTTTCCCCCTCATTTTGTCTGTCATAGTTGAAGTGTACCTATGATGAAAATTACAGGCCTCTCATCTTTTTAAGTGGGAGAACTTGCATAATTGGTGGCTGACTAAATACTTTTTTGCCCCACTATAATATTGTGGGAACACACAATTCAGTCCCATTCAAAATCCTATTTTCCTTAACCCCTAACCCTAAAACTAATTCTAGTGGTGTCACGTTCTGACCGTAGTTCTGTTATTTTATTATTTGTTTTAGTATGGTCAGGGCGTGAGTTGGGGTGGGCAGTCTATGTTTGTTTTTCTATGTTGGTTTTTGAGTTCGGCCTGGTATGGTTCTCAATCAGAGGCAGGTGTCGTTAGTTGTCTCTGATTGAGAATCATACTTAGGTAGCCTGGGTTTCACTTTTGGTTTGTGGGTGTTTGTTTCCATGTGAGTGTTTTGGCAACACAGTACTGTTTCGGTTTTGTAAATTCACGTTATTTTCTGTTTAGTTTTCTGAGTTTGAATTAAAAATCATCATGAACACTTAACAGCTACGCTTTGGTCCAATCCTTACTCCTCCTCAGACGAAGAGGAGAAAATCCGTAACAGAAACACCCACCACACAAGAGGACCAAGCAGCGTGGTAACGGGCAGCAGCGGCCGAAAACACAAGACTCCTGGACTTGGGAGGAGATTTTGGACGGCAAGGGACCCTGGGCACAAGAAGGGGAATATCGCCGCCCTAAAGCAGAGCTGGAGGCTAAGTCAGGTAGGAGACCTGAGTCAACTCCCCGTGCTTACCGGAGAGCTAGAGGGACTGGGCAGGCACAGTGTTATGCGGTGGAGCGCACGGTGTCCCCGGTGCGCGTGTATAACCCGGTGCGGTACATTCCAGCTCCTCTTATCAGCCGGGCTAGAGTGGGCATCGAGCCAGGTGCATGAAGCCGGCTCTACGCATCTGGTCTCCAGTGCGTCTCCTTGGGCCGGTGTACATGACACCAGCCTTACGCATGGTGTCCCCGGTTCGCCAGCACAGTCCAGTGCGGGCTATTCCACCTCGCCACACTGGCCTGGCTACGGGGAGCATTCAACCAGGTAAGGTTGGACAGTTTCTCAAGAGCTCCAGTGCGCCTGCACGGTCCGGTTTATCCGGTGCCACCTCCACACACCAGCCCTCCGGTGGCAGCCCCCCACACCAGGCTGTCTCTCCGTCTTCTCCCTACAGGTGCTCCCGCTGTCCAGCGCTGCCGGAGTCTCCCGCCTGCCCTGAGCCGCCGGAGTCTCCCGCCTGCCCTGAGCCGCCGGAGTCTCCCGTCCGTTCGGGACCCGTGGCGAGTGTCCCCAGTCCGAGGTCGCTCATAAGGGGCCATGGAGACGGTTGAGGAGGCGGACAAAAACAATGGTGAAGTGGGGTCCACGTCCCGCGCCAGAGCCGCCACCGCGGACAGAAGCCCACCCAGACCCTCCCCTATAGGTTCAGGTTTTGCGGCCGGAGTCCGCACCTTACCACGCTGCGCTTTGCCGATCCTTACTCCTCCTCAGACTAAGAGGAAATCCGTAACAAGTGGGGATTAATAGAATCTCCCCAGTTGGTAAAATGTTTGTTCTGGTGCCCACAAGTATAGTTAAACACATCCAGGAACACTGCTGAGAAAATGCATCCTATAACATTTTAACATAGAATAGCTAGATTATTTCAATCATTCAGCCTACAGTAGCTGCAAATGTGTGGTGTTCAATGTAGGCCTGCATTCCATGAGACTTTTGGGTAAAAAACATGCAGGGTTTGACATTAACCTGTTTTTCCACTTGTCCTTCTAACAAGTAGGTGACTGAAAATGTTGTTGTTTTAATGCAAGAAACCACTTTACAAAATAAAATGCATTATTATTCCCATACCATTTATTACAGAGAATCAGACAAATTATGCTCTCCTCTGCCTATTGTCTATTTAGGCTTAAATAAGCTGTCTCAAAATACAACACTGCCCCTTTAAAATAAATAAAAAGCTGTTTACCTGACTCATTAATCTACTCACAATACCCCATAATAAAAAGTGTTTTTTAGAAATTGTTGAAAATGTATTATAAATTTAAGAACTCACTAGCTAGCAAAGGACGGTTGAGGAGTGTACACACGTGTACACAAAATGTGTACACGTGGCTACATGCGCTTGTTTTGAGATCAAAGCGAGGTGCATCTACTCAGAACCGCTCATGCTGTGACCACAGTCCAGTTCAAAGTAAATGACACTGATCCATATATGGCAATGTTCTATTTGCATATAGGCCTACTGCAGCACTCATTTGTTTATGCCTCACCGGTCTGTGTAGAGTACGGACTGAGTAGTGCGTGTCAATGCAATAAAATCCTACTCTGTGTTCTACCTAGAACAACATCTCTTGCATAGTTAATTTTGTTTCAGTGTGTTGCATTGAAAGTGGCTAATATTGTGTTGATTCGACCACAATTGCCACAGTAAAGGGAAATGTGAATAGTGTTAACAGGGAAAACTCTAGAACAGTGGTCACTAACCTTTTCTGAGTCAAAATCACTTTCAAAATGCAAGCCGACATGACTTAAAAAATGTACGCCTATGCAACATTAACCAATTAAAAACTACTGTAGCAATGATAACAATGATAATGCATTGTTGTTCAGGCCATAGAAATGTATGGCTTATAAAGGTGTTGAATACAAAGTGTTGACAGTGCTGAGTAAGAAAAAAACAGCAGCACTTTGCTGTATTTGTAGACTCTCTCTCTCTAGTCATGGTTTTAAACATGTTGAAATCTCACAGTATTAACTTTGTTGTAGATTTCTTATGCCTGCTACGTTACTGCAGACACGGTAATCTGAGCTATCCGATTGGTCAGCGTTAGGCCTATAGTGCACTTGATTTTATCTCTGGGCCCGCCGGGGAAGGCAGAGTTTACCTTCATTCACATGAAATGGTTCAAAATGGCAACAGTTTGCCTACCCGGCGCACAAGGGTGCACCTACTGCTAACAGCCCATGACTGTAATGACCGACGCTGGAGATGAGAAGCAGGTACGGGGAGTAGAACATTTAATATGGAACAGACATCAAACAGGACAGAGACCGTATGCAAAGACAAGCGAACATTAATCCTGAAGCAGGGAACAGAGCTTGGGAACAGACAGATATAGGGGAGGTAATGACCCAGGTGATTGAGTCCAGGTGAGTCCAATAATCGCTGATGCAGGTGACGGGGTAAGGCAGGTGTGTGTACTGATGGTGGCAGGAGTGCGTAATGCTGGGGAGCCTGGCACCTTTGAGTGCCAGGGAGGGGGATTGGGAGCAGGACCAGGTGTGACAATGACAAATACATTTTAAAAAATGGAAGAAAAGGCTTTATTGTTTTGGGTTTGTTCAGAAATGTTTTGCGATCGACTAGGAATGCTTTGGAGATCGACCAGTCGGTTGGTGACCACTGTTCTCGAAAGTTGAGTGAAGTTCAATCTCGTGCTTCTCTCTGTGGGTTGATATTTCTGCTTGGCAGTCCCAGGGAGCTGCACGGACGCAGCTTAGAAGGAACATTGGTTCCAACCAAATGTGACAGACAGGCCTCCCTTGGGGTCTGTAGGGCCCAACGGAGAATAGGAAGGTCTTTCATCCTCCTGTGTGTGTGTGTGGGTGAAGATGAAGGCTTTTCATCCTTCAGACTGTGACGAAGGAAACGGTTTCAGCGAGGAGGCATAGAGATGTGTTTTAGGGTACAAAGAGAGTAACGTACCCCCCTTTCCTCTCATCCCCCATTCACTTCTTGGCTGTTTCAGAGTATATTTCTCATTTGATCAGAGGCTTGCCCCCACATTGATAGATTGTGGGTACCCATGGAGCTGTTTGTGTTAGCAGGAGCTGAACAACGTATGATGTGCACAGTGGCACCGGTCCCCTCTGATTGGAATAGAGAGAGTGAGAGTGTGTGCGTGTGTGCTTGCGAAAGTATTTCTTCACTGCTCAGTGATTTTGACTCTCTCCATCCCTCCTCTCTCACTTTGTATCTCCCTCCTTTGCCTCATCTTCTTTATGTGTGTGATTTGATGTCGTCGTCCTCCCCCACCCCCCCAGGTGAGTGAAATGAGTTAGTAATGGAGTCTGTGTGAGACCCAGGCGCCCCCCTGCCTCTCCCCAGACACATCCCAGGCAGGGGCCTGTCTCCTGGGCTAGAGAAAGCCGGGCAGCCCCCTTTTTAGAGCATGGCCTCCAGGGGTGGGTCATTTCACTGGCGGCAGGGGGCTGATTCCTCCTCTGCGTTCACATTACAGGGCCAGCAGTATCTCCCTACCCACCTTAGAGCGTACTCCTTTTGTGCACACGCACACACACACACACACACACACACAAACTGTTGCTACCCAGGCACATATCCCTCTATCCATCCCCACACCTTCCCTATCTTTTCTCCTAATCTGTGATGTCATATAAGGAAACAAAAGGTTTATACTTCCTGCCTTATTCTCATTTTAAGCAGGTATGGGATTACACACATACTGCAGACAGTGTGTTCAGAGATTACACTAAGTGCTACTGTATGTACTTTAATTAATTAATTATTTTTACTTCAGTTTATTTTAGTAACTACTTTCTTAACCAACAATGCAGTTAAGGGCGTGTAAGTAAACACCTGTTGTATTCGGCACGTGACAAATAACATTTGATTGGATTTGATATTCATCCCCCTTGGATTTTTTTCACATGTTGTTGTGTTGCAAAGTGGGGTTTAATATATTTCATTGGGATTTTTTGTCATTGTATCCCTCATTTAATCAAAGTATATTGAAAGCAGGTGCTTCCACACAGGTGTGGTTCCTGAGTTAATTAAGCAATTAACATCTCATTTTGCTTATGGTCATGTATAAAAATGCCCAGTTGCCCATTATTTTGGCTACCGTGGCTAGAAAAAGATATCTCAGTGACTTTGCAGTTCTCTGTCATTGGATTCTGGAGAGGTCGTTTTTGAGATCCATGTAGATCCGCAACAAAAAATCTCTGGTGGCTGGTTTGGAGATGATACAGTATAGCCTAATACAGAAGCATGTCTGTTCTACAAAATAAATTCCCAAATAAATGTATTCTCAAATATATTATTTTCTCTGTTACGCTGTGTGCACTGAACTGACATGCATGATTGTTGCTGACACCCTAATGTTCTGATGAAGGGAATTAAATATTTAAATATTAATAATTAAATATTCTATAATGAGCTCAACTCAAACACCGGTGTGTAGCCTACTGTACCTGCTGGCAAAGTATACTGAACAAAATTATAAACTTAATATGCAACAATTTCCAAGATTTTATTGAGTTACAGTTCATATAAGGAAATCAGTCAATTGAAATACATTTATTAGGCCCTAATCTATGGATTTCACATGACTGGGAACACGGATATGCATCTGTTGGTCACAGATACCTTAAAAAAAAGGTAGGGGTGTGGATCAGTAATCCAGTCAGTATCTGATGTGACCACCATTTGCCTCATGCAGCGCAACACCTCTCCTTCGATACAGAGTTGGTCAGGCTGTTGATTGTGGACTGTGGAATGCTGTCCCACTCTTCAATGGCAGTGCAATGTTGCTGGATATTGGCAAAAACTGGAACACGCTGTCATACACAAATCCAGAGCATCCCAAACATGCTCAATATGTGACATGTCTGGTGAGTATGCAGGCCATAAGAGAACTGGGACATTTTCAGCTTCCAGGAATTGTGTACAGATTCTTGCGACATGGGGCCGTGCATTATCATGCTGAAACATGAGGTGAAGGTGGAGGATGAATGGCACGACAATTGGCTTCAAGATCGCATCACAATATCTCTTTGCATTCAAATTGCTATCGATAACATGCAATTGTGTTTGTTGTCCATAGTTTATGCCTGCCCATACCATAACCCCTCCACCACCATGGGGCACTCTGTTCACAATGTTGACATAAGCAAACGGGTAACCAACACAACGCCATACACGTGGTCTGAGGCTGTGAGGCTGGTTGGAAGTACTGTCAAATTTTCTAAAATGACGACGGGGGCGGCTTATGGTAGAGAAATTAACATTCCAATTTTGGAAACAGCTCTGGTGGATGTTCCTCTAGTCAGCATGCCAATTGCATCCTCCTTCAAAAATTGATACATCTGTGATGTGTTGTGACAACTGCACATTTCAGTTGCCTTTTATTGTCCCCAGCACAAGGTGCACCTGTGTAATGATAATGCTGTTTAATCACCTTCTTGATATGCCACACCTGTCAGGTGGATGGATTATCTTGGCAAAAGAGAAATGCTCACTAACAGGGATGGAAAAACACATTTGTGTACAAAATTTGAGAGCAATAGGTATTTTGTGCATATGGAAAATGGGACCGACCGGCTCAATTCGGTCTTGTGTAGCAAAATTTCAGTTGGTGTTTTTTACATTGGATAAAAGTAGAGACTCAGAGCTAAAACATGGTATATCATTGTTCTTTGTCCACACCCATTCAACATCGTTCACACCCTCTTAAGCCTTAGCCCCACATCTTTAAGTATTCACATGTAAGGCAATGTGCTAAACAGAGAGTAAGGTAGTGTACTAAACAACCAATGATTTCAAGACTAAAGGCTGCTTTATACAACGTCTATCGGCATGTCTGTATACAGTCCATGACATCATGAACATTCTATTGTTGTTCGCAATCAAATTTGTCTTTATGAAAAAGTATAAACACAAAATGACAGGCTACATGACATCCGCAGCTTGGTGGTCCAAATAGCATAACATCAGTAAACCCATCCGTTTAAAAATGTATTTAGTATATGTCAATCTAGCAAACCAGGCAACTAAAAGCAACTTTCTAAACCATTTTTGGGGTTAGTTTCTAGCTTGCTTGCTAATGTTAAGTTAGCTGGCTAGCCAGTTCAAATAATGACAATAGCTGACAACATCTTAACTTTAGCTAATTTCTATTCATTATAACAGGAAAATAAACTCACAACAAGATCATTATTTAAAATAATATTTTTGTGAGGATCCCCATTAGCTGTTACAAAAGCAGCAGCTACTCTTCCTGGTGTCCCCACAAAACATGAAACATGACATAATACAGAACTTTCATAGACAAGGACAGAACTGCATCAATTTAAAAAGGCACACATAGCCTACATATCAATACATACACTCTAGGTGAAATAGGTGAGAGGCGTTGTGCTGTGAGGTGTTGCTTTTATCTGTTTTTTCAACCAGGTTTGCTGTTGAGATGGGAGTTCTGTGCAGTAATGGCTCTATATAATACTTTATGCTTTCTTGAATTTGTTCTGGATTTGGGGACTGTGAAAAGACCCCTGGTGGTATGTCTGGTGGGGTAAGTGTGTGTGTCAGAGCTGTGTGTAAGTTGACTATGCAAACAATGTTGAATTTAACACAATGTTTCTTATAAAAAGGAGAAGTGATGCAGTCAGTTTCTCGTCAACTCTTGGAGACTGGCATGTAGTGTTAATATTAACCTCTGATTACAATGAAGAGCAAGACGTGCCGCTCTGTTCTGGGCAAGCTGCAGCTTAACTAGATCTTTCCTTGCAGCACTCAACCACACGACTGGACAATAATCAAGATCAGACAAAACTACAGCCTGCAGGACTTGCTTTTTGGAGTATGGTGTCAAAAAAGCAGAGCATCTCTTAAATACTGACCTCTCCCCATCTTTACAATCAGTGAATATATATGTTTTGTCCATGACGGTTTACAATCTAAGGTAACACCAAGTAATTTAGTCTCCTCAACTTGTTCAAAAGCAACACCATTCATTACCAGATTCAGCTGAGGTCTAGAACATAGGAAATGGTTTGTACCAAATACAATGCTCTTAGTTTTAGAGATGTTCAGGACCAGTTTATTACTGGCCACCCATTCCAAAACCGACTGCAACTCTATTTAAGGGCTGCAGTGACTTCATTCACTGTGGTTTACTGATGCGTATATGATTGAATCATCAGCATACATGGACACACATGCTTCGTTTAATGCCAGTGACAGTTCATTGGTAAAAAATAGAAAAGAGTAGAGGCCCTAGAGAGCGGCCCTGCGGTACACCACACTTTACATGTTTGACATTAGAGAAGCTTCCATTAAATAAAACCCTCTGAGTTCTATTAGATTGCCATATCATGGATTCAGAGCTGAGGTTGAAAAGCCATAACACATACACTACCGTTCAAAGTTTGGGGTCACTTAGAAATGTCCTTGTTTTCCATGAAAACATGCATGAAATGAGTTGCAAAATGAATAGGAAACATAGTCAAGATGTTGACAAGGTTATAAATAATGATTTTTTTTATTGGCTCCAATTAAGCACCGTCCTCAGGGTATGGCATGGTGTTGCAAAATGGAGTGATAGCCTTCCTTCTTCAAGATCCCTTTTACCCTGTACAAAACTTGAACTTTACCACTACCAAAGCTCCCCCAGACCATCACATTGCCTCCACCATGTTTGACAGATGGCGTCAAGCACTCCTCCAGTATCTTTTTATTTTTTCAGTGTCTCAATGTTCTTCTTTGTGATACCGAACACCACGAACTTAGATTTGTCTGTCCGTAACGCTTTTTTTCCAATCTTCCTCTGCCCAGTGTCTGTTCTTTTGCCAATCTTAATCTTTTATTTTTATTGGCCAGTCTGAGATGGCTTTTTCTTTGCAACTCTGCCTAGAAGGCCAGCATCCCGGAGACGCCTCTTCACTGTTGACGTTGAGACTGGTGTTTTGTGGGTACTATTTAATGAAGCTGCCCGTTGAGGACTTGTGAGGTGTCTGTTTCTCAAACTACACACTCTAATGTACTTGTCCTTTTGCTCAGTTGTGCACCGGGGCCTCCCACTCCTCTTTCTATTCTTGTTAGAGACAGTTTGCGCTGTTCTGTGAAGTGAGTAGTACACAGCGTTGTACGAGATCTTCAGTTTCTTGGCAATTTCTCACATGGAATAGCCTTCATTTCTCAGAACAAGAATAGACTGAGCCATTTTGAGTCTGTAATCGAATCCACAAATGCTGATGCTCCAGATAGTCAACTAGTCTAAAGAAGGCCAATTTTATTGCTTCTTTAATCAGAATAACAGTTTTCATCCTTGCTAACATAATTGCAAAAGGGTTCTCTAATGATCAATTAGCTTTTTAAAATTATAAACTTGGATTAGCTAACACAACATGCCATTGGAACACAGCAGTGATGGTTGCTGATAATGGGCCTCTGTACGCCTATGTAGATATTGTTACGAATAAATGAGTGAGGAGGTGTGGAGTCAGGCGCAGAGAGCAAAAGATGTGGGAAAAACACGCTTTAATGTCCCGGAAACATAACATGAACCAAAAGTAGAAAAACAAATGATCAGAAATATAAACGGACAGCGTGAAACCCAAATACAAACAAAATACACTCAAACAACAAAACAGACTAACAAGCCCACGCGAAACAGAAGCGGGCTGAACAAACTATATATAACCCTACCCTAACAACCAAACAAGAAACAGGTGATACCAATCAGACAAAACCAAAGGAACACAGAACAACGGATCGGCGATAGCTAGTAGACCGGCGACGACAACTGCCGAGCGCCACCCGAACAAGAAGGGGAGTCACCTTCGGTAATATTCGTGACAGTACGCCGGCCTCTGGGACGACCTGGGGGCCGAGGCGCTGGGCGATCCGGACGGAGGCGATGGAACTCACTCAACATAGATGGATCTAGAATATCCCTCACCGGAACCCAGCACCTCTCCTCCGGACCGTACCCCTCCCAGTCAACGAGGTACTGCAAGCCCCTCACCCGGCGTCTCGAGTCCAGAATAGCTCGTATCTTGTACGCCGGGGACCCCTCGATGTCCAGAGGGGGCGAAGTAACCTCCGGAACCTCACCTTCCTGCATGGGACCAGCTACCACCGGCCTGAGAAGAGACACATGAAACGAGGGGTTAATACGATAATACGAAGGAAGTAATAATCGATAACAAACCTCGTTTATTCTCCTCAGGACTTTAAATGGCCCTATACACTGCGGACCCAGCTTTCGGCAGGGCAAGCGGAGGGGCAGGTTTCGGGTCGAGAGCCAGACCCTGTCCCCAGGTGCAAACACGGGGGCCTCACTGCGGTGACGGTCAGCGCTCTTCTTCTGCCTTATACTCGCTTGGCGTAATGACTCTTGGACAGCCCTCCAGGTCTCCTTAGAGCACTGCACCCACTCCTCCACCGCAGGAGCCTCAGTCTGGCTCTGATGCCACGGTGCCAGGACTGGCTGGTACCCCAACACGTACTCAAATGGTGACATGTTGGTAGAGGAGTGGCTTAGTGAGTTCTGGGCTATTTCTGCCCAGGGAATATATCTCGCCCACTCCCCTGGCCGGTCCTGGCAATACGACCGCAGAAACCTACCCACCTCCTGGTCCACTCTCTCCACCTGCCCATTACTCTCCGGGTGATACCCTGAGGTCAGGCTGCCCGAGACCCACAGATGTTCCATAAATGCCCTCCAAACACGGGAGATAAACTGGGGGCCCCGATCAGAAACTATATCCTCGGGCACCCCGTAGTGCCGGAAGACATGGGTGAAAAGAGCTTCCGCAGTCTGTAGGGCCGTAGGGAGACCGGGCAATGGGATAAGACGGCAGGACTTAGAGAACCGATCCACAACGACCAGGATCGTTGTGTTACCCTGAGAGGGGGGGGGAGGTCAGTAAGAAAATCCACCGATAGATGGGTGCACGGCCGTTGTGGAACGGGAAGAGGTTGTAATTTACCTCTTGGCAGGTGTCTAGGAGCCTTACTCTGGGTGCACACCGAACAGGAGGAAACATAGAATCGCACATCCCTCCTCAAAGTGGGCCACCAGTACTTCCTCTCAAGACCTCGCACTGTCCTAAAAATACCTGGGTGACCCGACGAGGGTAGACAATGAGCCCATCGAATCAATTGATCACGAACAGCCAGCGGCACGTACCTACGACCCTCCGGACACCCGCTCGATGTCCGCGTCCACATCCCATACTACTGGTGCCACCAGCTTAGCTGCCGGAATGATGGGAGTAGGATCGATGGACCTGTCCTCAGTGTCATAGAGTCTTGACAGCGCGTCGGCCTTAGTGTTGAGGGAACCTGGTCTATATGAGATAGTGAAATGAAATCTGGTGAAAAACATGGCCCACCTTGCCTGACGAGGATTCAGTCTCCTAGCTGATCGGATATACTCCAGGTTACGGTGGTCAGTCCAGATAAGGAAAGGGTGCTTAGCCCCCTCAAGCCAGTGTCTCCACACCTTCAGGGCCTTAACCATAGCCAACAACTCCCTATCCCCCACATCATAATTCCGCTCCACTGGCCCGAGTTTCTTCGAAAAAAATGCACAGGGGCGGAGCTTCGGTGGCGCACCCGAAAGCTGTGAGAGCACCGCTCCAACCCCAGCCTTGGATGCGTCCACCTCTACTATAAACGCCAAAGAAGGGTCCGGATGCGCCAACACCGGCGCCTCAGTAAACATCGCCTTCAACTTATGAAAAGCTCAGTTCGCCTCTGCTGACCACTGTAAACGCACCGGCCCCCCCTTCAGCAGTGAGGTAATAGGGGCAGCTACCTGACCAAAACCCCGGATAAACCTCCGGTAGTAATTGGCAAACCCCAAGAACCGCTGTACCTCCTTTACTGTGGTCGGAGTCGGCCAATTACGCACGGCCTTTACGCGGTCACCCTCCATTACCAACCCAGAGCTGGAAATGCGATAACCCAGGAAGGAACTGATTGTTTGGAAAACTCACATTTCTCCGCCTTCACATACAGGTCATGCTCCAGCAGTCGTCTAAGAACCTTGCGCACCAGAGATACATGCGCAGTGCATGTAGCGGAGTAGATCAAAATATCGTCAATATACACCACTACACCCTGTCCGTGCAGGTCTCTGAGAATCTCATCCACGAAGGATTGAAATATAGCTGGAGCATTCTTCAAACCGTATGGCATGACGAGGTACTCATAATGGCCAGAAGTAGTGCTAAATGCAGTTTTCCACTCATCTCCATCCCGAATACGCACCAGATTATAAGCACTCCTGAGATCCAGTTTAGTGAAGAACTGCGCTCCGTGAAATGATTCCACTGCCGTAGCAATGAGAGGTAGTGGGTAGCTAAAACCCACCGTGATGGAATTTAGACCTCTATAATCAATACACGGACGTAAACCACCATTTTTTTTCTTCACAAAAAAGAAACTCGAAGAGACAGGTGACATGGAGGGACGAATATACCCCTGTCCCAGAGCCTCGGTGTTATAAGTTTCCATAGCCACCGTCTCCTCCTGGGACAAAGGATACACATGACTCCTGGGGAGTGCAGCGTTACCCTGGAGGTTTATCACGCAATCCCCCTGCCTATGGGGTGGTAATTGGGTCGCCTTCTTTTTACTGAAAACGATAGCCAAATCGTTATACTCAGCTGGAATGCGCACAGTGGATACCTGGTCTGGACTCTCCACCGTTGTCGCACCGATGGAAACCCCTACACACCTGCCTGAACACTCATCAGACCACCCCTGTAGAGATCCCTGTTTCCACGAAATCGTAGGATTATGAATAGCTAGCCAGGGAATCCCCAGTACCACCGGAAACGCAGGTGAATCGATAAGGAACAAACTAATTCGCTCCTTGTGATTCCCCTGCATAATCATCTCCAACGAAACTGTGGCTTTCCTCACCAGCCCTGACCTTAATGGTCGACTATCTAAAGAGTGCACGGCAAAAGGGGGGTCTACTTTTACTAACGGAATCCTCAACCTCTGAGCGAGTCCGCGATCTATAAAGTTTCCAGCTGCGCCTGAATCTACCAGTGCCTTATGCTGGAGAGAAGGAGAATAATTAAGGAAACAAATTAATAGGAACATGTGACCAACAGGAAACTCTGGGAGAGTGTGGTGCTTACTCACCTGGGGTGACCGAGGAGTGTTCTGCCTGCCCTCTCGATTCCCAGATGAATTCCTCCAGCACTGACCAGACGTGTGCCCTCTCCGGCCACAACTGGTACAGGAGGAGCTTCCTCCTCCGATCTCCCTAGACGCGGTCCCTCCTAGCTCCATCGGGATAGGAGCAGGAGGGTCAGGAGGTAGAACTGACAGGACCCTTTCAGAACGTCCGCGAGCAGCTAGCAGATGGTCCAACCGGATCGACAGGTCTATCAGTCCATCCAGGCTAAGTGTAGTATCCCGACAGGCCAGCTCCCTACGGACGTCCTCTCTCAGGCTACATCTGTAATGGTCTATCAGGGCCCTGTCGTTCCACCCTGCTCCAGCGGCCAAGGTCCGGAACTCCAGCGCGAAGTCCTGCGCGCTCCTCGTCCCCTGTCTGAGATGGAACAATCTCTCACCCGCCGCTCGACCTTCTGGAGGGTGATCGAACACGGCCCTGAAACGGCGGGTGAACTCCGGGTAATTGTCCTTCGCTGAGTCGGGCCCGTTCCAGACCGCATTAGCCCACTCCAGGGCTCTACCGGTAAGGCATGTGATGAGAACCCACACTCTGTCCTCCTCCGAGGGAGCCGGCCGAACGGTGGCCAGGTAGAGGTCTAGTTGAAGCAGGAATCCCTGGCACCCCGTCGCTGCTCCATCGTACTCCCTCGGAGGCGTAATGCGCAGAGCACTGGAACCGGATCCAGATGGGGGAGATGGTAGAGTTGCTGGTGGGAGGGTCGGTGGGGTAGTAGGGAGACCATTCCTCTCCCAACGATCCATCCTTTCCATCATCTGATCCATCGCTGATCCTAGACGATGGAGGATAGACGTGTGATGAAGGACTCTCTCCTCCATAGTAGGAAGAGGAGTGGTTGCTGCTCCTGCTGACTCCATATCGTGGTGCGGGCTTCTGTTACGATAAATGAGTGAGGAGTTGTGGAGTCAGGCGCAGAGAGCAAAAGATGTGGGAAAAAACACGCTTTAATGTCCCGGAAACATAACATGAACCAAAAGTAGACAACAAATGATCAGAAATATAAACGGACAGCGTGAAACCCAAAATACAAACAAAATACACTCAAACAACAAAACAGACTAACAAGCCCGCACGAAACAGAAGCGGGCTGAACAAACTATATATAACCCTACCCTAACAACCAAACAAGAAACAGGTGATACCAATCAGACAAAACCAAAGGAACACAGAACAACGGATCGGCGATAGCTAGTAGACCGGCGACGACGACTGCCGAGCGCCACCCGAACAAGAAGGGGAGTCACCTTCGGTAATATTCGTGACAGATATTCCATTTTAAAAATCTGCCGTTTCCAGCTACAATAGTCATTTACAACATTAACAATGTCTACACTGTATTTCTGACCAATTTGATGTTATTTTAATGGGGGAAAAAATTGCTTTTCTTTCAGAAACAAGAACATGTCTATGATACCCCAAACTTTTGAACGGTAGTGTATGTTTTCGCAACAACTGGTTATCGTCAATAATATCAAAGGCTGCACTGAAATCTAGCCGTGCATTTCCCACAATCTTCTTGTTATCAATTTCTTTCAACCAATCATCATTAATTTGTGTCAGTGCAGTACATGTACATATAAGCATGCTGAAAGTCTGTTGTTCATTTGTTTACAGAGAAGTAGGATTGTACAGTTTGCTAAGATCTGGCAGCAAGCTGATAGGTCTGTTGTTAGAACCAGTAAAGGCCTCTTTACCACTCTTGGATAACGGAATGACTTTGGCTTCCCTCCAGGCCTGTTGACAAAGACTTTTCTCTATAGGCTCAGATTTAAGCTATGACAGATACGAGGGGCTACAGAGTCAGCTACCATTTTCAGTAGCTGTCAATGCCAGGAGGTTTGTCATTGTTGATCGATAGCAGTAATTGCCCCACCTTTCCCACACTTAACTTAACTTTTCTTTCATTGTTTTTTTTATTTCTATGCATGAGGATGATGGCTCACTGTTCGTTGTTGTCATTTGTTGCCTAAGTTTGCCCACTTTGCCAATGAAATAATCGTTAAAATAATTGGCAACATCAAAATGGTTTGATGAGTTGAATTTGTCTTTCTGTCCATAATTGCATATAAAGTACTCAATTTTTTTCCGGCATTCTTTATATTATTGATGTTGGCTTCATAATACAGTTTCTTATTCTTTTTGTTGAGTTTAGTCACATCATTTCTCAATTTGTAGTAAGCCAGTCAAATGTGCAGCCAGACTTATTAGCCACTCCTTTTGCCCCATCTCTTTCAACCATACAGTTTTTCAATTCCTCATCAATCCATTGAGCCTTAACAGTTCTAACAGTCAGTTTCTTAACATGTGCATGTTTATCAATACATGGAAGAAGGAATTTCATCAATTCATCAAGTGCAGCGTCTGGATGCTCCTTATTAATCACGTCAGACCCCAAAATATTTTTAACATCATCCACGTAAGACTCACAGCAAGATCTTTTGTATGATCTCTTATACACTATTTTAGGCCCAGCTTTTGGAAATTTTGGCTTTCCAGGATATAGCCACAATTGGACTTTGGTGCAGGTCATGTTGTTTGTCACATTACCATCTCTGGTAAACACACACTATATAAATTAAAATCACGTCTTATTTGTCACCTGCAGAAGGTATAAACGGTACAGGGAAATGGTTACTTGCATAGTGGAGTCTTTTGTTTCAACATGTAGCTAGCTAGCTAAACAATGAACCATAATCCCAACTCATAATGTTACTATCCTGTATGAATCTACAGGTGGCTAAAGCTAGCTAGCTATAACTAGAAATGCAAATGGCTCTGGGATACGAATAATATTACTACACAAATTATACACTTAACATTTGCTAGCAAGCCAGCCAGCTACCATTAGCGAGCTATCTAACAGTACGCTTTAACTTGCAATGAATTTGACTCTCTGACAAAATAGAAATGTATAATATCTGAAAATGTAGCTAGCTAGACTCTTTTACTTGTAGACATGGATGAACGCTTTTCGCCTCTATGTCACGGATGCCATGGTTGCCCTTAGTTTGAGGATGTAATCCGGAGATGTGTTTCTTGCAGTTCTTCGTGATATCTGTCAAAAAAGCTGCGTTAGAAAGGATTAGCTACACATACTGAGCAGCTCATGTTATAGACAGAAGCGTACTACATGCCAGACGAATCCAAACTCATCTCGGCATTATCTCAGCCAAACATGGCTAACGGAAAGGTTCCAGACTTTTCCCATGTCTAAACCAACTAGGCTCGTATTTTTTAAACTATTATTCGTATTTACAGATAACATACACGTTTGTTATTAAGGCACATGAAAGTTCTGGGATCTTTTATTTCAGCTCATGGGATCAACACTTTACATGTTGCGTTTATATTTTTGTTCAGTGTAATTCAAAGCTTATACTTTAACATTCAGGATGTAACTTTCCAGTGCTTTCCAATGTGCAACATTTCTTAATGCAATCTAGGCAAAACAATTTTGGCCTTTGTTAAAAAGGCCTCCTACAATTGTGTGTATGGCATTGTTTTAAAAATGAATTTACAACCTGAGTTTCAAGCATGGTTTAGGGGCAGCTGCTCTTAAAGGGGGCAATGGCTTCTTAAAAGGGCAATGATATACTTTGTTATATTATAGAACCCCCCCCCCAATTGAACATGCGGGAGGCCGCTTTTCCACCATCATAAAAAAGCACCAAATGATGGAATTTCTCATGGAACAATGGTGTCGCATCCTTCCAATAGAGTTCCAGACACTTAGAATCAATGCCAATGTGCATTGGACCTGTTAGGACTAGGGATGGACAATATATCAGTGAACATATCGGAATCGGACGATATTAGCCAAAAATGGCAACATTGGCATCGGCCTAATGTCTAGTTTAACACCGATGTGCAAAACCGATGTCAAAGCTGACGTGCATACCTATATAACGTAGGTAGGTGACATAATGATGCCATGTAAAATGTAGCGCTACATGTGCAACAACGCATTACAAACCTAGCCCACAATGTCTGCTGTGTGGATCGAGCAGTCAACAAGTCGAGCAGTCATTTGAAAGAGTAAGACCATTTCAGCGAGACAACTCAAAGGTGAACTCCATTAATGCCAAGATAATGGAATTCATGCCCTTGACAATCAACCGTTCTCTTTCGTGGGTGATGTTGGCTTTCGCTGACTGGTCGAGCACAGGTACACACTACCAAGTGCTTTATTTTTCAGATGTTGCCCTACCGGAGTTACACAGTAATAGTGTCACTGATATTAGCTTCACGACTGACATTTGGACCAGCGATATCAGCCCCATGAGCATGCTGAGTCTGACAGCACAGTGGGCACAGTCATCGAGGATTTTGTACTGAGGAAAGTCGTACTGCATGCTCATGAATGTGCTGGTTGTCATTCTGCTGCTGCCATTTCAAGTGCATCACTAATTAAGACACTTTATTTTGGTGTTTCCTTTATTTTGGCAGTTACTGACTGACTAGGTTGGAACCCTGGGCTCCTGCACGCCATAAGTCTGTGGGTCTTTGTGTGCTTGCTTGTGTGTGTGTTGCGATGCACAGGCAGAAACTGGGGCAGATGCTCTCATGAGAGCATCAATATCCCGATTGGGGTTCCACACACACACAGCTGCCACACACTGATAATGTAATTAGGTATGAATGGATCCGTCTGGTGTAACCAGTTGTAATGGACTGAATGAACAGTCAACTACTGAGCAGTCTTTCTTTCTCTCTCTTTTTCTTTGTAGACAGTGTTGGACCACTGTGTCCGCTCTATTCAACATTGACGGAGTTTAAACTGTTTTTTGGGGGGGGGGGTGCTCTCTTTTTATGCACATGGTGTGTTTGTGTGCTTTGTGTGTGTGTGTGTGTGAGCTTTGTGTGCGCGATCAGTGTGTGTCTTTAGAGCAGGGATGGCCAACTCCAGTCCCCGGGGGGCTGACTGGTGTCACAAGTTTGCCCCAACTAACACACCTGACTCCAATAATCAACAAAACACGATCTTTGGTTTAGAATGCAATTAGTTTGATCTGCTGTGTTTGCTCGGGTTGGGGGGAAAAGTGAGACACCACTCCAGCCCCAACGACTGGAGTTGCCCATCCTGTTTTAGAGCAATGAGAATACTGTGATTAATGCTCCTGGGCCTCCGGTGCATGCTGATGATGTCATAGCCTGCTTGTTCCACTGGCCCCTGGGAGTTGCTGTCTTTCTCCCCTTGTGGAAGCTGACGGCAGTGAGTGAGTGAGACATATTCAGCCCCTCCCACAGGCCCAGGTTCATACCACTTAGAGCAGGGATGGTATCAAGCTGGAAGTCCTCCAGGAGCTGCTCTACAGGGTCTGTCAGGTGGGTCTCCTCTCCCCTATCCCTCTGGCACTTAGTTGATCACTTAATGTCACTGGTTGGCTAGGGAGTTCACACACCTGGTTTCACTAATTAAAAGGAAAGTATGAAAAGCAGCAGACTGTTGCCCTCTAGGAGTTGACTTTCACATCACCTTTTTCATCTCACTATCTTCAACTCTCCCTCCCCATCCCACTCTTTCACCACATTTCTCTCCACCCCCCGCCCTTCTCTCTATCTCCTTCCAACTCTGTTTCCCCTCTCCATCCAGCCCCCTTTCTCCCTTCCCTTTCCATCCCCCTCTCTCTGACCCACTATCAGTCTGTGTTTGACAGCCTGAGCAGTAATGGTAATTTCATAGCTGTCAGTACAACACAGGGTTTCAAGAACGGTCAGTGTCAGGCCTTAATTAGACTGTCAACACACACACACACACACACACCATTCCAAATGTGTGATTATATACACACTAATCACGTCTTAATGGTACATTCTTGATTGTGGTCGTAGCTTCTGTCAGTTTAAATGTCACTGTGTAAGTGGTTTGTTTAAATGACACACTCATATATATACACACACACACACTCATACCCAAACACACAAGCAGCACGCAGGCATTAAGTCATGATCGTCTTCCATCTAATGCTACATAAAGTGGTCTCTTAGTGTTGTTATCCGGGCTCACCCTCATCATCTTTGTCTATCAGTATCCGCTGTTTTGTCTTCTCTTTCCATAGCAATCTCTCTCTTTCTCTCGCTGTCTTTCCATATCACTTTCTCTCTCTCCTTCTCTCTCTCTCTTTGTCACTTTTTCTTATCGTCTTTCTTGCTCTCCCGCAGGGATTCAGAGAGTCTTTACTAAACCATAGTAGACAGTTCTAGACACTCTTAGCAGAGCTTAGAGGGCTTGAGGGAAACGAGTGGGTGAAGAGGGATGCGCAGCGTTTCCAAAAGCTCTGTCCTGGAGACCCCAGGTGGTGCACGTTTAGTTGTTTTTGCCCTAGCTCCCACACACCAGATTAAAATAATCAACTCCTCACTAATCCGCTGTGTAGTGGAGTGCTTGGGGGAAAACCTAAATGTGCATCCCCTGGGGTCCCCAGAACAGAGTTTGGGAAACCCTGTATTCACAGAGTAGCTGTTTCAGGTGTACAGTAGGTCCACCAGGTAAAGAGGTATTTCGGGAAATGACGCAGCAGGTGAGGTGCGACAGGTGCCTAGGAGGACAGGCCTCCACTACATCCCTGGTGGTGGGAGGGTGCGGTGGAGGAGTGATAAATGGGCTGTGAATGGGGGTGTCACACTATCTAACCCTCATCTACAATACAGATAGACCCCCTGCAGTCGAGTCCAAATTGGATCCTCACAGTGCTCTCATTTAGAGCGCCCGTTAGAGCTTTGGTTAGTAGAGCGAGACGATGAGACACAGGAAGGAGGAGGAAGTGTGATTTTCCACTGGCTGGCTGTTTAATGCTGCTCTAATTCTCCTTCCCGTTGATCCTCATCTCCACACAGCTGCTGTGTTTACACGCACACTCTGCACAGCCAAGGAATGGAGAGATCACACACAGAGAGAGCGGGAGAGAAGGTGTGTGTGGCAGAGCGACATGGAGGAGAGAGAGAGCGCCAGGGAGGGGATGAGAGATGTGAAGAACGAAATAGAGCGAGAGTCAGGTCTATTGTACTGTAATTTCTCCATTGACATGATTCAATTTGCTGTAGCGACTTCTTCATACACTGGCTCTGGAGTGGAGTGGCTCATCCTCTAGTGTGATAGTGCGTGTATGTCTGTGTGTGTTTGTGCTCATGCAGTTTGTGTGTTTGTACAGTGCGCGTGTGTTTCAATGTGTTTGTAGAACTGCTATTTTATGAATATAGAACAGAGTAATAGAGCCATTGTAAAACACCTACAGCCTGTGGTGCTAGGAGCCAGTGTGCCAGCGCTTGGCTGTAACGTGGCTGACTAGCTGTGCTCTCCAGGGGTAGAGAATAAAAACCAACTTTGGACAACTGGCTGCTTCTTACCACAGAGACGTATGCTTCTTCTCTCCTCTCCTCCTTCTATCCTCCTCTTTTCTCCCCTCATCTCCTCTCCCATCTCCTCCCCGCCCCTCTCCTCCTCTTCTCTAACTGTGTTATTTGTCTCTCTTACAGGCTGGCAGACCAGGATAGTGATGGCCACGTGAGCTTCAGAGACTTTGAGTGTGTCATCAGCTATGGACAGGCCAACAGCTAACTGAGAGTGGATACTCAGTTCCTCTCTCCTCCTTGGACTGGACAGTTTCGTTCTGGCCAACATCTAATAAAAATCAACAATGGAACAACTTGTGCAGAATGCATTTTGGAACCCACTGTTGACTTGCTTTTGTGCCACCTCTGCTACTTTGACAGAGAACCAGTGACCCAGCCACCTCTGTCTCCCTTTTTACCCCCCTCCTCTCTCTCTCTCTCTCTCTCTCTCTCTCACTCACTCACTCACTCACTCAACCCCATTAAGCAGGTCCCATCCCATAATCCCCTGCTCTCCCAAATGCACTTCCACCTGAGAGAGAGGGGGAGGGAGAGAGATAGAGAGGGGAGAAGAGAAGGGATGAAGGGGTAGGTTGCATCCAAATGGAATATTACCCTTGCTAGTAATAATATAGGATTTTTAATCAGGCAGGGCTCCAGGACAGCCCTAGCTGCGCCTCCATAGCTTCTCTGTATTATAAAGCCCCGGTGAACAGGGTCATATTCATTAGTGCACAAAGTAGTAAAACACATTGCAACACAACATTAAAAAAATAACTTATTTGACATGTTCAGGTAGTCCCTCCCAGGTTTCAGTACATTTGGTGCCTGATGAACAGGACCCAGGGCTGCTGCTCCAGAGGGGATTTGCCAGCGCTATTCTTGTTCCCGCCAATTACAGGACTGTAAATACAATGTTTGTGTTCTGGAGAGATTTATGACGACGGCACTCCCGTCTGAATAAAGATTAATTTGTTTTTGTAATCAAAGTACCCGAGTATTGGATCTGTGTGACGCAGAGAGACACAAGTGCACACACGGCATACAAATGCATACACACACAGTCAAAGGGACACACACACACAGTCAAAGGGACACACACACACACAGTCAAAAGCTTACATGCACACTCATATGAACACACAAACATTGTTGTTTAAACACAAACAGTCTCACACACTTGAAAACAAACACACTCACAAGTCTCTCTCTAACACACACACACACACACTCAATTACTCTCACTCACACACATTTGTTTGTTTCATGTATCCATCAAAGAGGACTCGGGGGGGCTGCGAAATAAGGAAATGGACTTGAAGGGAAATATAATCAAGCAGTTGTTTAATCAAATAGAGTAATTGTCTAATCCTGCCTCAGTCTCATCTTGAGGAAGCAGCGGTAGCGGCATCCGATACGTACTGGGACAAGACACTTTAATCCACTCTCTTACTGGATTAAACCAATCCTCCCATTCATTCTACACAACATCGGGTTACGGAGAGAGAGAGAAAGAGTGAGGACGGAGAGAGGGAGGGGGATAAAGAGAAGCTATGAGGTAGAGAAGGAGAATGGAACTGATACAGAGACATGAACAAGGAGAGAGGAACCGATCTAGCGAAAGAAATGGGGATAAAGAGAAAAAGAGGCAGAGATGATAGTAGCAGAGGTTTGGCATGGGTGGGAGGCACGGAAGGATGCATGCTGGTCTATTGTGCTGCTGTTGCAGGACACTGACTTGGCTGAAACCACAGCACAGACAGGCTCTGTCTGGCTGGGTTAGGGGTCTTTTGTATATTTTTATTTGGCCATTCCTCAAACTCTTTCCATCCATCCCTCTCTCCTCTTGTCTACTGCCCATGCCAACCCACTGTTGGAGAAACTGGTGCTTTGTGCTGTTTTCTGTGCTTTTCCCATCCAACAGAACCTGTTAGCCTAGCCTAGACACCAACAACCAAACAGCAGGCCAAACACATTTCAGCTGGGCTCAAGGCCAGGCCAGGGAGGTGGGGCTCTAAAGTGGGACAAAAGTGGTTACATATGTGACAGTATTTTTGCTGTGTGACCTGGAGTTTTATTTTGGGAGCACCAGTGTGACTGAAAAACCCATTTAAAAAAAGGAGAACTGGTCTATTCAGCTTGATAAATGTCCATTGGGGTGGGGTGGGGGGTAGGAAGTCTGGGTGGCAGGAAGGGACAGGGGGAGCAGGTAGCTGAGTAGTGGTGTCTTCAGCCGCCTGATGGTCTTGGGGTAGAAGCTATTGGCCAGTCTTAGTTTTAGCCATGATGCTCCTGTCCTGCCCGCGTCTGAGGGATGGAAGTGGGGAGAACAGGCCGTGGCTCGGGTGGCTGAGGTCCCTGATGATCTTCTTGGCCTTCCTGTGACAACTGGTGTTGTATGTGTCCTGGAGGACAGGCAGTCTGCACCCCCAATGGCGCGTTCGGCTGTGCATACCACTCTCTGTATTGCCTTGTGGTCAGCGGTGTTAAAGTAGCCAAACCAGGCTGATGCAGCCCACCAGTATGCGCTCGATGGTGATCCGGTAGAACACTGAGGGCTCTCGGGACAGGCCAAATTTCGTCAGCCTCCTGATGTTGAGTCGCTGTCGATGTTGAGGGCCCGACGTCCACAGGTGGGGGTTGTGCTTACAGCCCAACACCGTGCAGGACGTTTGGCATTTGCCAGAGAACACCAAGATTGGCAAATTCGCCACTGGCGCCCTGTGCTCTTCACAGATGAAAGCAGGTTCACACTGAGCACATGTGACAGACGTGACAGAGTCTGGAGACGCCGTGGAGAACGTTCTGCTACCTGCAACATCCTCCAGCATGACCGGTTTGGCGGTGGGTCAGTCATGGTGTGGGGTGGCATTTCTTTGGGGGGCCGCACAGCCCTCCATGTGCTCGCCAGAGGTAGCCTGACTGCCATTAGGTACCGAGATGAGATCCTCAGACCTCTTGTGAGACCAAATGCTGGTGCGGTTGGCCCTGGGTTCCTCCTAATGCAAGACAATGCTAGACCTCATGTGGCTGGAGTGTGTCAGCAGTTCCTGCAAGAGGAAGGCATTGATGCTATGGACTAGCCCGCCCATTCCCCAGACCTGAATCCAATTGAGGACATCCGGGACATCATGTCTCGTTCCATCCACCAACGCCACGTTGCGCCACAGACTGTCCAGGAGTTGGCGGATGCTTTAGTCCAGGTCTGGGAGGAGATCCCTCAGGAGACCATCCGCCACCTCATCAGGAGCATGCCCAGGCGTTGTAGGGAGGTCATACAGGCACGTGGAGGCCACACACACTACTGATCCTCATTTTGACTTGTTTTAAGGACATTACATCAAAGTTGGATCAGCCTGTAGTGTGGTTTTCCACTTTAATTTTGAGTGTGACTCCAAATCCAGACCTCCATGGGTTGATACATTTGATTTCCATTGATAATTTTTGTGTGATTTTGTTGTCAGCACATTCAACTATGTAAAGTATTTAATAAGAATATTTCATTCATTCAGATCTAGGACGTGTTATTTTAGTGTTCCCTTTATTTTTTTGAGCAGTGTATGTGCTCAATGTAGGCTATATGTCTATGTCAATCAATTGAACAAAATCAAATTTTCTGGTGCGCCTACATTTTTGTACTTTTCTAAGTTAGGACCACCAATCCTAGCAGTGTTTTTTTGGTTTGTTCAGAGACCTGGCTGTGGGTTTTGTTTTTGAATGGAGAATTTAAAATTGTAGATGTGTTGCCTGAATGCGAATAAGCGAAGTCCATTTAATCTAGTGGCTGATTTAAAACATTATACACTTGTTAAATATGTTCTAATGTTATGTTATAGTAGTGTCTATGTGAGCCGCACACGTTCTTGTTGCGTCTCTAGCTCCATTTGATTCTCTTCCCAGCCAATGTTCCCTCCCTACCTACAGTATCAATAGTCACACTGCTTTTGCTGCCGTAAAACCACATGCTCTAAATAAATCTATCCGATGAGTCAGCATGTTGGGCTAACACAAGCCACGACACAGAGAGGGAGGGAGAGAAATACATGAATGTATGCTACTAATTGGCTGATTGGCTCTGATTGGTCGTACTTCCTGTGTGTGTGTGTCTGTGTGTACAACACAGTAAGCTATGTAAAGTCCCTGGAGGTGTTGAGATGAATCAGCAGTTTGGCCCACTTGCACTTGACCCAAGCTGCGCTCTCTCTCTACACACACTCAGAGGGAGGTGAACAGTCACGTACGCACAAAATGCACATATGAATACTCTCAAGAACTAACACAATACACACTCTTTCGTCTTTCCTTTTTTCCTTTTAAACACACAGAAAACTACTCTCGTACACTCGTACATGCACACTGACAATGTGCTGTACAGAAGAATTCTCAGTTGGTAACACACACGTACTCCCTCACACTTGTACTGTGTGTTGTTGCGGTGTTCCTCTCTATAGGGCCCCTAAATGGAGCCATCGCTCCTGTCTGTCAGTGGTGTACCCTACCATCCATGTACTCTTCTCTTTCGCTCTCTCCCACCATCCGAATGTAAATGAGGCCTGGGAGAGGAGCGGCGCGAGGGACAACTAGGAGGGGACGGGGACGGGGGACGGGGAGCAGGAGAGAACGGGGAGAGGACGAGATCTCATTAATCAGCTGTGACAGATACAAATGAGGGACCTTGCTCTCTCTACCTGCTAGCTGCTACGGTGTCACTGCTACTCTCTTGCTCTCCTT
This sequence comes from Oncorhynchus tshawytscha, assembly GCF_018296145.1. Classification (NCBI taxonomy): domain Eukaryota; kingdom Metazoa; phylum Chordata; class Actinopteri; order Salmoniformes; family Salmonidae; genus Oncorhynchus; species Oncorhynchus tshawytscha. Next base: position 15,910,691 of record NC_056439.1, on the reverse strand, counting down.
CTCTGCCCTCCACTCTACATATTCCTTGCTACATAGAATTGCATCCCAAATGGCACCCTGTTCTTTATACAGTATAATGCCGCACTGCTTATGACCAGAGCCCTGAAGGCCCTGGTCAAAAGTAGTGCACTATATTGCCATTAGCGTGCAATGTGGGATGCAGACAGTGTCACTGTTATTCTCTCCCTCTCTTTACCTGTACCTGCCCTACCGGCTAGCTGCTACACAGTGTCACTGTTATTCTCTCCCTCTCTTTCTCTCTCTACCTGTACCTGCCCTACCGGCTAGCTGCTACACAGTGTCACTGTTATTCTCTCCCTCTCTTTCTCTCTCTACCTGTACCTGCCCTACCGGCTAGCTGCTACACAGTGTCACTGTTATTCTCTCCCTCTCATTCTCTCTCTACCTGTACCTGCCCTACCGGCTAGCTGCTACACAGTGTCACTGTTATTCTCTCCCTCTCTTTCTCTCTCTCTACCTGTATCTACCTGTATCTGCCCTACCGGCTAGCTGCTACAGAGTGTCACTGTTATTCTCTCTTTCTCTCTCTACCTGTATCTGCCCTACCGGCTAGCTGCTACACAGTGTCACTGTTATTCTCTCTCTCTTTCTCTCTCTACCTTTACCTGCCCTACTGGCTAGCTGCTACACAGTGTCACTGTTATTCTCTCCCTCTCTTTCTCTCTCTACCTGTATCTACCTGTATCTGCCCTACCGGCTAGCTGCTACACAGTGTCACTGTTATTCTCTCTCTACCTGTATCTGCCCTACCGGCTAGCTGCTACACAGTGTCACTGTTATTCTCTCTCTACCTGTACCTGCCCTACCGGCTAGCTGCTACACAGTGTCACTGTTATTCTCTCTCTACCTGTATCTGCCCTACCGGCTAGCTGCTACACAGTGTCACTGTTATTCTCTCCCTCTCTTTCTCTCTCTACCTGTATCTACCTGTATCTGCCCTACCGGCTGCTACACAGTGTCACTGTTATTCTCTCTCTACCTGTATCTGCCCTACCGGCTAGCTGCTACACAGTGTCACTGTTATTCTCTCTCTACCTGTACCTGCCCTACCGGCTAGCTGCTACACAGTGTCACTGTTATTCTCTCTCTACCTGTATCTGCCCTACCGGCTAGCTGCTACACAGTGTCACTGTTATTCTCTCCCTCTCTTTCTCTCTCTACCTGTATCTGCCCTACCGGCTAGCTGCTACACAATGTCACTGTTATTCTCTCCCTCTCTTTCTCTCTCTACCTGTATCTGCCCTACTGGCTAGCTGCTACACAGTGTCACTGTTATTCTCTCTTCTCTCTCTCTCTCTCTCTACCTGTACCTGCCCTACCGGCTAGCTGCTACACAGTGTCACTGTTATTCTCTCCCTCTCATTCTCTCTCTACCTGTATCTGCCCTACCGGCTAGCTGCTACACAGTGTCACTGTTATTCTCTCTCTCTCTTTCTCTCTCTCTCTACCTGTACCTACAAAATGACTCCCACTGTTTTTTTAGCCCCTGTGATTCTTGACCCAACACCGCACATGCATGTCTATCTTTTCGATGATCTGACCAGTGCGAGACGCTTAGGCCACAGGCAACCCAGTGCGTAATATGTTCTGGGCTCTGAGGAGTTCAGCTCAGGGAAGCACCGCGGGAAGGCGGAGGTGGGGTGACCACCTTCGGCTGAGTGTGGGAATGGTCAAAGAGTCCTTCGACAGGAAGGGAGAGATCAAGTTAGTACCAAAGTATTGAATTTGGCCTATAGCGCATTTGAACCGTGAAAAAAAAGAGTATGAAGCATTAGGAAGTAAGATCCTCTCTCTAAAGAGGAGACCCCAGGGCCCAGTTTTTCAAAAGTTATCTGGATTTTGCCTGTCGGATAGGATTAAATGCGTACAAATAGAATGCATAGAACGGACAAAACGTTGACTTGAATGGGGACTCCAGATCTATTTATTATATTTCTATGCATTTAATCCTATCTGAGGATCAGAGTGCAGCTGGACTACAAAAGGGGGAGGTGTCCTCCTACGACTTTGAGATGAAATCACTTTATTGGTCAATGCCACACAAGGTCCAACTGAAATTGACCTCTTGACCCAACCTCTCCGAAAGACACACATATACATGCACATATACATACAGGTTTTGGAGAGGTGCAGGGGACCTGTTGTTGTGGGGAATTAAGTGCCTTGCTTAAAGGCACAACGGCAGGCAATGGCATATAGGATTAGATACCAGCAACCCTCCGGTTGCAAGGTCATATCCGCCAGAGTTTTCCTGTCGGACCCGGGATTTGAACTAACAACCCTCCGGTTGCTGACTCACCTCTAGGCTAGGTTACCTCCCTTTTGGACATGACACTCACCTTCACCCATAAAGGCACGTTTACTGAGAGACATACGATATTGGATCTGCTAGTCATGCTAACAACACAGATCTGCCGATCTGTGAGAGAAATAGAGAGAGAGAGAACAACAAGGCAAATACTGTAATAATGATTAAACCAGTAATGGTGACATGTAGTAGTGGGTGGATTTATAAAATCTGAATATACTATTATTCATATTATATCATGTGCAATTTATTGAACAATTCACTCAGATGGAAAAAAGAAGAAACACTTCCACTGTATGTGCTGTGATGCTGGTGCTTAGGAGATTAATTTATGATTGCTATGTGTAATATTTCTCATATTATTCTGAGTAACCTACAACATTATGGTTGATGTCTCTTGTGAGTTGAATATGATGTGCTGAGTTTCCAAGGCTAAATATATTATAATGCCCTCTTCAGGTAACTCAAGACTCAGATTTCCATGTTCCACCCTTGATTCAAAAAATGTTTCTATGTTTTACTTCATATGATGTTGACGCTGCTATTGGATGAAGGGATATATCCAAAGGTGGGAGAGAAAACAAAACTCTAAATAGTTGTTTTTTTCCTGATTCTCAATTCCTACGGTTTCTATTGTTCACGTGTTGTTCACTCAGTAGTGGTGCGTGGGTAAAATCACTGAGGAAGCCAAGCCGAGTAAGTAAATGGCTCGTTAATGTGAGCCTAAACAGGCTAGGCTACATATTGAACTTCAATCGTCTCAGGTCAGTGGCACAACATATTAGTTTATGGTTAGATCAGAATCGCCGCAATAATCATTGGTCTGGTACAGATATTTAAATCAAAACCACAAGGCCAAATCCCCATCTCCATCCATGGCTTAGGAAGGGCCGATTTACTAAACTAGCTACTGCAGCACATCAACACAAGCAGACAAGAAACTAAAATGACGTTTTGCTTAGGATGTGATTGGATTGGGGTGAAGCCAAATCCAAACTGGCCTCACTTGGTGGGTGTTTTGCTGCACCAGCCCAGTTCAACGTTGATTGGCCAATTATTTTATTTTTATCAAGGGAGGCCAAATGATTGCTGGACTCCACAGCTGGGTTCAGTAAGTGCTGATAGACATGACCAAATACCTGGGCAACCTGCAGTTCTGAGTCTGGAAGAAGATGCAGGGGATTGTCTAACATAGTGAGTACAATGGAGAATATTGTAGCCCCGAGCTGTGGCTAGCAACTGTCAAGCCAACACCTTAACCGTTAACACCAAGAGGTCTGAACCTCTTGACCGGTCGCTAGGTGTTGGGTTAAGGTCGCTACAATATTGATGAATGGAGTTAATTGAAAGGCCAATATAATGAGCCATGCATTATTCATACAATATAACATTTTCTATTTTGACCCCAACACCGCACATTCCTGTTGCTCACTGTCTGATGTTCTGACCTGTGTGAGATGCTCAGACCAAAGGCAGCAGCTCCCTGACGACCCAGAGCGGTGTTCTATGCAGATGTTCTGGGCTCTGAGGGGTTCAGCTCAGGAAAGCACGACTGGGAGGTGGAGAGAGAGAGCAATGTTGCATTACATCTGGTGAAACATGTGGCTAAAACTGTGCAAATTATTCAACAATTAATAGTGACGTACACTACCGGTCAAAAGTTTTAGGACACCTACTCATCCAGGGATGGCGTGGCAGGCGGATGTGTGTTTGTCTTGTCCCGTCTTGTCCCATGTAAATAGTCGGTCTCATCATTTTTTTCTGTGTATATTTTAATCTCACTTTCCACCTACAATCTAAATATACTTTCCTGCAACCCGCCTCACCCAATGTGGTACAGACCTGATATTTTTATACGTTATAACTGGAACCTCCATCAGTAGCTAGCCAGCTAACTAGCTACTAGTCACTGTTAGCCACGGCTAGCGGTCTTCACCTTTAGCTCTGTCACCAGCCAGCTTTAGCTCGGTCAATACCCGCCAGTCTGCACAGCGTGATATCAACCCAGAGCATATTGGACTGCTTTTCTCCATTACATCACCAGATTCCTGCCGCAAGCTCTGGGCCATTACACCGGATCATCACAGCTAGCTAGCTGCAATCGAGTGGCTACCGCTGGCTAACGCCTCTGTCCCGAAGCAAACACCAGTTAGCCTTGAGCTAACTCCCGGCTAGCCAAAGAGGTATACCGCGCTAATTTGTGGGCTTCAATACCTCTTTTTCCAATTGGCCTGGACCCTTAATTGCCGACACGGAGCCCCGCCGATCCATCACGACTGGTCTGCCGCTGTAATCGTCAATGTGGTTTCAACAGGCTTTTCCGTTGCAATGTCACCGAACACCCATCTTCTAGCCCCGGCCCGCTAGCTTTCTGTGAGAGGATGACAACCGAACGGCTCCCAGTCTCACCTATTGCTGCTCATTGGACCTGATGATCACTCGGCTACACATGCCTCTCTCTAATGTCAATATGCCTTATCTTCTGCTGTTTCGGTTAGTTATTGTTTTATTTCACTGTAGAGCCCCTAGTCCAGCTCAACATGCCTTAGCTCTTTTGTCACACACCCCACACATAGGGAGACCTCACCTGGCTTAGCTGGGGTCTCCAGAGATGCAAGCTCTCTCATCGTCACTCAATGCCTAGGTTTACCCCACTGTACTCACATTCTACCATACCCTTGTCTGTACATTATGCCCTGAATCTATTCTACCACGCCCATAAATCTGCCCCTTTTATTCTCTGTTCCCAATGCACTAGACGACCAGCTCTTATAGCCTTGAGGAGTGCCCTTATCCTACTCCTCCTCTGTTCCTCTGGTGATGTAGAGGTTAACCCAGGCCCTATAGCCCCCAGAATCAGACATACTCCCCAGGCGCTCTCATTTGTTGACTTCTGTAACTTTAAAAGCCTTCTCTTCATGCATGTTAACATCAGAAGCCTCCTCCCTAAATGTGTTTTATTCACTGCTTTAGCACACTCCGCCAACTCTGATGTCCTAGCTGTGTCTGAATCCTGGCTTAGTAAGGCCACCAAAAATTCTGAAATTTCCATCCCCAACTACAACATTTTCTGTTAAGATAGAACCACTAAAGCGGGCGGAGTTGCAATCTACAGCAGAGAGAGCCTGCAGAGTTCTGTCATACTATCCAGGTCTGTGCCCAAACAGTTTGAGCTACAGTGCCTTGCGAATGTATTCGGCCCCCTTGAACTTTGCGACCTTTTGCCACATTTCAGGCTTCAAACATAAAGATATAAAACTGTATTTTTTTGTGAAGAATCAACAACAAGTGGGACACAATCATGAAGTGGAACGACATTTATTGGATATTTCAAACTTTTTTGAAGTTTCCCCAGGTCGTTGCTGTAAATAAGAATGTTTTCTTTGTCAACTTACCTAGTAAAATAAGGGTCAATTTTAAAAAATTTTTTTTTTACCCATTTTCGTGGTATCCAATTGGTAGTTACAGTCTTGTCTCATCGCTGCAACTCTCGTACAGACTCGGGGGAGGCGAAGGTCGAGAGCCATGCGTCCTCTGAAACACAACCCAACCAAGCCGCACTGCTTCTTGACACAATGCCCACTTAACCCAGAATCCAGCCGCACCAATGTGTCGGAGGAAACGCTGTGCACCTGGCGACTGTGTCAGTATGCACTGCACCCGGCACGCCACAGGAGTTACTAGTGCACGGTGGGAAAAGGACATCCCTGCCAGCCAAACTCTCCCCTTACCCGGACGACGCTGGGCCAAATGTGCGCCTCCCGGCTGCGACAGAGCCTGTACTCGAACCCAGAATCTCTAGTGGCACACCTTAAACCACTGCGCCACTCGGGAGGCCCAAATAAATATTTTTAAAAAGACCGTCTAAGACTGTCTAAGGCAAGACTGTCTAAGGCAAACCAGATTTTGAACGTGCCTTTAAAATGCTGACACATGAAATTGTTTAGTGCAAATTGAAACCTTGTGATTTAGCTACAGTATGAAAATAAGGAGATGACAATTAGGCTACAGGAGATTTTTATTTTATTTTTTATTTGATTTATTTCACCTTTATTTAACCAGGTAGGCAAGTTGAGAACAAGTTCTCATTTACAATTGCGACCTGGCCAAGATAAAGCAAAGCAGTTCGACACATACAACGACACAGAGTTACACATGGAGTAAAACAAACATACAGTCAATAATACAGTATAAACAAGTCTATATACGATGTGAGCAAATGAGGTGAGATAAGGGAGGTAAAGGCAAAAAAAAAGGCCATGGTGGCAAAGTAAATACAATATAGTAAGTAAAACACTGGAATGGTAGATTTGCAATGGAAGAATGTGCAAAGTAGAAATAAAAATAATGGGGTGCAAAGGAGCAAAATAAATAAATTAATTAAATACAGTAGGGAAAGAGGTAGTTGTTTGGGCTAAATTATAGGTGGGCTATGTACAGGTGCAGTAATCTGTGAGCTGCTCTGACAGTTGGTGCTTAAAGCTAGTGAGGGAGATAAGTGTTTCCAGTTTCAGAGATTTTTGTAGTTCGTTCCAGTCATTGGCAGCAGAGAACTGGAAGGAGAGGCGGCCAAAGAAAGAATTGGTTTTGGGGGTGACTAGAGCATGTGCTACAGGTGGGAGATGCTATGGTGACCAGCGAGCTGAGATAAGGGGGGACTTTATCTAGCAGGGTCTTGTAGATGACATGGAGCCAGTGGGTTTGAGCATTACAGGTAACATATGAGATTCATTATAATTTATATCATTCATTTTAGCAATGTTACTTGCAAAAATGTTGCAGGTGTTCCCATTAATAGACCGTACATGGTTGCTCTTTATATCAATATGCTGTTTAAATCAACATTTTGTTGGCATTATTATCATGATACATTTTTTAGTAGCTAGTAGCTTTATTTCTAGGTTGCTTACCAGGTAAGCTGACTCTTCTCAAAATGAACCTCATTGTGGCTAGCTATTTCTTGTCCCTCATGCTAGCCTGCACACAGATAAATATCACTCCAAAAACGTCAAGTAAAAAATTTTGATACGGCCAGCATTGTAGACAATTTCTCCCCTCTTGCTGTGGATTTATAACAATGAAATGACATGCAAACCAGCGTGCTGCACCGCATTGTTTTGAGTAAATGGCCTTCTAAAGCACTGCATGGGTGGAGACAAACGAGGGCAATAGTGCAGGGATTGAGGAGGACGACGATGAAGAAGGAGTGAGAGGATAGTGGGGCCGCGGATATGGAGCTTGAGATAAAACTGAAAAAAGGACACAAACTAGTGGAGATGAAAGAGGTGAGCCTAGCTTTCTGCGATGCGTTCCACTAGCTTATAGCCACAAAGTCAGATTCCACAGACACCTGGCCAAAATTTGCAAAAAATAATATTATTTTTTTGTCACAATTTAAGGTTAGTGTTAGGCATAAGGTTAGCAATGTGGTTAGGGTTAGGCATAAGGTTAGCAATGTGGTTAGGGTTAGATTTAAAATCACATTTGAAGGTTTATGACTTTGTGGCTATAGAAGCGAGTGATGACCGTTTGGGATTGGGTCCGACTTGCGCCTTTTCTTATTTGGGCACAAGTCTGTCCTCCGTCCTCTCTCCTCCGTGACCCCGAAACCGATAACTGGTCGAGTAGTGTGTCAGTTCGTTCGTAGGCAAACGGAAGACGGTCCTCTCCTCCTCAATAGCCTCCTTTTGGCGAGGAAGCACAAGTGCATCCTAAAGTGGAAGAGTTTTGATATCTGCCACCACACCCCCTTTGAATTAGATGTTGTATTGCCAGAGTAGTAAAGCTACACATTTAAAAACGATATGCCTTGCACAATTAACTGAATTTGTTTTTATCACATTTATTTGGGGATCCACAACTGTAAACACAATTTGCCTGATAACGCACGAGTGGAGAAGGAGCTTCTCTTTTCATACAAGCACATTTTTGTTGCCGTTCACTCTCCTTGCAGCCTCTCCTCGATTACCTTTTGGTCTTTTTCAAAAGGAGGCGAGAGAGGACGGAGGAGAGAGGACGTGGGAGTTGAGCAAATCTAATTGAGAAAAGGCCTCTATCATGTTTCAGAGGCTAGGATTTTTCGTGAGCACACGAGTTCCCGCTCGCATTTTAAGCCCTGCCTTCCCACACTCGTGATTTGACGGGAGAGTTGTCTGTTGTCTGTCAATTTTTTCATTGAAACCTGACCTTAATCACTGTTGCCTATAGGGTCTGGTTTCCGAGACTATTCATAATGTCCATGTGTTGTTCCATGCAATAATTGCCGGTTGGCGCTTGTAATGATATATTTGATAGGTTGATAATGATATATTGTTGATAGATATGTGTTACAAAGTGTGAGTACAGAGTCCACAATAAGTGAGAAAAACAAGGTACAGTGCAGAGCTATCACTGGTTTATCAGGCAGAAAGATATTGTAATAGAGGCAAAGGGAGACACGCACACACACCCAGTGAACTGTCTAATTCTATAACTTAGGCCTCCCGAGTGGCGAAGCGGCCTAAGGCACTGCATCGCAATGTTTGAGGGGTCACTACAGACCCGAGTTTGATCTCCAGGCTGTGTCACAACCGGCCGTGACCGGGAGTCCCATAGGGCGGTGCACAATTGGCCCAGTGTCTTCGGGTTTGGAGGGGAGGCTTTACTTGGCTCATTGCGCTCTAGCGACTCCTTGTGGCGGGCCAAGCGCCTTCGGTTGTCAGTTGCATGGTGTTTCCTCCATTGGTGCTCCTGGCTTCCGGGTTAAGCGGGCCGCTGTTAAGAAGCGTGGTTTGGCAGGTCATGTTTCGAAGGATGCATGACTCGAACTTCACCTCTCCAGAGCCTGTTGGGGAGTTGCAGCGATGAGACAAGATCATAATTGGATATCACGAAGTTGGGGAGAAAAAGAGGGTAAAATACAAAATAATGAAAAATTATAATAATAATTACTTTTTTTACGTGTTGAGCTTTAAATGACTGTAAATGTTGTGTAGGTGTGTGAGTCTGCTCTGTCTGCTCTGACTCTCTCTATCTCCAGCTCGGTAATGTATTCCCAAATCCATTTCCCTTGGCAGAAAACACACACACATACACAGTCTGTGCTTTCTGGCGGGACACCAGTCAAATGGGTTTGGCTCCCACTATGATTAAGTGATTTATTTTGTACCTATCCTGCAGGCTGGAGATGGTTCGGCTGTTGGCAGGATCATGTTTAAATAATGACAGCAACGTTATATTCCTGAGATGAGGATCATTGACACATTGGCAGCCTGGATTTACCTGCCAATGACCTGCCGATTTACCTGGCTAGCTATTTGTGTAGGTAGCTATCAAGTAAATGCAATGATAATAGCTGTCTAGTTGGCTCATGGCTTTAAGATTAGGGTTGGGATAATAACGGGACTTTATATAATGATAACTCAGTGATGACAATAATATTATGAGGATTGACCTTATCACGATAAATGATGCTGACTTTATTTGATTTTATCAGTAAAAGTGAATATGAGAGGACAATAAATGAAAGTTGTTATCTGACTGAGCCTGAATCTAAAGTAATTTCGTCACAGATTTAGAAAACATGCCATTGTACTGCAAGTTGTCTATCCCCTCTAATCATTACATGACCAATCATCCTTCTATATTTAATCCCCAAATATTGAATCTGGAAATCCCTTAGATTGCTTGTGTGTGTGTGTGTGAGAGTGTGTGTGTGTTTGTGTGTGTGTGTGCACGCATACTTGGTGTGTGTGTGTGTGGTATTAGTAGGATGTTGAAAAAGCGTGAAAGATGTAATCTTCGTTCTAAGCTGTTAGTGGGTCTCGTGAGAGCGTGTAGGGGGCCATTGCCAGTCAATCATTTGTCACCAGTGAAAGGTGAAGAGAGATGTAGAGTGAATGGGGGATGGACTAGAGGCAGGGTGAAACCAGTGATTAATCAAATGGTCAAATCATTCAACTACATCAAGCAATGATGTACATCAATCAATGATACATCAATCAATCACATTTTACAAGGGTGTTTTCCGAAATGCTGACAAAATAAAGGATGGAGTGTGCACTCCTCTCCTCCTCTGCATGTGTGAGTGTGTGTCCCTTATTTGGCCCACTTCTAAAGGCAGGCTGTCTGTGGCTCGAGGAATCACTGAATCACAAATATGGAGAATTAAAGAACTGGAGGTTGCTATTGTCATGCCAACGGCTGACTGAGAGAGATGTCTGTTACTCACAGATAGTGCCATAGTAGATGTATATTATTCAAGCAAAAAGATACGCTGTGTAAATGGTTCATACATAAACTAGACTACAGCTTATCTTTTCTTCAGCCAGTTCTGGCAGATTTGAGGAAGGTCCGACAATGATCGCTTTTTATTTTACAAGCAGAATTGGAGGCTAGCCTGTGTTAACTCTGATCCTCATGCCGGTTGGCTCCAAATGGAAACCATAAAACCAGCAAGAGTGCCAGGGGGTAGAGTGTGGCTCTTTATTCTTTATACATTGTTAAAATAGAAGTAAAAAGGTATCTTTCTCTTTCTGTCTCTCTCTCTTTGTAAAAGCGTAACAGCATTCAGGAGATGTAGCAGCATGATACACCCAACGAGAGGCGGACTCAACGAAAACATCGTCGGTTATGGGGAGATTTTAAAACTGAATAAGACCCTGATACAGAAACAGACACTAAGACATGGCCCGGCGCGCGTGCAGAGTTTGGTTGCCATAGAGACAGATTCTTCTGGCATCTGCGTTCTTTTTTTTTTTTTTTTTTTTTTTTTTTTTTTACACAGCGAAAGAGATCCCAAGGGAGGATCTTTGGAACTCTCACAAAAACACCTCCATCTAATTATAACACACATGGTTACACTGCCGGCCAAGAGAGAGGCCGAGATTAAATGGGGAATGGAGTGTGTTGGTTTTGTATTGCTTTTCTAGCTTCTCTATGTGTATGTTTTTGGGACCTTTATGGCATACCTGAAACCACAGGGTCAGTGGTTCATGTCCTGTTACTGATGGGCTATTCCACAATCAATCACAACACATATTTTGTGGGGGGGCATTGCATGGTTCTCCTGACTTCCCCTGTAATCTTGACCATGGATGACCTTGTCTTGAACAGTTTTCTGTAAACAATATGGCTAATCCACTGTGTCCTGTCCAAGTAACCCAGACACCTCCCTACGCTTTCACAACCCCAGAAAATCCACAAACCTTTACAGTGAGCAATCCACATCGTCAGACAGTGTACGGGCGGGACTACCTCGTTGACCAGAACATACTGGCAGCATGGGCATTATTATCCGCTTCGTTAGCATCCGTAATATTAATTAAAGAGGAACTCCTCCAGATGTATCGTTCCAGGTTCACTGCTCCTCTCAGCATCATTCAGTGTGTGTGTGTGTGTGTGTGTGTGTTCAGTGATGAGAGAGCTGAGTTTTAATATGGTGATGTGTTGAATGAGCACAACTACTGGATGCATTTATGTCCAGTACATTTGAGATGTGTGATCTATGATAAATGTACACAAAGGCATTTTAGTTCAGCATAAATGTATGCATTTTCGACTCCAGTTTGCAACTCTGTCTATGTTGTGTTTTCATTTCAGGAGACTTTCACTTTTTTTGTTTGATTTGATTGGTCCTGCCCACAAGACATTTGGAACTCAATTATTGATTGGCAGATATTGTGCTAATAATTAGTCTATGCCAATGAGGAGTTTGTAATGAACACGCTGCTCACTAATTACCTCAAATATGAACATGGAGCTATTGAAACTTCTTCAAATCTAATCAGACATTTTTCCACATCGGTAGACATGTCCACGAGGGACTCAATTTGTTAGACGTTGAAAGTTTGAGTTGAAAAAGACATGATGCATCTAACTTACCTTTTTTGCTCTACCTTCTTTCTCAGTGGTATGAAGTACAATACAGACAGGACATGTATTTATAATTACATACTGTGTCGCACTCCACAATATAGACTGTTTCCCTTTTTTTGATATTTTCATTTATATAAGCAAATTCATACTTTCTCAACTTTTGGTTGCTAGAGACACCACCCAGTCATTTGTTCGATTAGCTAGATGTTTATGGACGCGACCCAGTCGTTTGTTCCTTATATTCCGTTGCCATGCTCACTGCAATGTTTCTATCCCTTGCCTGCTAGATAACCAGCTAGCTTCGGCTAACACAGCCCTGACCTCTGCAGCCAGAATAACAGCAAAGTAGCTGTTTTCTATTGACATTCATTTGGATACACCCATAACAATGAGCTAATGATGTTCGATTTTGCCTCGCATAGCTAAAGAAGTTTGCTTTCTCGTCAGGACACTCGCCAACACTGACTGTTATTTACCAGGAGATCGCATTGCATATCAAACACTAGGCTAGTGTCACGCTCAATTCTGTTTCACATTCTGTCCTTGTGCTTGTCTCCACCCCCTCCAGGTGTCGCCCATCTTCCCCACTTATCCTCTGGGTATTTATACCTGTGTTTTCTGTCTGCCTGTGCCAGTTCGTGTTGTTTGGCAAGCTTACCAGCGTTTGTCCTGTCAGCTCCTGTCTTTTCCCAGCCTCTCTTTTTCTCTTCCTTCTTGTTTTTGACCCTTGCCTGTCCTGCCCCTGTACCCTCCCGCCTGACCATTCTTCCTGACCCTGAGCCTGCCTGCCGTCCTGTACCCTTGCTCCTACTCTGGATTATCGACCCCTGCCTGCCTTATCCTGTCGTTTGCCTGTTCCGGTTGTTACAATAAACATTGTTGCTTCACACAGTCTGCACTTGGGTCTTACCTTGATACCTGATAGGCTAGAAGCTAGCTAAATAGTTTGTTGCTTGCAAACCTGCCAATATGACAACCAAATTTAAAAAAAATACCATTGCTGCAAACAGCTGGTAAAACTAGAAACATGTGGGATGATTTGACAGCGTCATGACTGCAACACTGGGGACCAGAGAAATCCATGTTCATCACTCACCATGGTAGGTCATGAGATGCTTAAAAAAACACGTCTCTGCAAAAACGAATCATCTTAGCTAGCTACGTTTTCCCTCGTCGCACCGGAGTTTACAATGTATCCAATTTCAGATTGTGTGGTTATTGGTTTAGTTTTAAGTACGGTCTGCATGTGTAGGCGCTTATTACGTCATGATTGCAACGTGTCCCGATATTGTTTCCAACTGTCCCGATATCTTTTCCAACTGTCCCATTACCTGGTTTTAGTGTCCTTTCTAGAATGCCCTTCAAACCAATCAGAAACGGGTATTCAACAATGCTGTGGTATAAGTATTAATATGTTCCTGCTACCAGTCACTTTTCAGCCCTATTTACATGTATATCCGCCTATCACACCTAAACTGACACTCACACTAACACCCACACACTTACACTTACAGTACATGCACACACTCACCACCACACACCCACCCACCCACCACTTTTGCTGCTGCCATACTGTTTACTATTGTTGTTATTATTTATCCTGCTACGAGACACTTTTTCCTAATCCCTTTCTACCTCAGATACTCCAGTATCCCTGCACACTGTAAATGTACATAGTTGTATATAGCTTCCTCTCTTATTTCGTATTTCTCGTTTTTTTTTTTACAAATGTTCTTATTGGTTATACTTTTATAATATTGAATACTTCATTGTTGGGTAGGGCTTGCAAGCTAAGTATTTCACTGTACTTTCACTGTACGTGACGGCCTGTCTGCTATCTACTGTATATATGGTGTTTCTTCCTTCCCCTCCTGTCTCTTTCCTCTGTTTCTAGTCTACAACGTCTTGGTCACACCTCACAAAGCCTGATGCTTTCCATTCATTAAGTAGCCTAACGTCCTTGTGCTCAGTGTCGCTCACAGGGGGAAGTGACAGTACCGTGTAAAGGCCTGTCGCCTGGGACCATGTAGGACGGATGAAGAGAGAGAGACAGAGAGAAAAAGATTGTGTGTGGCCTGTGTGTGTGCGTGAGCATACACGTGTGTGTGTGTGTGTGTGGCCTATGTGCGTGTGTGTGTAGAACTGATGGAGAGAGAGAGTAGGAGCATGCCGTATCCTCCTTAGACCTCCAGCATCCCATGATACCTCATTCTAAACGACCCTCAAGGGCCCGGGGCCATTAGTGATGAGAGGAAATGAATGAATGACTCCATCTGTGCCTGCACTTGACCCTGCCACTGCCAGAGCCTGTGTGTGTGTGTGTGTCTGTGTGTGTGTGTGTGTGTGTGTGTGTGTGTGTGTGTGTGTGCACGTACATAACTCCATGTGTGTGAATGTGCATGTGCCTGCGTATGAGTGTACCTGAGTGTGTGTGAATGTGCACATGCCACTGTGTGTGTGTGTGTCCCACAGCCTCCCTGGTTTTGCCACAGCACAATGCTCCATAATAACATGGGTTTATAGTCACTCCAGCGATGTGTGTCATTATCGCAGAGAACGGCTCAATCTATCTGACTGGCTCTAACATACCAGTCTCTCCCTCACTACAGACAGACAGACAGACAGACAGACAGACAGACAGACAGACAGACCAGACCAGACCAGACCAGACCAGACCAGACCAGACCAGACCAGACAGACAGAGACTATCTAGTTAGCACTGTGCTTTGCTACACAGTCAGGTAGCTACTTAATGTCAGTTCATGAGACGGTTGGAGAATGAGTAAAGAGAGAGAAAGAGAGGACAATAGAGGAAGAGCGAGAAACAGAAAAAGAGAAAGTGATGGTCCATGAGATGGTTGGTGGATCTGATAGTGCTAGACAAAGTGAATGAGAGAGAGCGATATTTCTCACATGAGGGTTGGCATGACTTGCAATTCTCGAGAAAGAAAGAGATGGGAAGAGTGTGAGAAGCAGAGAGAGAGACAGAGGGAGACATTGAAATATGGTGATATTACTTCCCTCTACAAGCGGTATTTGTGGTGTGAAAAGTGCCTGCACGCTTTTATTGAAAGAGAACCACGCTTGCCTTTATTCCCTATCGCATTAAGCCTGCATGAAATCAAATCAAATTTTATTGCTCACCTACACATAATTTAGCAGATGTTATTGCGGGTGTAGCTAAATGCTTGTGCTGCAACAGTGCAGGAATATCAAACAATTCACAACAATACACACAAATCTAAAGAAAAATAATGAAGTTGAGAAATATTTGAATATTAGGACGAGCAATGTCAGAGTGGCATCGACTAAAACACAGTAGAATAGAATACAGTATATACATATGAAGTGACTAAAGCAGTATGTAAACATTAATTGACTGGTGTTCCATTATTGAAGTTACCAGTGATTCCATGTCTATGTCAAATGCGTGCCACTGTCAAATGCTTTTATTTTCAGCAAACTTAACATGTGTAAATATTTGTATGAACATAACATAACAAGAGCTCTTCACTGGCCTCAGCAGAACTCTTGCAGGAAATCACGCACAGAACGAGCATTATGGCTGGTGGCATTGTCATGCTGGAGGGTCATGTCAGGATGAGCCTGCAGGAAGGGTACCACATGAAGGAGGAGGATGTCTTCCCTGTAACGCACAGTGTTGAGATTGCCTGCAATGACAACAAGCTCAGTCCGATGATGCTGTGACACACCGCCCCAGACCATGATGGACCCTCCACCTCCAAATCAATCCCGCTCCAGAGTACAGGCCTCGGTGTAACGCTCATTCCTTCGATGATAAACGCAAATCCAACGATCACCCTGGTGAGACAAAACTATGACTTGTCAGTGAAGAGCACTTTTTGCCAGTCCTGTCTGGTCCAGCGACGGTGGGTTTGTGCCCATCAGCGACGTTGTTGCCGGTGATGCCTGGTGAGGACCTGCCTTACAACAGGCCTACAAGCCCTCAGTCCAGCCTCTCTCAGCCTATTTCGGACAGTCTGAGCCCTGATGGAGGGATTGTGCATCCCTGGTGTAACTCGGGCAGTTGTTGTTGCCGTCCTGTCTGTACCTGTCCTGCAGGTGTGATGGTTCGGATGTACCGATCCTGTGCAGGTGTTGTTACACATGGTCTGCCACTGCGAGGATGATCAGCTGTCCATTCTGTCTCCCTGTAGTGCTGTCTTAGGAGTCTCACAGTACGGACATTGCAATTTATTGCCCTGGCCACATCTGCAGTCCTCATACCTCCTTGCAGCATGCCTAAGGCACGTTCACACAGATGAGTAGGGACCCTGGGCATCTTTCTTTTGGTCTTTTTCAGAGTCAGTAGATAGGCCTCTTTAGTGTCCTAAGTTTTCATAACTGGGACCTTAATTGCCGATCGTCTATAAGCTGTTAGTGTTTTAACGACCGTTCCACAGCTGCATGTTCATTGAAGCATGGGAAACAGTGTTTAAACCCTTTGCAATGAAGATCTGTGAAGTTATTTGGATTTTTAAGTTTTGTCTTTGAAAGACAGGTTCCTGAAAAAGGGACTTTTTTTGTTGTTGCTGAGTTTAGATGCCCTCATTCTCACACAAATTATCAAGGAACCTACCAGGTACAACCCTAAATCCGTAAACATGGGCACCCTCTTAGATATCATCCTGACCGACTTGCCCTCTAAATACACCTCTGCTCTCTTCAACCAGGATCTCAGCGATCACTGCTTCATTGCCTGCGTCCGTAATGGGCCTGCGGTGAAATGACCACCCCTCATCACTGCCAAACGCTCCCTTTACAATGAAGATTTGTGAAGTTATTTAGATTTTTACGAATTATCTTTGAAAGACAGGGTCCTGAAAAAGGGACGTTTCTTTTTCTGCTGAGTTTATATAGGGAAGCGGCCTCTAAGGTGCAGGGTTGAGTAACCGGGTGGTAGCCGGCTAGTGATGGCTATTTAACCATCTGTTGGCCTTGAGATAGAAGCTGTTTTCAGTCTCTCTGTCCCAGCTTTGATGCACCTGTACAGACCTCGCCTTCTGGATGGAAGCGGCATGAACAGGCATTAGCTCGGGTGGTTGATTATCTTGATGATCTTTTTGGCCTTCCTGTGACATCAGGTGCTGTAGGTGTCCTGGAGGGCAGGCAGTGTGCCCCTGGTGATGCGTTGGGCAGACCACACCACCTTCTGGAGAGCCCTGCGGTTGCGGGCAGTGCAGTTGCCGTACCAGGCAGTGGTACAGCCTGACAGGATGCTCTCAATTGTGCATCTGTAAAGGTTTGTGAGAGTCTTATGGGCCAAGCCAAATTTCTTCAGCCTCCTGAGGTTGAAGAGACGCTGTAGCGCCTTCTTCACCACACTGTCTGTGTGGATGGACCATTTCAGATTGTCAGTGATGTGTACGCCGAGGAACTTGAAGCTTTTCACCTTCTCCACTGCGGTCCCGTCGATGCGGATAGGGGCGAGCTCTTTCTGCGGTTTCCTGAAGTCCACAAACAGCTCCTTTGTTTTGTTGACATTGAGGGAGAGGTTATTTTTCTGGCACCAGTCCGCCAGCGCCCTTACCTCCTCCCTGTAGGCTGTCTCGTCATTGTTGGCAATCAGGCCTTCAACTGTTTTGTCATCTGCAGACTTGATGATTGAGTTGGAGACATGCATGGCCACGCAGTCATGGATGAACAGGAGGTACTGGAGGGGGCTGAGCATGCACCCTTGTGGGGCACCTGGGTTGAGGATCAGCGAAGTGGAGGCGTTTTTTCCTATCTTCACCACCTGGGGGCAGCCCGTCAGGAAGTCCAGGATCCAGTTGCACAGGGCAGGGTTCAGACCCAAGGCCCGAGCTTAAGGATGAGCTTGGAGGGTACTATGGTGTTGAATGCTGAGCTGTAGTTAATGAAGTGTTCTTACATAGGAATTCCTCTTGTCCAGATGGGATAGGGTAGTGTTCAGTGTGATGGCGATTGCATCGTCTTTGGATCTATTGGGGCTTTAAGCAAATTGAAGTGGGTCTAGGGTGTAGGTAGGGTAGAGGTGATCCTTAACCAACCTCTCAAGCACTTCATGATGACAGAAGTGAGTGCTACGGGGCGATAGTCATTTAGTTCAGTTACCTTTGCTTTCTTAGGTAAAGGAACAATGGTGGACATCTTGAGGCAAGTGGGGACAGCATACTGGGATAGAGGGGATTGAATATGTCCGTAAACACTCCAGCCAACTGGTCTGCGAATGCTCTGAGGACGCGGCTAGGGATGCCGTCTGGGCCGGCAGCCTTGCGAGGGTTAACACGTTTAAATGTCTTACTCACGTTGGTCACAGAGAAGGAGAGCCCACAGTCCTTGGGAGCGGGCCACGTCGGTGGCACAATGTTATCCTCAAAGCGGGCAAAGAAGGTGTTCTGCTTGTTCGGGAGCAAGGCGTCGGTATCTGCCACGTGGCTGGTTTTCCCTTTGTAATCCATGATTAGAACCTGCCACATATGTCTCATGTCTGAGCCCTTGAATTGTGACTCCACTTTGTCTCTGTACTAACGTTTTGCCTGTTTGATTGCGTTACAGAGGAAATAACTACACTGTTTGTATTCAACCATATATTTCCAGTCACCTTGCCATCGTTAAATGCGGTGGTTTGCGATTTCAGTTTTGCGCGAATGCTGCCATTAATGGGAACAACATCCGCTATACACTTCCTGATTAACTCAGTCACGATGTCCTGATTCACTCAGTGACCAAGTCAGTGTACAGTGCCTTGCGAAAGTATTCTGCCCCCTTGAACTTTGCGACCTTTTGCCACAAAGCTTTTGCCACAAAGCTTTTGGGAAATATTTTTGTATCCAAATCCGGCTTTAAACTTCTTCACAACAGTATCTCGGACCTGCCTGGTGTGTTCCTTGTTCTTCATGATGCTCTCTGCGCTTTTAACGGACCTCTGAGACTATCACAGTGCAGGTGCATTTATACAGAGACTTGATTACACACAGGTGGATTGTATTTATCATCATTAGTCATTTAGGTCAACATTGGATCATTCAGAGATCCTCACTGAACTTCTGGAGAGAGTTTGCTGCACTGAAAGTAAAGGGGCTGAATAATTTTGCACGCCCAATTTTTCAGTTTTTGAATTGTTAAAAAAGTTTGAAATATCCAATAAATGTCGTTCCACTTCATGATTGTGTCCCACTTGTTGTTGATTCTTCACAAAAAAATACAGTTTTATATCTTTATGTTTGAAGCCTGAAATGTGGCAAAAGGTCGCAAAGTTCAAGGGGGCCGAATACTTTCGCAAGGCACTGTATATGTCAATGTTATTCTCAGAGGCTACCCGGAACATACCCCAGTCCGCGTGATCAAAACAATCTTGAAGCATGGTTTCCAATTGGTCATACCAGCGTTGAATAGACCTTAGCACGGATATTTACTGTTTAAGTAGGAAGGGATGAGCAAAATGGAGTCATGATCTGATTTGCCAAAGGGAGGGCAGGATGAGGGCCTTTGAGGCATCCCAGAAGTTGGAGTAGCAGTGGTCGAGTGTTTTAGCAGCACGAGAACTGCAGTCATGTGTTGATAGAACTTCGGTAGAGTTTTCCTCAAATTTGCTTTGTTAAATCTCCAGCTACAATAAATGTGGCCTGGTTTTCAATTTGCACAAAGTCCAGTGTAGTTCCTTAAAGGCCGTCGTGGTATCGGCTTGAGGGGGGATATACACGGCTGTGACTATAACCGAAGATAATTCTCTTGGGAGGTAATACTGTTGTGCCTAGCCCGGTGCGCTACATCCCAGCTTCCCACATCTGCCGGGCTAGGGTGAAGATCCAGCAAGGGCGGTTAGTGCCAGCCCTGCTCTCAAGATCTCCAGTACGCCTTCATGGTCCGGTCCATCCAGTGCCACCTCCACACACCAGCCCTCCGTTGGCAGCTCCCCGCACCAGGCTTCCTGTGCGTGTCCTCGGCCCAGTACCACCAGTGCCAGCACCACGCATCAGGCCTACAGTGCGTCCCGCCTGTCCAGCGCTGCCGGAGCCTTCCTCCTCTCCAGCGCAGCCGGAGTCTCCCGCCTGTTCGGCGCTGCCAGAGCTCCCGCCCCTCAGTCCAGAGGCACAAGAGCCCCTCATTCCAAAGGCGCCAGAGCTCCTTAGTCCAGTGCTGCCAGAGCCTTCCTCTCCAGCGTTGCCGGAGCTTCCCGTCTTCCCAGCGCCATCTGAGCTACCCGTCTCTCCAGCGTTGTCGGAGCTTCCCGTCTACCCAGCGCCGCCAGTCTGCCCAGCGCCATCAGAGTCGCCAGTCTGCCCAGCGCCGCCAGTCTGCCCAGCGCCATCAGAGTCGCCAGTCTGCCCAGCGCCATCAGAGTCGCCAGTCTGCCAAGCGCCGCCAGTGCCGCCAGTCTGCCCAGCGCCATCAGAGTCGCCAGTCTGCCCAGTGCTGCCAGTGCCGCCAGTCTGCCCAGCGCCGCCAGTGCCGCCAGTCTGCCCAGCGCCGCCAGTCTGCCCAGTGCCGCCAGTCTGCCCAGCGCCGCCAGTCTGCCCAGCGCCGCCAGTCTGCCCAGCGCCGCCAGTCTGCCCAGCGCCGCAAGTGCCGCTAGTCTGCCAGGATCAGTTAGATCCGCCAGTCAGCCAGGATCCGCCAGTCTGCCGGGATCCGCCAGTCAGCCAGGATCCGCCATTCAGCCAGGATCCGCCAGTCAGCCAGGGTCTGCCAGAGCCGTCAGTCAGCCAGGATCCGCCAGTCAGCCAGGATCTGCCGGAACCACCAGCCAGCCAGGATCTGCTAGATCCATCTGCCCAGCGCCTAACCTGCCGGAGCTTCCTCTCAGTCCTGAGCTTCCTCTCAGTCCTGAGCTTCCTCTCAGTCCTGAGCTTCCTCTCAGTCCTGAGCTTCCCCTCAGTCCCGAGCTTCCCCTCAGTCCTGAGCTACCCCTCAGTCCTGAGCTACCTCAGTCCAGAGCTGCCCCTCAGTCCAGTGGGGCCCGTTGTTAGGTTTCCTAGGCCAAGGTTACCGGCGAGGGTCGCCACTCAAGGGACGCTAAGGAGGTGGACTAAGACAATTATGGAGTGGGGTCCACGTCCAGCGCCAGAGCCGCGGACAGATGCCCACCCAGACCCTCCCCTATAGGTTTAGGTTGTGCGTTCGGAGTCCGCACCTTGGGGGGGGGGTACTGTCACGTTCTGACCATCGTTCGTATGTGTTTTCCTTGTTTTAGTGTTGGTCAGGACGTGAGCTGGGTGGGCATTCTATGTTGTGTGTCTGGTTTGTCTATTTCTATGTTTGGCCTGATATGGTTCTCAATCAGAGGCAGGTGTTAGTCATTGTCTCTGATTGGGAACCATATTTAGGTAGCCTGTTTTGTGTTGGGTTTTGTGGGTGATTGTTCCTGTCTCTGTGTTTGCACCAGATAGGGCTGTTTAGGTTTTCGCACATTTATTGTTTTTGTTAGTTTATTCATGTATAGTGTCTTTATAAATTAAACATGAATAACCACCACGCTGCATTTTGGTCCGCCTCTACTTCACCTAAGGAAAACCGTTACAACTCTGTTGTCCTTATTAAGCCATTTTGCCACAACTTCACTGTGGTGTTATACAATTGTTGGAAAAATGACTTGTGTAATGCACTAAGTAGATGTCCTAACCAACTTGCCAAAACTATAGTTTGTTAACAAGAAATTTGTGGAGTGGTTGAAAAACAAATTTTAATGACTCCAAGGTAAGTGTTTGTAAACTTCCGACTTCAACTGTACTCGGTATACTAGAAGTCCACTCCAAATAGCTCTTCTCCGCCGGTGGCGTCTTGGAGCAGCCTCTGGGATAAGTTAAATCGCCCTGGTGGGTACTAACAAAGGATCCAATTCGGGAAGTCGTATTCTTGGTCGTAATGCTGGTGAGTTACTGCCGCTCGGATATTCAAAAGTTATTTACGGTTGTATGTAATAAAACAAAAAACCTTCTGGGCTAATAATGTAAGAAATAACACTCACAAAAAACAAATACTGCGAAGTTGCTTAGGAGCTAGAAGCAGAGCTGCAATGCCTGTCTCCGCCATCTTGCCAAGCATTACATATTCCGTGTTTTGTATTCCGGCATTTGGCGTTCCATCAGGGAAGTGGATACGGGAGCCCTGGTTGCTCATTAATATGATTGATTGTAGCCAGGGGGATGAACGACGATGTGAAATCCACCTCCTAGCCTCCGGTCTCCCCTTATTCACTCTCTTCTCCCTCTTCTCTCTTCCCCCTATTCTTACCAGTCATAAACCTTCTTCTCCGCTTTACCCACCAATTCACTTTTGTTGGCTCTCATGTTTGTGAAGGGGATGAAAAGAAGAAAACAACGACAACAACACCATCAACAACAACCACAAAACCATCTCTGTCTCTGCAAACAAACCAGCCCTGTTTCTACCCTTCGCCCCCTTCTCTCCAATCTACTTCTCTTCATGCCCCCCTCTCCGAGTCTCATCCCATTCTCTCTCTTCCTCTCCCCTCTCTGTCTCTCTCTTACTCCATCCCTCTCTTTCCCCCCTTTCTATGTAGAAGTGTGAAGCCCACAGGCACTAATAGATAGTAATGAATGTAAAAGGTCCCTGTGGCCTCATCACAGGTGTGTATGATCATCACTTACTGTGGGTGTTTGTGTGTGATGATCTGTGGTCAGTCTTACCATGTGTTTGACCATGACTTGGCCAGAGGTGTGACACTTGTCAAGACAATCCTCAGGAGGACAATCATTGATTTTAAAATGTCCTCCAACTATAGCTTCCTTTCACCCTCTTTTTCTATCTCCCCTATCTTTCTCTCCTTCTCTCTCCCTTTCATCTCTCTCTCTCTCCCTCTCTATCTGCCTGTTTGTCTGTTGAGTGTCTTTTAGTATGGTCTGTTGTTTGAGCAATATATAATGTTCTACGGAGATAAGATACAGTTGAAGTCGGAAGTTTTCACATTTCTTATTAACAAACTATAGTTTTGGCAAGTCGGTTAGGACATCTACTTTCTGCATGACAAAAGTAATTTTTCCAACAATTGTTTACAGACAGACTATTTCATTTATCATTCACTGTATCACAATTCCAGTGGGTGAGAAGTTTACATACACTAAGTTGACTGTGCCTTTAAACAGCTTGGAAAATTCCAGAAAATGATGTCATGGCTTTAGAAGCTCTCATAGGCTAATTGACATCATTTGAGTCAATTGGAGGTGTACCTGTGGATGTATTTCAAGGCCTACCTTCAAACTCAGTGCCTCTTTGCTTGACATCATTGGAAAATCAAAAGAAATCAGCCAAGACCTCAGAAAAAAAATTGTGGACCTCCACAAGTCTGGTTCATCCTTGGGAGCAATTTACAAACGCCTGAAGGTGCCATATTCATCTGTACAAACAATAGTACGTAAGTATAAACACCACGGGACCATGCAGCCATCATACCGCTGAAGAAGGAGACATGTTCTGCCTCCCAGAGATGAACGTACTTTGGTGCGAAAAGTGCGAATCAATCCCAGAACAACAGCAAATGACCTTGTTAAGATGCTGGAGGAAACAGGTACAAAAATATCTACATCCACAGTAAAACGAGTCCTATATCGACATAACCTGAAATGCCGCTCAGCAAGGAAGAAGCCACTGCTCCAAAATTACCATAAAAAAAGCTAGACTACGGTTTGCAACTACACATAGGGACAAAGATCGTACTTTTTGGAGAAATTGCTTGCACATGCTTTTATTGTCCACACATTTTCTATAGGACTGAGATCAGGGCTTTGTGATGGCCACTCCAATACCTTGACTTTGTTGTCCTTAAGCCATTTTTCCACAACTTTGGAAGTATGCTTGGGGTCATTGTCCATTTGAAGACCCATTTGCGACCAAGCTTTAACTTCCTGACTGATGTCTTGAGATATTACTTCGATATATCCACATAATTTTGCTTCCTCATGATGCAATCTATTTTGTGAGGTGCACCAGTCCCTCCTGCAGCAAAGCACCCCCACAACATGATGCTGCCACCCCCGGGCTTCACGGTTGGGATGGTGTTCTTCGGCTTGCAAGCGTCCCCCTTTTTCCTCCAAACATTACGATGGTCATTATGGCCGAACAGTTCTATTTTTTGTTTCATCAGACCAGAGGACATTTCTCCAAAAAGAACGATCTTTGTCCCCATGTGTAGTTGCAAACCGTAGTCTGGTCTTTCAGGTTATGTCGATATTAGACTCGTTTTACTGTGGATATAGATACTTTTGTACCTGTTTCCTACAGCATCTTTACAAGGTCCTTTGCTGCTGTTCTGGGATTGATTCGCACTTTTCGCACCAAAGTATGTTCATCTCTGGGAGACAGAACATGTCTCCTTCCTGAGCGGTATAACGGCTGCGTGCTCCCATGGTGTTTATACTTGCGTACTATTGTTTGTACAGATGAATGTGGCACCTTCAGGCGTTTGGAAATTGCTCCCTAAACAAAATTCTGAGGTCTTGGCTGATTTCTTTTGATTTCCCCATAGTTTTTTTATTTCACCTTTATTTAACCAGGTAGGCTAGTTGAGAACAAGTTCTCATTTGCAACTGCGACCTGGCCAAGATAAAGCGTAGCAATTTGACACATACAACAACACAGAGTTACACATGGAATAAACAAAACATACAGTCAATAATACAGTAGAACAAAAGAAAACGAAAAGTCTATATACAGTGGGGCAAAAAAGTATTTAGTCAGCCACCAATTGTGCAAGTTCTCCCACATAAAAAGATGAGAGAGGCCTGTCATTTTCATCATAGGTACACTTCAACTATGACAGACAAAATCAGGAAAAAAAATCCAGAAAATCACATTGTAGGATTTTTAATTAATCTATTTGCAAATTATGGTGAGTTATGAGTGGGTGCTGCTATGGTGACCAGTGAGCTGAGATAAGGCGGGGCTTTACCTAGCAGAGACTTGTAGATAACCTGTAGCCAGTGGATTTGGCGACGAGTATAAAGCGAGGGCCAACCAACGAGAGCATACAGGTCGAAATGGTGGGTAGTGTATGGGGCTTTGGTGACAAAACGGATGTCACTGTGATAGACTGCATCCAGTTTGTTGAGTAGAGTGTTGCAGGCTATTTTATAGATGACATCACCAAAGTCGAGGATCGGTAGGATGGTCAGTTTTACGAGGGTATGTTTGGCAGCATGAGTGAAGGATGCCGATTCTAGATTTAATTTTGGATTGGAGATGCTTAATGTGAGTCTGTAAGGAGAGTTTACAGTCTAACCAGACACCCTGGTATTTGTAGTTGTCCATGTATTCTAAGTCAGAGCCGTCCAGAGTAGTGATGCTGGACGGGCGAGCAGGTGCGGGCAGTGATCAATTGAATAGCATGCATTTAGTTTTACTTGCGTTTAAGAGCAGTTGGAGGCCACGGAAGGAGAGTTGTATGGCATTGAAGTTCGTCTGGAGGTTAGTTAACACAGTGTCCAAGGAGGGGCCAGAAGTATACAGAATGGTGTCGCCTGCGTAGAGGTGGATCAGAGAATCACCAGCAGCAAGAGCAACATCATTGATGTATACAGAAAAGAGAGTCGGCCCGAGAATTGAACCCTGTGGCACACCCATAGAGACTGTCAGAGGTCCGGACAACAGTCCCTCCAATTTGACACACTGAAATCTATCAGAGAAGTAGTTGGTAAACCAGGCGAGGCAATCATTTGAGAAACCAAGGGAGTAGGCTTCTAATGTTAACATGCATGAAACCAAGGCTTTTACGTTTACAGAAGTCAACAAATGAGAGCACCTGTGGGGTGGGAGTGGAGCTAGGCACTGCAGGACCTGGATTAACCTCCACATCACCAGAGGAACAGAGGAGAAGTAGGATAAGGGTATGGCTAAAGACTATACGAACTCACCGTCTAGCACGTTCAGAACAGAGAGTAAAAGGAGCAGGTTTCTGGGCACGATAGCATATATTCAAGGCATAGTGTACAGACAAAGGTAAGGTAGGATGTGAGTACATTGCAGGTGAACCTAAGCATTGAGTAATGAAGAGAGAGATATAGTCTCTAGAGATGTTTAAACCAGGTGATGTCAACGCATATGTAGGAGGTGGAACAACATGGTTGGTTAAGGCATATTGAGCAGGGCTATAGGCTCTACAGTGAAATAAGACAGTAATCACTAACCAGGACAGTAATGGACAAGGAAACTGGACAAGGCCAGTTTCAACTTCCAGTTTCAACTTCCACCTGACTGTGCTGCTGCTCCAGTTCAACTGTTCTGCCTTATTATTATTCGACCATGCTGGTCATTTATGAACATTTGAACATCTTGGCCATGTTCTGTTATAATCTCCACCCGGCACAGCCAGAAGAGGACTGGCCACCCCACATAGCCTGGTTCCTCTCTAGGTTTCTTCCTAGGTTTTGGCCTTTCTAGGGAGTTTTTCCTAGCCACCGTGCTTCTACACCTGCATTGCTTGCTGTTTGGGGTTTTAGGCTGGGTTTCTGTACAGCACTTTGAGATATCAGCTGATGTACGAAGGGCTATATAAATACATTTGATTTGATTTGATTTGATATTGATATTAGAGAGAGGCATGCGTAGCCAAGTGAACATATGGGTCCAGTGAGTGGTTGGGCTGGCTGGGGACACAGCGATTCAGACAGTTAGCAGGCCGATGCTAACAAGCTAACAGTTAGTAGGCCGGGGCTAAACAAGCTAGCAGCTAGTAGACCGGGGCAAGCTAGCAGTTAGCAGGCCGGGTTAGCATTCAAGCAGTTAGCATGGGCTAGCAGTTACAGATCGGGCAGGTAAGCTAGCAGTTAGCAGGCCGGGATCGGCAGCTAGCAGTTAGTAGCACGGGGAAAGCTAGCAGTTAGCAGGCCGGGTTAGCAAGCAGTTAGCAGGGGCTAGCAGTTAGCAGACCGGGTTAGCCAGCAAGCAGTTAGCAGACCGGGCAGGCAAGCTAGGAGTTAGCAGACCAGGCCCGGCAAACTAGCAGTTAGCCGACCGGGTTAGCAAGCAAGCAGATAGCAGGGGCTAGAAAGTTAGCCTTTGGGGGACGTCACGATGGGGGTAAGTCTGTTTTTGCCTCTCCGTGCAGTGACGTCGATAGACCAGTCGTGGGATTAGTAGGGTTCCAAGTAGCTCTAGGTAGCTAGCAGGCCTAGCTGGTTAGCATAATGGGCCTTCAGCGGGCGTCACGCCTGAGAGGCCTGTTGGGAGTCCTCGGGCAGATTGTCGGTATTCCAGTCGTAGGGGATCTGCGGGGTTCCATGCCCCGTACCGGCTGTAGAAGGGGTCCGGATATTGTAGCCCAGGGGTATACTTCGGTGGTAGACCAGGAGAATACTTCGGTGGTAGCACAGGAGCCCTGGCCGGGCTAGCTTCAAGCTAATTGGTGCTTGCTCTGGGATAGAAACGCTAGCCAGGAGTAGTCATACGGGATTGCGGTTAGCTAGTTGTGAAGATCCAGATGAAAATCTTCAGTTTGTGGTAGGAATCCGGGGATAAAAATAACAGTCACGTTGTTCGAACTGACAAGAGCTTTCCGAGCTGAAGGTTAGCTGTTGACCGCTGGCAATGGTTTGCTGACTGATAGCTGGTAGTTAGCTGGCTAGCTTCAGTTGAGGGATTCCAGATCCGAAGTAAATATACAGTGGGGCAAAAAAGTATTTAGTCAGCCACCAATTGTGCAAGTTCTCCCACTTAAAAAGATGAGAGAGGCCTGTAATTTTCATTATAGGTACACTTCAACTATGACAGACAAAATGAGAAAAAGAAATAAAGAAAATCACATTGTAGGATTTTTTATGAATTGATTTGCAAATTATGGTGGAAAGTAAGTATTTGGTCAACAACAAAAGTTTATCTCAATATTTTGTTATATACCTTTTGTTGGCAATGACATAGGTCAAACGTTTTCTGTAAGTCTTCACAAGGTTTCCACACACTGTTGCTGGTATTTTGGCCCATTCCTCCATGCAGATCTCCTCTAGAGCAGTGATGTTTTGGGGCTGTTGCTGGGCAAAACGGACTTTCAACTCCCTCCAAAGATTTTCTATGGGGTTGAGATCTGGAGACTGGCTAGGCCACTCCAGGACCTTGAAATGCTTCTTACGAAGCCACTCCTTCGTTCCCCGGATGGTGTGTTTGGGATCATTGTCATGCTGAAAGACCCAGCCACGTTTCATCTTCAATGCCCTTGCTGATGGAAGGAGGTTTTCACTCAAAATCTCACGATACATGGCCCCATTCATTCTTTCCTTTACACAGATCAGTCGTCCTGGTCCCTTTGCAGAAAAACAGCCCCAAAGCATGATGTTTCCACCCCCATGCTTCACAGTAGGTATGGTGTTCTTTGGATGGAACTCAGCATTCTCTGTCCTCCAAACACGACGAGTTGAGTTTTTACCAAAAAGTTATATTTTGGTTTCATCTGACCATATGACATTCTCCCAATCTTCTTCTGGATCATCCAAATGCTCTCTAGCAAACTTCAGTTCAGACGGGCCTGGACATGTACTGGCTTAAGCAGGGGGACACGTCTGGCACTGCAGGATTTGAGTCCCTGGCAACGTAGTGTGTTACTGATGGTAGGCTTTGTTACTTTGGTCCCAGCTCTCTGCAGGTCATTCACTAGGTCCCCCCGTGTGGTTTGGGGTTTTTTGCCCACCGTTCTTGTGATCATTTTGACCCCACGGGGTGAGATCTTGCGTGGAGCCCCAGATCGAGGGAGATTATCAGTGGTCTTGTATGTCTTCCAATTCCTAATAATTGCTCCCACAGTTGATTTCTTCAAACCAAGCTGCTTACCTATTGCAGATTCAGGCTTCCCAGCCTGGTGCAGGTCTACAATTTTGTTTCTGGTGTCCTTTGACAGCTCTTTGGTCTTGGCCATAGTGGAGTTTGGAGTGTGACTGTTTGAGGTTGTGGATAGGTGTCTTTTATACTGATAACAAGTTCAAACAGGTGCCATTAATACAGGTAACGAGTGGAGGACAGAGGAGCCTCTTAAAGAAGAAGTTACAGGTCTGTGAGCCAGAAATCTTTCTTGTTTGTAGGTGACCAAATACTTATTTTCCACGATAATTTGCAAATAAATTCATTAAAAATCCTACAATGTGATTTTCTGGATTTTTTCCCCTCATTTTGTCTGTCATAGTTGAAGTGTACCTATGATGAAAATTACCGGCCTCTCATCTTTTTGAGTGGGAGAACTTGCACAAGGTCCCCCCGTGTGGTTTGGGGTGGCTGACTAAATACTTTTTTGCCCCACTGTAAATACTTTAGGAAAAAAAAGCAAATCCACGTGACATTGGGTGAGGTGGGTTGCAGGAGAATATTTAGATGTTGAGGTTTAGCAAAATATTTTAAAGGATATGCAATGAAAAATATGTAAAACGATATATACAAGGGACACGACAGGACAAAGACGTCTGACTGCTACGCCATCTTGGATCATGTCAAGCAAAGAGGCACTGAGTTTGAAAGTAGGCCTTGAAATACATCCACGGTACACCTCCAATTGACTCAAATGATGTCAATTAGCCTATCAGAAGCTTCTAAAGCCATGAGATCATTTTCTGGATTTTTCCAAGCTGTTAAAAGGCACAGTCAACTAAGTGTATGTAAACTTCTGACCCACTGGAATTGAAAAACGAGTTTTAATGACTCCAACCTAAGTGTATGTAAACTTCCAACTTCAACTGTATATACCAGGAGGTGTCAGAGGAAGGCCCAAAAAATTGCCAAGGACTCCAGCCACCATAGTCATAGACTGTTCTTGCTGCTACCGCACAGCAAGCGGTATCGAAGCGGCAAGTCTATGTCAAAAAGGCTTCTTAACAGCTACCACCAAGCTGTAAGACCCTTGAACAGTTATCAAATAGCTACCCGGACTATTTGCATTGTCCCCACCCCACCCCTCATTTTTACGCTGCTGCTGCTCCGCTCTGTTTTTTATCCATACATAGTCACTTTACCTCTACCTACATGTACATATTACCTCAATTACCTCGACTAACCGGTACCCCCGCACATTGATTCTGTACCATTCTATTGTGATGTAGAGCCTGGTAAACCGACTGTACATACTGTATGGAATCGACCTCTTACCCTTCCATGGGTATGTATGAGCACTCTACATACTGTATGTGCTGTGTGTGCTATATAGTTAATGTATGCTATGTAGTCAATGCCATTACCTCCCTAGTTCACCCTCCCCTCCCCTACACACATACATGCCGGCAAACAGACACACGCACGCATACACACACACACACACACACACACACACACACACACACACACACACACACACACACACACACACACACACACACACACACACCAAGTCTTCCCATCTATTCCCTGAAAGCTGAAAGGATGTTTTATTCCCTTTTGCATGAGTGTTTGTCTCCTCTGTGTGTGTGTGTGTGTGTGTGTGTGTGTGTGTGTGTGTGTGTGTGACTCCAGGCGATGCACTGCCTGTGTGTTGTAGCTATAAAGCTTGCTCCACTTCATCACATTATATGGGTCATTGTTCTATTGGTTCTCTCTTTGTTACATCTCCTAACAGACAGTAATGTTGTCTTTTGGATGAAGTGACATTGATGTATCTCTCTCCTCCCTCTCTCTCTCTCTCTCTCTCTCTTCTCTCTCTCTCTCTTTCTCTCCTCTCTCTCCTCTCTCTCTCTCTCCTCTCTCTCTCCTCTCGCTCTCCTCTCTCTCCCCTTGCACTCAGCCCACATTCATTGCTACAAATTCAGTTGTAACTGATAATCACCAGGTATTATTTGTTAAATCGAGATCAACAAGTTCTACCCTGAAGTCAGTAAACCAAAAACCCGTACCTGGAAATATGATCCATACTGTATTGAAGGTAGTCTCAGCAAGATGACATTGCCATGAGCAATACCACAGATATTGAGATGAGCATAATGCAAGACTTTGCTTTCAGACAGTCACATGGGCATTGACGCATGAACACACACACAAACACATTTTGTGATTTTTTTCCTTATTCTAAAATCCTGCACACGTTGAGTCATTATTCTTGTGCTCTTAAGGATTTTCCCTGTAAGGCGTGTCTCTTTCTCTGTCTGGAAACATTACATTTTAATTATGGCTGTCAGATCACTAACTGCTTTTCTAATTGGTGGAGAAAAAAATGACCTAGAGACTTAAGCTCACTTTGTTCTGTGTGACGTCGTGCGTGTGTGTGCGTGTGCGCGCACGCGCTTGCGTGCGTGCATGCCACCTCGCAAGGCGACAAGGAACAATGACATTCTTTCAGTCAACCCAGGAGACACTAGGACCCAGAGAGTTACTGGCTCCTGAGTCCGACTGCCTCCTCTGTTCCAGCACAGAGAGAGAGAGACCGAGAGAGGAAGAGAGAGAGAAGCTAGAGGAAGAGAAGTGAGTGTGGTCATCTCAATGGTCTCTGCTGTGGTCTCTGCTGTAACACTGAATCTGAACGGAATGGAGGGATTAAACGGAGGGATCTAAAGCTTTTGGAGGAAGCAGAAGAACGAGTGACAAAAGAAGGAGTATTTCAGGATCGGGAGAGCAGCAGGATTGAAAGGTTACTATACACTTTATCTAATCTGACTTGTTCTTGTCAGGAGTCGTGTGCGCGTGTGTGTGTGTGTGTGTGTGTGTGTGTGTGTGTGTGTGTGTGTGTGTGTGTGTGTGTGTGTGTGTGTGAACAGGTCACGCTCCTCTCCCTCTGAGGGGTTATGTGTGGTAGCTAGCAGTTCACACACACACACACACACACACTGTGCGACACAGTGTGAAGTGTGTCTATGGGTCTTTTCCTCTTCTGAATCTTCCATTCTGTCTCCCTCCTCTTTTTATTGCTGTCAACCACCTCTATTCTCTCTCTCCTTCACCCGTTCGCCCTCTTTCTCGCCCTCTCTCTCTCCCCCTTTCTCCCCCTCTCTCTCTGTTGCTTTCCCTCGCTCACGTTCATTGTAGCTGGGGAGTGTTGTTAAAAGTGTGTTCAAGGTCAGTGTTTGACTCGCACTGTAGAACAATTTTCCTCGTAGTACACTACTGGCTCAACTAAACTATACAGCCTGCCAGTGACAGACCAGACTAGAGACAAACTTACACTGAGAGAGGAGAGATGGGGAGAGAGAGAGTGAATGGAGGAGAGAGAGAGAGAGAATGAGTGAGAGTTGGGTGAAAGGAAAATACGCAGCGAGTTTGACTCTAACAATCTTTCAACTGAGACCAGGGGAAGGGTGATAAAAGAGAACGAGAGAAATGGAGCGAGTG
Organism: Oncorhynchus tshawytscha; assembly: GCF_018296145.1. Lineage (NCBI taxonomy): Eukaryota > Metazoa > Chordata > Actinopteri > Salmoniformes > Salmonidae > Oncorhynchus > Oncorhynchus tshawytscha. The sequence continues at coordinate 15,878,281 of NC_056439.1, read as the reverse complement.
ACAACCAGGAAGGAGAGAGAGACGAGAGTAAAACGCAGCAGCCAGAGCCATGTGAATCCAGCATAGCAGCCAACAAGCCATTGATAGCCTCTGTCTTTATGAATGCAGCTCTCAGTGGTTAACACACATCTATACGGAGCATACCAAACATTAGGAACACCTTCCTAATATTGAGTTGCAACCCCCATTTGCTCTTAGAACAGACTCAATTCTTTGGGGCATAGACTATACAAGGTGTCGAAAGCATTCCACAGCGATGCTGACCCATCTTGACTCCAATGCTTCCCACAGTTGTGTCAAGTTGGCTTGATGTCCTTCGGGTTGTGGACCATTCTTGATATACACGGAACTGTTGAGTGTGAAAAACCCAGCAGCATTGCAGTTCTTGACACAAATCGGTGCGATTGGCACCTACCACCGTACCCCGTTCAAAGGCACTTAAATATTTTGTCTTACCCATTCACCCTCTGAATGGCACACACACACAATTCATGTCGGCAGATAGCCTAGTGGTTAGAACGTTGGGCCAGTAACCGAAAGTTCGCTGGATTGAATCCCTGAGCTGACAAGGTAAGAATCTGTCATTCTTCCCCTGAACAAGGCAGTTAACCCACTGTTCCCCAGCAGGCAGCCATTGTGAATAAGAATTTGTTCTTAACTGACTTGCCTAGTTAAGTACAGGTAACATTTAAAACAATGTCTCAAGGCTTAAAAATAATTTATTTAACCTGTCTCCTATCCTTCATCGACACTGATTGAAGTGTATTTAACAAGTGACATCAAAAAGAGATCATAGCTTTCACCTGGATTCACCCGTCAGTGTATGTCATGGAAAGAGCAGGTGTTCCTTATGTTTTGTATACTCAGTGTAAGCTCGGCTATCTTTGAACACATTGAGACAAGGCTAACTTTCTGTCTGTTTATTTGGGCTTGTTAGTACTGGTACACACCACTTACCGTGCTCAACTGTACAATAGAGAGATCTACAGAGCCTTCGGAAAGTATTTAGACCCCTTGACTTTTTCCACATTTTGTTACGTTACAGCCTTATTCTAAAATTGATTATAAAAAAAAAAGAAATCCTCAGCAACCTCAACACACAATACCCAATAATGACAAAGCGAAAACAGGTTTTTGGAAATATATTAAAAACAAAAAGCAGAAATACCCGATTTACATAAGTATTCAGACCCTTTGCTATGAGACTCGGAATTGAGCTCAGGTGCATTCTGTTTCTGTTGATTATCCTGGAGTTGTTTCTAAAACTTGATTGGAATCCATCTGTGGTAAATTCAATTGATTGAACATGATTGTCTATATAAGCTCCCACAGTTGACAGTGCATGTCAACAGAGCAAAAACCAAGCCATGAGGTTGACGGAATTGTCCATAGAGCTTAGAGACAGGATTGTGTCGAGGCACAGATCTGGGGAAGGTTACCAAAAGGTTAGCAAAACATTTCTGCAGCATTGAACGTCCCCAAGAACACAGTGGCCTTCATCATTCTTAAATGGAAGAAGTTTGAACCACCAAGACTCTTCCTACAGCTGCCAGCCACGACAAACTGAGCAATTGGGGGAGAAGGGCCTTGGTCAGGGAGGTGACCAAGAATCCGACGGTCAGTCTGACAGAGCTCCAGAGTTCCTCTGTGGAGATGGGAGAACCTTCCAGAAGGACAACCATCTCTGCAGCACTCCACCAATTAGACCTTTATGGTAGAGTGGCCAGACAGAAGTCACAACAAACTACTGACTAAAGGGTCTGAATAGTTATATAAATGTGATATTTTCTTTTTTTTTATATACATTTGCAAAAATGTTGTTTTTAAAAAAAACGTTTTTGCTTTGCCATTATGGGGTATTGTGTTTAGACTGATTATGGAAAAAATACAATTTAATACATTTTTAGAGTAAGGCTGTAACGTAACAAAATAGAAAAATAATATTTTCCAATTGCGCTGTAGATGCTGTCGGTCAATGCAATTTAGATGTCCATGTGACTGGGATTCCCAACCCAGCCAGTTCATATAGTATTTGATCTATTCTGATATTTCATGTGGTGTAAGTGGAGGCATTCTTGATCTTAGCAGATTCTCTCCCTAGTAACTACAGAGACAGGAATAGCCTTGCTCTGTACACTGCTTCTGTGAGTGTGTGAGTATGTATGTATGTATGTATGTATGTATGTATGTATGTATGTATGCATGTATGTATGTATGTATGTATGTATGTATGTATGTATGTATGTATGCAATGTAATGTAATGTAATGTAATGTAATCTAATGTTATGTATGTATGTATGTATGTATGTACGTACAGTGGGGCAAAAAAGTATTTAGTCAGCCACCAATTGTGCAAGTTCTCCCACTTAAAAAGATGAGAGAGGCCTGTAATTTTCATCATAGGTACACTTCAACTATGACAGACAAAATGAGAAAAAAAATCCAGAACATCACATTGTAGGGTTTTTAATGAATTTATTTGCAAATTATCGTGGAAAATAAGTATTTGGTCACCTACAAACAAGAAAGATTTCTGGCTCTCACAGACCTGTAACTTCTTCTTTAAGAGGCTTCTCTGTCCTCCACTCGTTACCTGTATTAATGGCACCTGTTTGAACTTGTTATCAGTATAAAAGACACCTGTCCACAACCTCAAACAGTCACATTCCAAACTCCACTATGGCCAAGACCAAATAGCTGTCAAATTACACCAGAAACAAAATTGTAGACCTGCACCAGGCTGGGAAGACTGAATCTGCAATAGGTAAGCAGCTTGGTTTGAAGAAATCAACTGTGGGAGCAATTATTAGGAAATGGAAGACATACAAAACCACTGATAATCTCCCTCGATCTGGGGCTCCACGCAAGATCTCACCCTGTGTGGTCAAAATGATCACAAGAACGGTGAGCAAAAATCCCAGAACCACACTGGGGGACCTAGTGAATGACCTGCAGAGAGCTGGGACCAAAGTAACAAAGCCTACCATCAGTAACACACTACGCCGCCAGGGACGAAAAGTGTGAAAAGTGCAAATCAATCCCAGAGCAACAGCAAAGGACCTTGTGAAGATGCTGGAGGAAACAGGTATAAAAGTATCTGTATCCACAGTAAAAATGAGTCCTATATCGACATAACCTGAAAGGACGCTCAGCAAGGAAGAAGCCACCTCTCCAAAACAACCATAAAAAAGCCAAACTACGGTTTGCAACTGCACATGGGGACAAAGATCGTACTTTTTTGAGAAATGTCCTCTGGTCTAATGAAACAAAAATAGATATGTTTGGCCATAATGACCATCGTTATGTTTGGAGGGAAAAGGGGGAGGCTTGCAAGCCGAAGAACACCATCCCAACCCTGAAGCACGGCCGTGGCAGAATCATATTGTGGGGGTGCTTTGCTGTAGGAGGAACTGGTGCACTTCACAAAATAGATGGCATCATAAGGAAGCAAAATTATGTGGATATATTGAAGCAACATCTCAAGACATCAGTTAAAGCTTGGTCGCAAATGGGTCATCCAAATGGACAATGACCCCAAGCATACTTCCAAAGTTGTGGCAAATTGGCTTAAGGACAACAATGTCAAGGTATTGGAGTGGCCAACACAAAGCCCTGATCTCAATCCTATAGAAATTTGTGGGAAGAACTGAACAAGAGTGTGCGAGCATGGAGGTCTACAAACCTGACTCAGTTACACCAGCTCTGTCAGGAGGAATGGGCCAAAATACCCCCAATTTATTGTGGGAAGCTTGTGGAAGGCTACCCGAAACGTTTGACCCAAGTTAAACAATTTAAAGGCAATGCTACCAAATGCTAATTGAGTGTATGTAAACTTCTGACCCACTGGGAATGTGATGAAAGAAATAAAAGTTGAAATAAATCATTCTCTCTCTACTATTATTCTGACATTTCACATTCTTAAAATAAAGTGGTGATATTAACTGACCGAAGACAGGGAATATTTCAATGATTAAATGTCAGGAATTGTGAAAAATTTAGTTTAAATGTATTTGGCTAAGCTGTATGTACTTCCAACTTCCAACTGAACTTCCAACTTCAACTGTATGTGACCAGAGGCTCGGTTTGATTGACTTTTTTTTTTTAAATATCGCTTTAGTACCATTTTCGCAAGTATGTGGTAAGCTTTCACAACTCTTAGTACAAAACTCAGAACTGGTCACACATGTAACGCAGCCAGTCTTTCTTTCAGAACCTGTCATTGTGCCGTCATTTACGGGCGGCAGCATAGCCTAGTGGTTAGTGCGTTGGACTAGTAACTGAAAGGTTGCAAGTTTGAATCCCCGAGCTGACAAGGTACAAATCTGTCATTCTACCCCTGAACAAGGCGGTTAACCCACTGTCACTGAAAATAATAATTTGTTCTTAACTGACTTGCCTGGTAAAAAAAAAATACAATTTGGATTGTAAACATCTCTCAAGTTATTTGTAAAATGTAATGAGAACATTGTTTTAATCACCAAAACACAACAATTAGATCTGGTCAATTTTGTCGTTTAACAACCAGTTAATCTAATAGCAAACAATGCAAGATACACGTTTCAAATCACCCTTAGAAGTACTGGAAGTAATATGCTACAGTACTACATTACACAGTTGACATTAGGCAATATGCTTACTTACATTACCCAACAAAATTGACAAAATCTATCATTTCTATAATATCTATCAAATGTGTAATCAAAGGTGTGATTAATGAAGACATCCTCTACAATCATTCATGCAACAAACAAAATGTGTACTGTCTGTAATCAAATGTAAGAAATTAAATGAAACCAATTTAAATGAACTCATTAATTTGCGTCAAGCCTGTCTTGAGCATTTGGCCATAAATTCTCATCCATATCACTGTGAATGTCCTCATTGTTCATGCGCCGCGGGAAAAACCTTTAGGCATGGCGAATCCAAGCTTGACATTGATGTCGTCACATGCCTTATCCAAATCAAATCAAATTTGATTTGTCGCATACACATGGTTAGCAGATGTTAATGCGAGTGTAGCGAAATGCTTGTGCTTCTAGTTCCGACAATGCAGTAATAACCAACAAGTAATCTAACTAACAATTCCAAAACTACTGTCTTATACACACAAGTGTAAGGGGATAAAGAATATGTACATAAAGATATATGAATGAGTGATGGTACAGAGCGGCATAGGCAAGATACAGTAGATGGTATCGAGTACAGTATATACATATGAGATGAGTATGTAAACAACGTGGCATAGTTAAAGTGGCTAGTGATACATGTATTACATAAAGATGCAGTAGATGATATAGAGTACAGTATATACGTATACATATGAGATGAATAATGTAGGGTATGTAAACATTATATTAGGTAGCATTGTTTAAAGTGGCTAGTGATATATTTTACATCATTTCCCATCAATTCCCATTATTAAAGTGGCTGGAGTTGAGTCAGTGTGTTGGCAGCAGCCACTCAATGTTAGTGGTGGCTGTTTAACAGTCTGATGGCCTTGAGATAGAAGCTGTTTTCAGTCTCTCGGTCCCAGCTTTGATGCACCTGTACTGACCTCGCCTTCTGGATGATAGCGGGGTGAACAGGCAGTGGCTCGGGTGGTTGTTGTCCTTGATGATCTTTATGGCCTTCCTGTAACATCGGGTAGGTGTCCTGGAGGGCAGGTAGTTTGCCCCCGGTGATGCGTTGTGCAGACCTCACTACCCTCTGGAGAGCCTTACGGTTGTGGGCGGAGCAGTTGCCGTACCAGGCGGTGATACAGCCCGCCAGGATGCTCTCGATTGTGCATCTGTAGAAGTTTGTGAGTGCTTTTGGTGACAAGCCGAATTTCTTCAGCCTCCTGAGGTTGAAGAGGCGCTGCTGCGCCTTCTTCACGATGCTGTCTGTGTGGGTGGACCAATTCAGTTTGTCTGTGATGTGTATGCCGAGGAACTTCAAACTTGCTACCCTCTCCACTACTGTTCCATCGATGTGGATAGGGGGGTGTTCCCTCTGCTGTTTCCTGAAGTCCACAATCATCTCCTTCAATCATCCATGGCCAGAAGGAGGGTGGCACGTCACAGGATCGCGAACGTACACCTTCCACCTCCATGCTGAAAACAGGAGTGTATAAGAGCAGGTATAGGGTCACAAATCAGGGATGGCCCCAAAACCATGCCTGAACCACCTCTGCATGGTTGAACTTGACATTGTCCCACACAATGACATAGGTGACCCCTTCACCTTGACAGGCCTGCTCAATTTCATTGAGAACCACAACGAGGTGTTCAGAGTTGTAGGATCCAAGTAATGGCTTACGTCCTACCACACCATCTTCAGAGATAGCTACGCACATGGAGATATTTGCCCCACGTTGTCCAGGCACTTGGACGGTCGATGAGTTTCCACCCACAGAGCCGAGTTTTGGCCAGGTTGCAGCCCACTTCATCAACAAAGATATACCTGTGATGGTTCACAGCAACATCAACCGCTATCACCCTCAAAAAATATATATTTTGGTTAGTTATTCTTACAGTATAGTTACAATATGATATTGTGAAGTAACATGTGCATTAATAGTAACAGTAATACAGTATATAGTGCTGTACCTGAACATACTTGGCCCTAGTTGTTTCACCTGGTCGTTGTTTTCTCTCAAAAGGCAACAGGTAAATTTGTTTCATAGATATCTGGTGCCTCTTCAAAAGGCGGGCGATTGTCGGAAGGCTGATGGATGCCAAACTGGCAAATGTGTCATCGTTCTCCTCAATGGTCTGCTTTTTTCAGACAGCCGTATGTCATTCCTGGCCCTCACGCTTTCCACCAATGCCCACTCCTGCTGGTCGGTCAGCACATGGCCATGGGGTCTTCTGTCAATTCTGAGGATAGAACAGAATATACATCCAATAGATCATACTGGAACGATACTGGAACATTTTGTGAATTGACATGCATTACAATATGTAATTTACTGTAAATGTAATGGTAAAGCACAGTGCATGCCCTGCAGACGTACCGGCCTAGACTTCATTAGACACAACAGTACCCTGCCGTCTGCCCCCCCCTCTCTCACTGATGCCCACCTCTCTGATGGGCCCCTTGTCCGCGAGCTCTTTGATTTCTCCCTCTCCCTTGCTGTCTATCCTGCTCCATGTTAAAAGAAGTTGCAAGTGTTCACACACCCCCTTTTATATGGTCACCAATTGTGGTTACCACTATCTGAAATCAATTAGCAATAACCAGTAGTCATTATGTGTGGTTATCATTTATCATACACGTAGTTTAGATATTTATACTTTACCAACACATTTTATTTCTGTAGTTCTCAAAATCCATATATAGTAGACCAACCAGTTTAAATTCTATAGGTTTGCCAAACTGTTATGTGATTAACCATTAAGCCCAGTTGGATTAAGCGATGGCCAAAGGTATTTAAACAAATGAGAAGAGAATCACATGAAAAGTATTGTGAGCAATGCATTGTGTCAGGCAATTACAGGCAATTAAAGGTATTTCTAGAAAAAGTTACTGTGTGATTTTGTGTTGTACTTAGTCAATTAAAAATGTGCTAAAAGTTTTGAAAAAACAGCCCTTTTTGAAGATCTGTTTCTAGTTTTGTACTAAGAGTTGTGAAATTTTACCACTTGTGAAAATAGTACCAAAGCGATACGAAAACAGTAATATTTGCATTATGAACTAAGCGTTGGTTCCCTTTGTAGCGAGACAAAGCTTCCTCACTCAGGAATTCTGCTGTTCGTCCGTATGGGTCAAGTCGGAGCAGCAGGAATTCTCTGGTAGTGTTGGGTGTGCTGACTGAGAGGAACTGTGTGTGCCTGTGCACTGTACACTGTACACTTGTGTGTGTGTTTGCCAGTCTGCTGTTCTTGCTTTTAAAGGGATCTCAGAAGCTGAGCACTGTTTTCCATCACAGTTCCCATCAAATTTAGAGAATCCAAATGCTGCCCAGGAAAATGTGAGCACTGAGTCTAGGGTTTGGAAAACTAGTATTCGACAATCACAATCATTATCCAGGGATGTGTCTGGGACAGTTTGGAATTGTTAGCCATCCAGGAAAACAAAATGTACAGGTACAAAATGTGAGGGATCCAAAGGGTTGTGCTGTTACAGCAACAAATGGAATTCAAACCACAACCATAAATGTAACTCATACTCTAACTGTAGCCAAACCCTAATGCTACAGTAGAACAAGACCCAAAAGCTCATGCACTTGATGGTCATAGTTCTGATGCTATCGCCTCTCCTGTCCTTTCTAGCGTGGCCATTAAGTGGCTACCTGACTGTGTAGCAAAGCACAGTGCTAACTAGATAGTGTATGACTGTCTCTCTCTCTCTCTCTCTCTCTCTCTTGGGAGTCTGGGTTGTATCCCAAAGGGCACTCTATTCCCTATATAGTGCACTACTTTTGTCCAGAGCCCAATGGGCACCAAAAGAAGTGCACCTAGGTGTCTTTTGGAGACTCATGGCGTAGCCAGCATGCTCCGTAGAGTGGTACTCCTCTATGTGTCCCGGTGAGGCTTTATATCTCTGCTCTCTCAATACACTGCTTTACTAAAAGACTTCTCAACATCCTCTTTTACTTCCCCCCTCTGTTTATCTTGTTCCCCTCACTTTCACTTTTTCCCCCTATTTTCTTTCATCATGTCGATCTCTAACCTCTCTTCTCTTTCTCCTGCCCCTCTCTCTATTTATTTTCTCCTGCTCCCCCTTATCTCTCTCTCTCTCTCTCTCTCTCTCTCTCTCTCTCTATCTGTGTCCATGGCCCCTTGTGGGGATTGAGCTCCGCCTATATAGGACACACTAACTCCACACCTGAAATCTCTGGCTCCTGATTGGATGCTGCCTCCCGAGCAAACAGGAAGTTCAGGGTTTCTACTAAATACCCAGAGGCTCGGTTACCATAGAGACAAAGATAAGTGGGAGAGTGAACAGTGCTCTCTTTATTTCTGCTTTATGAAGGTCATCTCAGGTTCTCTCTTCTCTCCCATCTCTCCTTTATGTTTCTCTTTTGTGTTTCACTGAACCACCTCCATACGTCACACATTCTCTAGTCTAGTGCGTGCCTCTGTGTATGAACGTCCTGGACGCCCAAACCAGTATTTCATTTCAGAATGGATAAAAATGTGGTTAAAGTTCAAGTTTGGGTAAGGGTTAGGTCATGGTTAAGGGGTTTGGTTAGGGTTAAGGTAAGGGTTAGGTCATGGTTAAGTGGTTTGGTTAGGGTTGGGGTTAGGGTAAGGGTTAGGTCATGGTTAAGGGGTTTGGTTAGGGTTAAGGTAAGGGTTAGGTCATGGTTAAGTGGTTTGGTTGGGGTTAGGGTTAAGGTAAGAGTTAGGTCATGGTTAAGGGGTTTGGTTAGGGTTAAGGTTAAGGTAAGGGTTAGGTCATGGTTAAGGGGTTTGGTTAGGGTTAAGGTTAAGGTAAGGGTTAGGTCATGGTTAAGGGGTTTGGTTAGGGTTAAGGTAAGGGTTAGGTCATGGTTAAGGGGTTTGGTTGGGGTTGGGGTTAGGGTAAGGGTTAGGTCATGGTTAAGGGTTTGGTTGGGGTTAGGGTTAAGGTAAGGGTTAGGTCATGGTTAAGGGGTTTGGTTAGGGTTAAGGTAAGGGTTAGGTCATGGTTAAGTGGTTTGGTTAGGGTTGGGGTTAGGGTAAGGGTTAGGTCATGGTTAAGGGGTTTGGTTAGGGTTAAGGTAAGGGTTAGGTCATGGTTAAGTGGTTTGGTTGGGGTTGGGGTTAGGGTAAGGGTTAGGTCATGGTTAAGGGGTTTGGTTAGGGTTAAGGTTAAGGTAAGAGTTAGGTCATGGTTAAGGGGTTTGGTTGGGGTTGGGGTTAGGGTAAGGGTTAGGTCATGGTTAAGGGGTTTGGTTAGGGTTAAGGTTAAGGTAAGAGTTAGGTCATGGTTAAGGGGTTTGGTTGTGGTTAGGGTTAAGGTAAGGGTTAGGTCATGGTTAAGGGGTTTGGTTGGGGTTAGGGTTTGCGTAAGGGTTAGGTCATGGTTAAGGGGTTTGGTTGGGATTAGGGTAAGGGTTAGGTCATGGTTAAGGGGTTTGGTTAGGGTTAAGGTTAAGGTAAGAGTTAGGTCATTTTTAAGGGGTTTGGTTGGGGTTAGGGTAAGGGTTAGGTTTTGGCTAGTCGGTTTAAGCGTCAGCTGTGTCCTTATAGTCTCTCCCGGTGACCCTGTCCCTGTATGGTTGGTTCACTGACCATGTTCTACTCCAAAGTCACTGTGTGTGTGTGTGTGTGTGTGTGTTTACTTGCGTGTGAATGAATGACATGAATCAATGAATTACATTTCATTTTTGAGTCAATTCGTCAGTTGGCAACCCATCCCTTACGGGATTAATTGACAAATAAACAAACGTAACAATAGTTCACTGTGATAATTCAGTGATAATTCTTCCGGTGTTCTGTGCAGTGCACGCCGCATAGAGGTTTTTCAAACAGTAATAATAACCTTAGAGCAGTCAAAAATAATACAAATAAATAAACACAGAAAAATGTGTGTGTTCAGTCTATTTCTACGCTGTGATGTCAGGATGGTGTGCGTGTGTGTGTTTTGTGTGCCTAAAACAGTGATACGGCTGGCGGGTCGTTAATTGATTTCATGAGTATTGTGTCCCACAGGCTCTCAAACTGCCTCTCCATTCAATAACGTTTCAAGGTCTCTTTCTCCCTCTCTCTTGCTTCCTCTCTCTTTTTCTCAGTCTTTCTCTCTTTCTAACTACTGGAGTTGGGCAGCATTATCATTGTTACTGCAGTGCTTCCTGTTGACGTTGTGTTAACGGGGGAAGGCTTCTCGGCAGGAAACCTGTCAGGCACTGTTATATGTGCGTGTATGTGTGTGGCACATCTCTTAGTTAGTCAAAGATAGGTAGGAATGGAGACAAGCCGCATCTCTCTTTTCCTCTAACTCTCTCTCTCCTTCTTCCTCTCTATCTTCCCTTTCCCTCTTTCTCTTAACTTCAAGAAATCTCTCCAGTGTTGATGTGGCAATTTTCCCTCTCAGTTGACACACTGTTGTTGCTATGCAGTTTTGTGAGAACAGTTCAGATCTGTCTTCTCTAGAAGTTCTAGTGTCTCTCCCCTGGATGTCATGCCATACTCTCAGACATACTTCTACATTCCCTTCATACTAATACCACACTAGCTCGCTAGCTGAAAAGGGGCCATTATGGCTCTGATATGGTTGTCAGTTGCATCCTGCTCAACTGGGAGAGAATGGGAGGAAATGCAACTGCATGCTCAGAGCCACAACACGAGGACCACAGCCTACTGACGCAGCATTTGTTTTTTAACCATCTGGCTGTGGTTTGATTTGTTGACTAATTTGACTAGTCCATTCGTTGTTTTTTGTAAAACACACAGATTTAATCAATATGAATAAGAATCCGCTTTGTCTGATGATCTTAGCCATTCTAAAAACAGCCAATAGCTTGTGAACATACCTTGTTGCCACGCCCCCTTATGAATAGGAAATAAGGAAAGGAATCTGAGGAAAAGGATGTGTGTGTGTGTGTGTGTGTGCGTGCGTGCATGTGTGGGTGGGTGGGTGTGTGGGCGTGCGGGCCTGAGTGAGTGTGTGTATGCAGGCACACGCTGGGAGGTTCAACCCATCAATGAAAACTCTTCAGACCATTCACTGCTCTCCTCCTCCGTCCCTCCCTGAGTGTGTGTTCATTCACAGTTGCTCCCCGGAGAGACACCACCCTGATTGTCTACGGAAACTGGTAGGCAGACCCTATTATTGACACACTTAAATGGAGATGCATATACACACACACACACACACACACACACACACACACACACACACACATACACACTCCTTACCTCCGTCTCATCTGAAGGACTCTGGAGGATCAAGTCAATTCCATCCCCAGTGCAGAGAGCATTGCAGAGCAGGCAGCCTATCATCAGTGTCATATTTCACCGGTAGTGCTTTCATTTGGGCTCTGTCACCTAGGAGACAGCTCCACCGAGGAGTGGATAAACAACTCTATTTTACCGCCTGCTCCTCCTCTATCTCACCCAACGCTGAGGGAAGCCGTGAGGGAGGGACTGAGTTAGGGTATATATGATCTCTTCCTGACTGATAAGAAGAATGGCCACATACATGCACGCAGGCACGCAGACACACACACACACACACACACACACACACACACACACACACACACACCTAACACGGCATCCATCACCATACCCACTCATGCCACTACATCCTCCCTCCCATTTCTAACCGTTCCCATCGCTCATTCCCTCCTGTTCCTAACCATTCCCATCTCCTCCATACATTCCTGGTGAGACACTCCAGTCTTAACATATCCCATTGTTTCATATCCGGGATGGGAGGTGCATTGATTCAGCGCTCCAGGAGGTGGTTTGGAAGACTAGTGTTTTATCCTGCCGTGCACTAGCTTCCCATCAGGCAGCGTTATTTATTCAGAAAGGAGAATATCTTGCTGTTGGCGTTGTCAAAGCAGCTCTCCCTTCTTTCCTTTTCATGTGCAAATCACCCTGCAACGATACGGTACAGACACATTCACAGCATTCATGACATACAGAATAGAACACACACCCAGACACTACAAAGCCCTGTGTCTCTGTGTCTTCAACATTCCTTTACAACATGTGGTTACACTGCCCTCCTCTCCTTCAATTGCTTTCTGTTTGAGACAGTAAACCTGATACTACACTCCCACACTCCTTTTTGTCTCCTTTCCTCTCCTCTCATCCCCTCCCCTCTCCCCTCCATTTTCCTGACCTCTCCTTTCCTCTCCCCTCCTCCATTTTCCTGACCTCTCCTTTCCTCTCCTCTCCTCCACTTTTCTGACCTCTCCTTTCCTTTCCTCTCCTCTCCTCCACTTTGCTGACCTCTCCTCTCATTTCCTCTCCTCTCCTCCACTTTCCTGATCTCTCCTTTCCTTTCCTCTCCTCTCCTCCACTTTCCTCTCCTCTCCTCCACTTTCCTGACCTCTCCTTTCCTCTCCTCTTCTCCACTTTCCTGACCTCTCATTTCCTCTCCTCTTCTCCACTTTCCTGACCTCTCCTTTCCTCTCCTCTACTTTCCTGACTTCTTCTTTCCTCTCCTCTCCTCCACTTTCCTGACCTCTCCTCTACTTTCCTGTCCTCTCCTCTCCTCCACTTTCCTCTCCTGTCCTCCACATTCCTGACCTCTCCTTTCCTCTCCTCTCCTCCCCTTTCCTGACCTCTCCTTTCCTCTCCTCCACTTTCCTGACCTCTCCTTTCCTCTCCTCTCCTCCACTTTCCTGACCTCTCCTTTCCTCTCCTCTCCTCCACTTTCCTGACCTCTCCTTTCCTCTCTTCTCCTCCTCCACTTTCCTGACCTCTCCTTTCCTCTCCTCTCCTCCCCTTTCCTGACCTCTCCTTTCCTCTCCTCCCCTTTCCTGACCTCTCCTTTCCTCTCCTCTCCTCCCCTTTCCTGACCTCTCCTTTCCTTTCCTCTCCTCCACTTTCCTGACCTCTCCTCTCCTTTCATCTCCTCTCCTTTCCTGACCTCTCCTTTCCTCTCCTCTCCTCCACTTTCCTGACCTCTCCTCTCCTTTCCTCTCCTCTCCTCCACTTTGCTGACCTCTCCTCTCCTTTCCTCTCCTCTCCTCCACTTTCCTGATCTCACCTTTCCTCTCCTCTCCTCCACTTTCCTGACCTCTCCTCTCCTTTCATCTCCTCTCCTTTCCTGACCTCTCCTTTCCTCTCCTCTCCTCCACTTTCCTGATCTCTCCTTTCCTCTCCTCTCCTCCACTTTCCTGACCTCTCCTCTCCTTTCATCTCCTCTCCTTTCCTGACCTCTCCTTTCCTCTCCTCTCCTCCACTTTCCTGACCTCTCCTCTCCTTTCCTCTCCTCCTGTAATACCTTTTTCATGTCACAGTGGAGTGTTCACTGCTCCTCTTGACCTTCTCTCAGCTCAATGAGCTCCTTCTGGAGAGGAGGGCTGGAGGTTAGGAGGCATTCTTCAAACAGACATAAGCCCAGTCTCCATTTTTCTGACCTCTCCTCTCCCCTCATCCTCTCCCCTCCACTTTCCTGACCTCTTCTTTCCTCTCCTCTCCTCCCCTTTCCTGACCTCTCCTTTCCTCTCCTCCACTTTCCTGACCTCTCCTTTCCTCTCCTCTCCTCCCCTTTCCTGACCTCTCCTTTCCTCTCCTCTCCTCCCCTTTCCTGACCTCTCCTTTCTTCTCCTCCACTTTCCTGACCTCTCCTCTCCTTTCCTCTCCTCCCCTTTCCTGACCTCTCCTTTCCTCTCCTCTCCTCTCCTCCCCTTTCCTGACCTCTTCTTTCCTCTCCTTTCCTCTCCTCTCCTTTACTTTCCTGACCTCTCCTTTCCTCTCCTCTCCTCTCCTTTCCTCTCCTCTCCTCCACTTTCCTGACCTCTCCTCTCCTTTCCTCTCCTCCTGTAATACCTTTTTAATGTCACAGTGGAGTGTTCACTGCTCCTCTTGACCTGCTCTCAGCTCAATGAGCTCCATCTGGAGAGGAGGGCTGGAGGTTAGGAAGCATTCTTCAAACAGACATAAGCCCAGTCTTGAGCACCCTTGATGGGCTAATCAGATGTCGGAGAGGGCCCTAGGAGTGGTTCTAGACATAAAAGAACCTGCCCAGCTCAGTACAGTATAGTGCAGTGACCTTGGCCCTGTTCAAATAGCTTCCTTTCTTCCTTCCTTCCTTGCCTCTTTCCCTCCTCAGTGATTATTTTTCAGAACTATTAGGACAGGGCCCAAAGCTATTTTGATCGGAAGGCGATACAGTAGGCTGGCCTTGTTCAGAGTATTGTGTCATTGAAGGACTAGACTAAATCCTAGTCTCATTGAGGGCTATTCTTCACTGTGGCTGAGTGGCCATTGTGCATAGCTACCGCCTTTCTTCCTTCCGTAGGTAATCGAGAGGCTATCCTGTCACGATGATTATACTATTCAGATGATCTGAGTGAGTCTGCAGAGTCTGAGATGATGGGTGGGAGGGACTGAAGAGGAACTAAAGGGTCTAGAGTGGTGACATGGCTTCCTTGTCAATCCTCTCTACTTATAATAACACGGGATATGTACACAGCGCTTTTCAAGGACCCACGGTCGCTGTTCAATTGCAGAAATGGCAAGACAAGAAATCAAAAAAATCAAAACAGCAAATCACCAGAATAAACAGGAGGAGGATGGAGTAGGGTTCACGGAAGGGAAAGGGTATGATATGTCAGTGGATGAGTGAGCGAGCAGGTGATGTGCGCGCGTGTGTGTGTGTGTGTGAAGATCTTTAGGTGGGACTGAAAGAAGGTGATGGACTCACGGATGACTGAAGGGAGGGAGTCCCAGAGCCTCGGCGCAACCCTGGAGAAGCTCTGGAGCTTGGACCTGGGATGACAAGGTGGCCTGCCGTGGTAGAACAGAGGTAGTGTGTGGGTTGGTAGGGGACAAGACGGTCTGAGAGGTAGGGGTGGACAAGGTGGTGAAGAGTTTTGTAATGCTAGAGGGAGGATTTTGTGGTCAAGTTTGTGCACCCGTGTATGTGTGTGTGTGTGTGTGTGTCTGCTCGGATTTCTCTCCTCATCTCTCTTTCTCTCTCTCTCTCTCTACACCCCTGTCTATCCCTCTATACCTCTCCTGTCTACCTCTGGGCCTGTACTGTCCACTGCTTCGTATTGCTCTGACTAGGCTGTCCTGTAGCTGGCGTGCTGAGGCTAATGTGATTTGAAATGTAATCATGTTTGCGAGGGAGCTGATTAGTGACTGAATGTTTTCGCAGGCTGCCGGTGACCCACACTGTCTGCCGGTCGTTGGCTGATGGATAAATTGTAATCTGACACAAAGATTAACCGCTGATAGGTGCTCTGTGATTTACAGTGGCTGTAACTGGATGCAGAGAGAGAGAGAGAGAGAGCTCTTCACTTATTACACACCGCTTGATGTAGGGTTAATTCATAGAAATAGAATGGGATTGCACCTTCAGTGACACACTGTCCAAATCAAATCAAACTGTGTCACATGTGCCGAATACAACAAATGTTATAAAACACACAAAGCGGTGAAAAAAAAAACGAAGGAAATAAAACGTCAGCAAATTAAGATTTGTACTACGCTTTATTCCAGAACACCTTTCCAAGATGTCCGCTATAGAGTCTATGGTTTCCATTCTATACTGATGAACGAAAAAGCTCTATCTAGTATCTCTATGTGTGATGGGAGGCCTATAAAGAATCCTGGCAGATCACCAGGCCAAGGTTACAGCTGAGGGGTAATGTAGAGTGAAGTCCCCTGAACATGGCTTAGTGCTGGCCCAGCAGTAATTTTGAACACACACACACACTTGTATGCACACACACATACACACACTAACTAACGATCAGGTGGAGGGATTTGCAGTTTTCCGGAGCGTGCGTATGACATTAACCTCTGTGGTGATTGGCTGTGTCAGCGAGAGGAGAGAAAGAGAGAGAGGAAGAGGGACAGGGAGAGAAAAGAGAGAGAGAGAGGAGAGAGAGTTTTATTTGTCTATGTACAGGATACACATGGTATACATCGTCTAAGGAAGTGCTTGCTTATTTTAGAGAGAGACAGGGTGCCTTGATAACTCAATACTGCTCTGATGCTGAAATGATCTCGCCTGCTGACTCTAAAAACCTCTTTTCTCCCCATCTTCTCTCTCCATCCCTCCCACCGTCCCACTCTCTCCTCAAGCTCTCCCTAACTCCCTGGACACCGACACAGAAATACAAACAAGATGCCTGTTCTGCAAGTTTATTTTTGTCCATTCTAAATTATTGTTGATGTTGCTGCTGAGTAATTCCAAGAGAGTGCTTCTCCTGGGGCCTGTGTCATTGCTTTTTGATTAGGTATTGAATGAATGCGCTTTCTAGTTTTCTACACAGAAGGAATATTATATGAAATGTGTTTGATGTGTGTGTGGGTGGGTATGTGTGTGTGTGTTTGCACTGTGTGTGTAGATACTGTAATTGCAGGTAGTTAGAGACCTGAGACAGCCAACAGCTGTCAGTCCTCACGGCTCTTCCTGTCTCGTCTCCAATCCTTGTTTATCCGGCACTAGGCGACAGCAGATGTGTGTGTGTGTGTTTGTGTGTGTCTGGGCAGAGGTGTCGGCGTAGAGTACACACACCTGTCCTCTTCTCCTCTCATCCCTCCTCTCCTACTCTGATTCACCAATCAGAGGATACGATGCACTGTAATTAAAGCCACAATGTCTAATCAATGCTGGGCTAACTCCTGGACTGTCACATCATTACACCATACGCATCATCACCTGGCGCCCTCCTCAAAATCAGCATCATCAACATGTGCCTCTGCCAACCCTCACACTCCAATCAAGATGTGCCACTAATCCCTATTCAGATATTGTTCCCCTGTCCTCGAGTGAACAGCGGGTGGTGAGAGCTGTGTGTGTACACACACACACAATCTCTCTCTCTCTCTCGCTCTCTCTCTCGCTCTACAGTGGGTCCCAGTGGACCCTTTACTTCAAACACACCCAGAGCGTCAAAGACAAAGCAGCTCACTCAGTATCACTGACTGGCTGTGCTCAAATGAAACACACAACCATGAATAAACAGACTGAATGGAAGGATCTTTCTCATTTGGAAGTTATAGGGCTGCTGGGTATTTAAGTAGCCTAGTGGTTAAGAACATTGGGCCAGTATCCCCGAGTTGACAAAGTAAAAAAATCTGCCGATGTGCCCTTGAGCAAGGCACTTAACCCTAATTCCTCCTGTTAGTCGATCTGGATAAGAGTGCCTGCTAATAGATTCAAATGTAAGTCCTTTGCTGTAAGTTTTGTGGTTGTGAATTGCCTATATCAGTGTCTTGCAGGTTGGCTGAATAGACTACAGTAGGCTATAAATTGTTTTGTACAACGTCCTGTTTTGAATCTATTGTGTTAGGAAGCAGTGTCTTAGGGTTACAGTCAGTGTCTTGGGGTTATAAATTGACTGTATGAGTAGACTACCGTAGATTAGGCTTTTGAATGGAGTGTTGTGTTAAAAGGACAGTGTCTCCAGTATGTTCCTATTCATTAGTGTATGTCTCTGGGATCTGTGTGTCCATGGATCCTCTCTAACCATGTTTACGTCCCCAGCCGACACTCTGCTACACAGCCTTATTCAATTTACCTTCCTCAGGGCACGCAGCAAGCCCTGTTTGTGTGTGAGTGAGTGTGTGAGTGAATGTGTGAGTAAGTGTGTGAGTGTGTTGTGAGGGTGTGTGTGTGTGCTTATGTGCAACAACATGTTTGATCACAAATCATTTTTTTCTCTGTGTGTGTGTGTGTGTGTGTGTGTGGGGGGGGTTATGCAACAAGGTGTTTTTCCATCATGTTGCCATTGTAAGCACTGACTAAAATTACTTGCTGTATTTCGAATGGTACTGTAATTCCATCCCGCAGAATACTGTAATGTACTGTTTATGAGGCTCCGAAAACCTTTTGACCACGAGTGGGTTCCTGGTATTATTATTTCTGACTCATTAACACATTTTGAGGTATTTTGAGGCTATATTTGTCGCACCCGTTAGGTGTGAATACTGTACCAATTTAACTGGGCCTGGTTTCCCAAAATGCATCTTAAGGCTAAGCTCATCGTTAGAACTTTTGTAGGCGCATCGTTAAATCTCTGAACTGTTTCCCAAAACCATCATTACTAAAGTTGTCCTTGTAGAACAGATAAGTGTATCGTTAGATTATTTTTTGCCCCTCCGCTTCACTTTAAACACAGAAGATCTCTGCTTAACACAGAATCAAGATGTTTATCTCGCTCTCTGTGACCGACGATAACTTCAGAATTAAGTTGGCTACAAATACAAAGTTGCCAATGTCTTTGCAATTGTTATAAACCGAGGATAAAAGTATGCTTCAAATGAAAACTGAGAAGACTGTAGATAAATAGTCCTAAGGTATAGGCTACATGCCTGTATATTTCAATCATATTAAAATAATTTCATGTTTATTCAATTGACTTCTATTTAGCCAATTGTAGGCTACTGTCTGTCATTTCTGCCTCAATATATTCCATGATGTGTAACATGTGCACAATGATGTGGCAAATCTTGATTGAGAGCATTTTTATAGAGTAATTATAGGTTAATGCTTCTAAGCATTAGAATAAGCCTGCCTCAACATTTGCGGCCGTAGGTGATATCTCTCAGGAAGTTGATCCGTCATCAGTATTATGGAATAATTCTAATGTTAAGGTAATATTTGAATGGGGAAAGCTGATCTGAGAGCAACGCTGCGTTTCTTTTGATCCTATCAGTATCGACACCTGCTTCAATAGTGCACTTGGCGAACGTTCTTTCGGCTTGGTGTTTTAGGAAAAGCATGCTACATCTCCGGTTGTCGTAGGAACGATGCATCGTTAAAACACTCGTAAGCCTAAGTTCCATCGCTATTGGGAAATTGGGCCCTGGTATGTGGTAGGAGTGCCCCATCAATTTAAAATGTATAGAGGACAGATTGGAGTGGCAGCAAGTCTTAAACCTTTATTGGTTGAGCATTTTGCCATGTCCTTTTGGTCTGTTTGGCCTTGTTGTCACTGACAGTTTGGAAGTCTTTGCTAAGGCCTCGAGAAGTGCAAGTGATCTAAAACAACAAATACTCATTGATATGCTGTAATGTGTAAACACATTATCTTCCAACCAACCCGCTTGCACCAATCCCATGTAATTACAGTTAAATACTGTGAAATAAAAACCACATCTCCCCACAATGAATTGAATGAATCATCCATTCATTCATTACAATTACAGTATTTACTTTAAAAAAAAAAAATCTACATTATTATACTGTGTTTCATTAGACAGTACTTGCTTTGATACTGTATTTAGATTACAGTAGTTGTACCGCAATATACAGTAACTTAATTACCACCAGCTGCCTGTAAGTTACTGTTAAACTCACGGCAACCCTTTTACAGTGTAGCTCTGTCTATGAATTTGAAAGTGGTTGCCTTTCTCAAGCCCCATCCCTCAGCGTTTTATCAAAACAGTGGTGGGGTGTGGCTTTGTTATTGTTTGAACTGCTGATTGCCCCTTTAACTAAATCCTCTCATGCCTGGATAGTTCTCACTATTAGCGTAGCGAAAGCTGGGCACTGGCATTTACGCATGGATGACGAGTGTGTGAAAATGTGAGTAATTGTGCTTTGGTGAGAGAGAGAGTGTGTGTGTGTGTCTGTGAATGTGAACAAGTGTGTGTGTGAGTGTGTGTGTGTGTGCATATGTATGAGCAAGAAAGTGTGTGCGTCTGTATGAGCATGTGTGTGTGTGTGTGGGTGAGCATGTGTGTGTCTGCATCAGCATGTGTTTCTGTGTGTGTGTGTATATCTGTGTGCATGTTGTTTGTGTGCACACACATGCGTGTCTGTATGAGGTTGTAACAGTAAAGACCGGCAGCCTTTCCCATCTCATCGTAGTCAGTGACCTTCTGTTAAATGTTACAGCTGCTCCAAGTGTGCCCAAGTCCTATCCATGTTTCCATCCCATAACAACCACATCACTGTCCCCGTACCGCTATCATTCATGTCCCTCTACTCCCCATTGTGAGACAACACGTTCTGTCACAAATTACACCCTATTACACCTACTGTAATATAACTAAGGTGTATATACAGTGCCTTGCGAAAGTATTCGGCCCCCTTGAACTTTGCGACCTTTTGCCACATTTCAGGCTTCAAACATAAAGATATAAAACTATTTTTTTTGTGAAGAATCAACAACAAATGGGACACAATCATGAAGTGGAATGACATTTATTGGATATTTCAAACTTTTTTAACAAAAACTGAAAAATTGGGCGTGCAAAATTATTCAGCCCCTTTACTTTCAGTGCAGCAAACTCTCTCCAGAAGTTCAGTGAGGATCTCTGAATGATCCAATGTTGACCTAAATGACTAATGATGATAAATACAATCCACCTGTGTGTAATCAAGTCTCCGTATAAATGCACCTGCACTGTGATAGTCTCAGAGGTCCGTTAAAAGCGCAGAGAGCATCATGAAGAACAAGGAACACACCAGGCAGGTCCGAGATACTGTTGTGAAGAAGTTTAAAGCCGGATTTGGATACAAAAAGATTTCCCAAGCTTTAAACATCCCAAGGAGCACTGTGCAAGCGATAATATTGAAATGGAAGGAGTATCAGACCACTGCAAATCTACCAAGACCTGGCCGTCCCTCTAAACTTTCAGCTCATACAAGGAGAAGACTGATCAGAGATGCAGCCAAGAGGCCCATGATCACTCTGGATGAACTGCAGAGATCTACAGCTGAGGTGGGAGACAATCAGTCGTATATTGCACAAATCTGGCCTTTATGGAAGAGTGGCAAGAAGAAAGACATTTCTTAAAGATATCCATAAAAAGTGTTGTTTAAAGTTTGCCACAAGCCACCTGGGAGACACACCAAACATGTGGAAGAAGGTGCTCTGGTCAGATGAAGGGAAGATGGTTAAAATTGATGGGAAGATGGATGGAGCCAAATACAGGACCATTCTGGAAGAAAACCTGATGGAGTCTGCAAAAGACCTGAGACTGGGACGGAGATTTGTCTTCCAACAAGACAATGATCCAAAACATAAAGCAAAATCTACAATGGAATGGTTCAAAAATAAACATATCCAGGTGTTAGAATGGCCAAGACAAAGTCCAGACCTGAATCCAATCGAGAATCTGCGGAAAGAACTGAAAACTGCTGTTCACAAATGCTCTCCATCCAACCTCACTGAGCTCGAGCTGTTTTGCAAGGAGGAATGGGAAAAAATTTCAGTCTCTCAATGTGCAAAACTGATAGAGACATACCCCAAGCGACTTACAGCTGTAATCGCAGCAAAAGGTGGCGCTACAAAGTATTAACTTAAGGGGGCTGAATAATTTTGCACGCCCAATTTTTCAGTTTTTGATTTGTTAAAAAAGTTTGAAATATCCAATAAATGTCGTTTCACTTCATGATTGTGTCCCACTTGTTGTTGATTCTTCACAAAAAAATACAGTTTTATATCTTTATGTTTGAAGCCTGAAATGTGGCAAAAGGTCGCAAAGTTCAAGGGGGCCGAATACTTTCGCAAGGCACTGTATATGGTAAATACGGTAATGCAAACAGTACAATACTGTAAAATTGACTTTATTATGCTTTATTATGCTACCGTAATCAGAATGAATGAATGAATGGATGGATGAATGAATGAATTTAATTGAGGAGAGGGGTTTATATTTCACAGTATCTTACTGTAATTACAATGGATTGGTGCAAGTAGGTTGGCTGATAGCAGAACAGCATATTCATTAATATTTGGTGTTTTATATCACTTAACAAAGGCTTCCAAACTGGCATCAACCAGGGCGAAACAGACCAAGAGGACATGGCAAGATGCTCAACCATTTAAAAATGTCTGCCAATCCAATCTGTCCCATATACAATTTAAATTGATGGGGCACTGTAAACACATAGGAGTTAAATTAACGGGTGCAACAAATATAGCCTCTTACAAGGTAAGCCTCAAAATATGTTAATGCACCAGAAACAACAATATAACTAGTGGTCAAAAGGATTTTTGGCACTCAGACTGTGGGATGGAATTACAGTACTATTTTGAAATACAGCAATTATTTCCCTGCCCACAACATTGCACCATAATATACAGTATATTGCCGTAAAACATTTTTGAGTATTTCAATGTCGATAATACCCAAAATTACTCTATAAATTAAAGTTGGCCGTTACAGTTTTTGTAGTGCACTACTTTTGCCCAGAGCCTGGTCAAAAGTATTGTACAATAAAGTGAAAAGCGTGCCATTTGGGACACAGCCTACATGTTCGGGTCTGTGTTATTGGAGATATGTACCACTCTGCTGGGCTGTAGGGAGACGTAGGGATCTACATCTGGTCTGAAGAGATGGACATATGGTTGTATAACTGGAGTGGGCTGGAAGTAAAGCGAAAGAACAAGTACATTTTCACCTTTGATCTTACGGAAGTTGGGAGGAAAGGGGGAGGGAGAGAGAGAGAAAGAGAGGAAGGGAATCAAAACAGCTAATATACTGGCAGCGTAAAGGAAATGTGAAGTCTCTACCATTCAAGACTACTAATACAACACACACACACACATACACAGACACGCACAGGCAAAGGAGAGAAGGGAGAGAGAGAATGCGTAAAAAAGAGAGCAATGAGTGCATTTATCCAGACAACTGTGGTTAAATGATATAGTTAAGGCATTGGCTGTAGTATACAGACAGCGATCTGACAATGTGTGTGTGTGTGTGTGTGTGTGTGTGTATGTGTGCGATGAAGACGAATGCCTGCGGTCCCGTGGGGTTCATGGGTGATGGAATTAACACGGCTTGTCACTCGCTGCCCAGCCGCCTCCCGTTGCCCTGGCAACAGACACCTTGGTGTTCCAGAGTAACCATGGTGACACAGTTGCAGAGAGAGGAAGAGAGAGAGGGAGAGGGAAAGAAAGAGAGAGGGACAGCTGACGAGAGATTCAGAGACAGAGAAAGAGAGAAAGGAAGACAGAGAAAGAGAGGGGGGGCAGCGGGAGAGAGATACAGAGACACCAAGAGAGAGAGAAAGGAATAGGCTGCCTGTTGTTAGAGGCACTAATACAGCCAGTGAGGAGGGGGGGGAGAGAGAAGGGAGAGGTAGAGTATAGATTAAGGGTAGTGGGGATTTAAATACTGAATCACAAGCAGCAACACAACACAGATCATTTAATGATCCCTGTTTGAGTGGGGTGTGTGTGTGTGCCCCTCTCCGTGTGCTAGCTGGTTGATGCTAACCCTGTTGGTCAACTCCTGTAAACTTTTCAACAACGTTACGCTGCAGGCGTGATTTTATTAGAGAGAGAGAGAGAGAGAGAGAGAGAGAGAGAGAGAGAGAGAGGGAGAGGAGGAAAAAGGAGAGCCGGAGAGAGAGAGTGAGAGGGAGAGAGAGAGGGAGAGAGGGAGAGAAAAGCGAGAGAACTAAGGAAAGGCAAAGAGAGCGAGACATGGAAAAAGAGTGAAAGCGAAAGATAAATTCTGTGTTGAAAGCAATATTGTTGATGAATGAGAAAGATGCATGAGCCTCCAGGCGAGATGTTTCTGAACAGTTAGAGACAGTAGTGGGAGGGTCCAACTGGGCAGTTTGTTTAACAACCACTTAATTCCCTCACTGGAGCTGGGATCCATGCTATCTATCTATATGTGAGTGTGTGCTTGCCTGTCCACATGCAAGCACAGGCAGATCGCTCAAGAGAAATTGGACGTCTATCCATGTCCTGAGGACGTCGGGACCGTACGTACATATCCCAACCAGAAGCCACGGATTACAGGCAACATCCGTACTAAGCTCAAGGCTAGAGCTGCCGCTTTCAAGGAGCGGGACACTAATCCAGATGCTTATATGAAATCATTCTATGCCCTCAGACGAACCATCAGACAGGCAAAGCGGCAATACAAGACCAAGAGTGAATCCTACACACCAGCTCTGATGCTCGTCGGATGTGGCAGGGCTTGCAAACTGTAACAGATTACAAAGAGAAAGCCAGTTGCGAGCAGTCCAATGATATGAGCCTACCAGATAAGCTAAATAACCTTCTATGCTCGCTTCGAGGCTGGCAACACTGAACCATGCATGAGAACACCAGCTGTTCCGGACGACTGTGTGATCACGCTTTCCGTAGCCGATGTGAGTAAGGTATTTAAACAGGTTAATATTCACAAGGCCGCAGGGCCAGACTGATGAGACAGCCTACAGGGAAGAGGTCAGAGAACTGGCAGTGTGGTGCCAGGACAACAACCTCTCCTTCAATGTCAACAAGACAAAGGAGCTGATGGTGGAGTACAGAAAATGGAGGGCCGAGCACATCCAGATCGACAGGGCTGTAATGGAGCATGTCGAGAGCGTCAAATTCCTCGGTGTTCAAATTACTAAGGAATTATCATGGTCCACACACACCAACACAGTCATGGAGACTCAGGAGGCTGAAGAAATTCGGCTTGGCCCCTAAGACCCTCACAAACTTTACAGATGCACCATTGAGAGCATCCTGTCAGGCTGTTTCACTGCCTGGTACGGCAACTGCACAGTCTACAACTGCAAGGCTCTCCAGAGGGTCTGCCCAATACATCACTGGGGGTACACTGCGTATCCTCCAGGACATCTACCGCACCCGGTGTCACAGGAAGGCCAAAAAATCCTCAAGCACCTCAGCAGTGTATGCTAACTGCTTGGCATCCGACCGCAAGTTGCTACAGAGTGTAGTGTGTACAGCCCAGTACATCACTGAGGCCAAGCTCCCTGCCAACCATAACCTCTACACCAGGTAGTGTCAGAGGTAGGCCCTAAAGACTCCAGCCACCCAAGTCATAGGGTTCTCTCTGCTACCGCACGGCAAGTGGTACCGTCTGGGACCAAAAGGTTCTCAACAGCTTCTACCCCCAAGCTATAATACTGCTGAACAGTTATAAAAATGGCTACCGGGACTATTTGCATTGACACCCCCCTTTGTTTTTACACTGTTGCTACAAGCTGTTTATTATCTATGCATAGTCACTTTACCCCTACCTACATGTACAAATTACCTTGACTATCCTGTACCCCTGTACATTGATTCTCGATGGTGCAGCCGTAGAACCTTTGAGGATCTGGGAACCCATGGCAAATCTTTTCAGTCTCCTGAGGGGGAAAAGGCGTTGTCATGCCCTCTTCACAACTGTCTTGGTGTGTTTGGGCCATGATAGTTTGTTGGTGATGTGGACACCAAGTAACTTGAAACTCTCAACCCATTCCACTACAGCCCTGTTGATGTGAATGGGTGCGTGTTCGGCACTCCTTATCCTCTAGTCCACGATCATCTCCTTTGTCTTGCTCACGTTGAGGGAGAGCTTGTTGTCCTGGCACCACACGGCCAGGTCTCTGAACTCCTCCCTATAGGCTGTCTCATCGTTGTCGGTGATCTGACCTAATACCGGTGTGTTGTCAGCAAACTTAATGATGGTGTTGGAGTCATGCTTGGCCACGCAGTCGTGGGTGAACAGGGAGTTCAGGAGGGGACTAGGCTCGCAGCCCAGAAGGGGCCATCGTGTTGAGGATCAGCATGGCAGATGTGTTGTTGCCTACCCTTACCACCTGGGGGGCGGCCCGTCAGGAAGTCCAGGATCCAGTTGTAGAGGGAGGTGTTTAGTCCCAGGGTCCTTAGTTTAGTGATGAGCTTTGTGGGCACAATGGTGTTGAACGCTGAGCGGTAGTCAATGAACAGCATTCTCACATAGGTGTTCCTTTCGTCCAGGTGGGAGAGGGCAGTGTGGAGTGCGATTGAGATTGCGTCATCTGTGGATCTGTTGGGAAGGAATGCAAATTGGAGTGGGTCTAAGGTTTCCAGCATGATGGTGTTGATGTGAGTCATGACCAGCCTTTCAAAGCACTTCATGGTACCGATGTGTGCTACGGGGTGGTAGTCATTTAGGCATTTAGGTTACCTTTGCTTTCTTGAGAACAGGGACTATGGTGGTCTGCTTGAAACATGTAGGTAATACAGACTCAGTTATGGAGAGGTTGAAAATGTCAGTGAAGACACTTGCCAGTTGGTCCACGCATGCTCTGAGTACACGTCCTGGTAATCCGTTTGGCCCGAGGCCTAGTGAATGTTGACCCGTTTAAAGGTCTTGCTCACATCGGCTACGAAGAGCGTGATCACACAGTCATCCAGAACAGCTGCTGTTGTCATGCATGCTTCAGTGCCGCGTCACTGGGCAGCTCGCTGCTGGGTTTCCCTTTGTAGTCTGTAATAGTTTGCAAACGCTGCTACATCCGATGAGCGTCAGAGCCGGTGTAGTAGGATTCAATCTTAGTCCTGTATTGACGCTTTGCCTGTTTGATGGTTCGTCTGAGGGCATAACATGATTTCTTATGAGTCCGGATTAGTGTCCCGCTCCTTGAAAGCGGCAGCTCTAGCCTTTAGCTCGGTGCGGATGTTTCCTGTAATCCATGGCTTCTGGTTTGGATATGTACACATGGTCACTGTGGGGATGACATCATTGCTGCACTTATTGACTGCAACATATTCCAGTCTGTGCTTGCAAAACAATCCAGTAGCGTAAAACCTTAACCTTGTAAATTTGGCGTTTTGAGCAACTTTGATATTTGATGTTTGGAGAAAAGGAACAATACTGAGCAGGAGGAGTCAACCCATGGTGTCAAAAACACTTTGAAATTTGGAGAAACATCACATTCTGCAGTGAGACTGTGTTTTTGTTTGTGTTTGTGTTTGTGAATGTGTATGTTTGTGAAAGTGGGCAAGTGTGAGTAATGTACGTATGTGTATGTGTATGTGTGTATGTGTTTAAAAGTGGTCATTGCTCTGAGCTATAGCCTATCTCGCTGTCCTGCTCAGATAAGGAGAGTGGATAAAAGACAGCCGTGCATTCAGCAAATTACTACCTCTTCCACTTCAGCTGCACAGCCAATGACCTTCGGCCTCTAGCTCACCCCTCTCCCCTCCGCCCCTCTCCTCCCTCCCCCTCCCTTATCGCACTCCTTCCTTCCCTCCCTGCCTTTGTGGAGGACTAGCAAAGCTCTAGTTTGTTGTTGTTGCTCAGACAAAGACACTGCAGCAGCACTTTTGATTCAAACACAGACACAGACGGCGTGAGTGAGTAAACGCAAGGTGTTGAGAGAGGCAAGAAGAGTGGAAGATAAAAACAAAGTGAACTCCTCTCTTTCTCTCCTCTCTTCCCTTCTGTTTGTTTTCCCCGTGTAAACATGTGACGTCATCACAGGGTGCTTTTACGGAGAGTTACTGGTGTGTGTTTGTGTCAGGCCGCTGGCCCTGCGCCAATCAAACAAGCCAAGGGTCGGCACTCGTCCGACAGGTTACTGGGGGAAGACATGTGACACCTAGTCAAGGGTCAGTTACTGAAAAGCACACACACTGGCTCCACGCTCCTCTGTCAGGTAAACATAGGGCAGATGAGTCAAGGCTTGTCTGAGGTTGAAGCAGGTTTCACAGTGGGTGTGTGTGTGTGTGCTTTCACTCAGTCACATTGCTTTGAGGTCACAGGGTGTTTTGATGAGCTTGTTGTGGATGTACGCATGAGTGTTAATTTCACAGTAGTGGAAAGAAAATCAGGACGTGTTACCAGGACAGGTACTCAGAGCATGCGCTGACTAACTGCCAAGTGTCTTCACTGACATTTTCAACCTCTCCCTGGCCCAGTCTGTAATACCTACATGTTTCAAGCAGACCACCATAGTTCCTGTACCCAAGAACACCAAGGTAACCTGCCTAAATGACTCGCGTCTGTAGCCATGAAGTGCTTTGAAAGGCCGGTCATGGCTCACATCAACACCATCATCCCAGAAACCCTAGACCTGCTCCAATTTGCATTCCGCCCCAACAGATCCACAGAGTGTATATGAGCAAGGAAAGAAGCCTAAACTCATGTCCAGGAAGGGACTGTTACAGTCTGACTTTTCACATGCTTTCTAAATGATGATGATAGGTACTGTAGTCAAGCTCTGGAAGTCTATCTGGTTTATAATGACTGCTGTAAAAGGACATTTACTGTAAGTGTATCTTCAAGTACAGGGTTTTTTCTCTCACTAACCGCAGTGGGTTAGTCATAGGAGTGAACTAGTGTGCCTCTCTCAACAGCTGAAAACAAACACATTTACACCTGTGTGTGTGTGTGTGTGTGTGTGTGTGTGTGTGTGTGTGTGTGTGTCAGACCAGGGATAACTATAGTTCGATAGAGTTCAGGCTTAACTGAATGAACAACAGAGACAGAATGCAATGTGGAATGTTATTAAATCGTTTGGGGTATGGCCTTTGTCTCTGGGGAATGGTCCTCGGTGCCAGATACTGATGACAGGTAGCCCTTTGCTGGGCAGCTGGCATCGAACCCCCCACTGGGGGAAAGGCATTGAGGGGAACGTGCATTATTGTGCCATGCTTATAGGTCAAAGGTAAATAGGTGAATAACATTCCGTGCATGGCTAATAGGAAGAAGAGAAGAACGAGACACTATGCTGAGGATGATACATTTGTATTCATTCCCACTATGCCCGTAGTATAGGAAACAGAATGAATGACGTTATTGCTGCTTGATAAAGTTAAATGAGCATTCAGACCAGCCTTCCTGTTTGAACTTTCATAAACAAAAAATGTTAACTATGCCTTGTGGAAAGTAACTACTTTGGATGTGATTACAACTATTCCACCCCCCAAAATGTTTTAAAAACTTTTAAAAACTATTTCAATACAAATCTCAGAAAGTGACTACTTTTCAAAACCATTTGAAAACAGATCTCAGAAAGTAACTACATTTGTAAACTATTTGAATACAGATATGAGAAAGCAATTACTTCAAAAAAACAAATTTGAATATAGATCTCAGGAAGTGACTACTTTTCTGAAACTCTTGAATTTGCTGCCTTCAAGTAATGGCAGCGCTGTATCTAGAACTGTATGTTGCTGTTAGAAATAGAATGAATAGAGCTACTATTCCAATCTATCTGACAGTCATATTTGATCTACACTATACGTTTCTATCTGAACATGTTGTAAATGTCCCTTCTCCTAAATGTCTATTGCCACAGGTGTACATAATCAAGTCAAATCAATTAACCAATGATATTTTATTGATAAGTATAAATACGTTGTGACGCTCAACTACTGTATGACTCTTTCAACATGCCACTGAAAAGATCGAAAGCTGCAATGAAATGAATGATACCTGAATATAGTGTAGAGTATATAGTGTAATTCAAAGCCATTTGCAAAGATTGCTAACAGCAAGTTAGATGCTTAGCAAAAACAACTTTGAACCTCTTTGTCCATCTGAGGGTAAGTGTTCTTGTTTCAAACACACACTATACCATCTTTAAAGCGATGGTTCTCTCAGAATACAAACTAACATGATTTTCATCCTACCTTTTCTGTAGCTGATTCAAAGTGGCAGTTTTCGGATATGTAGTTTCCTTTCAACACTTAATAGCCATATTTTGTTAGTGCTAGCATTCTCAGTAACACTTAACATTACACTGGTCTTGTGCCTGTGTAATTGGAGCATCATTTTATTAGCATGTCACATAATACTGTGCTAATTGCATTTGAATTGCATAGCAATGAGCTGAGAGTTTTTGTAACTCTTCCTCTTGTGTACAGTAGTGACTGTGACTTATTTCACTGAAGTAATAACTCCTTTATCATTGATGGAAAGATCTCATGATGCCAAGAATAGGGGTGTTAACGCCGGTGTCCTGGCTAAATTCCCAGTCTAGCCCTCGTACCATCATTGCCACCTAATCATCCCCAGCTTCCAAATTGGCTAATTTATCCACCTTCATCTCCCCTGTAACTTGTTGTTACAGGTTGTTGTTGTAAATGACAATATGTTCTCAGTCTCAGTTCTCAGTTTTACCTGGTAAAATAAAACATTTTAAATAAATACCATGCAATTATATAGCAATTTCCAAAGTTCTATGTAACAACAATGTTGCTATCATAATAAGCAAACTACATATGTAAAATAACTTGATGTCAAGTCTTACCGTATTACCTTATGTCTTACTCATTATGAAATTATATTTGTTACTCATTTCGAACATGAAAAAGTGCTCAACTCTAATGTTGAGGTGATGTCCCTCGTGTATTTAATTTCTTGGCTACAGGCTATATTAAAATTCATATCTATGAGCCCTCCAAAAACCATATGCTTATGATCATATTTTTAGACCAATTCAACTAATTGTTGTAGTTTTTGGTTCTTCGTCAAATACAGTTGAAGTCGGAAGTTTACATACACTTAGGTTGGAGTCATTAAAACTCATTTTTCAACCACTCCACAAATTTCTTGTTAACAAACTATAGTTTTGGCAAGTCGGTTAGGACATCTACTTTTTGCATGACACAAGTCATTTTTCCTACAATTGTTTACAGAAGAATTATTTAACTTATAATGAACTGTATCACAGTTCCAGTTTGGGAAATTCCAGAAAAGGATGTCATGGCTTTAGAAGCTTCTGATAGGCTAATTGACACCATTTGAGTCAATTGGAGGTGTACCTGTGGATGTATTTCAAGGCCTACCTTCAAACTCAGTGCCTCTTTGCTTGACATCATGGGAAAATCAAAAGAAATCAGCCAAGACCTCAGAAAATAAATTGTAGACCTCCACAAGTCTGGTTCATCCTTGGGAGCAATTTCCAAATGCCTGAAGGTACCACGTTCATCTGTACAGACAATAGTACGCAGGTATAAACACCATGGGACCACGCAGCTGTCATATCGCTCAGGAAGGAGACGCGTTCTGTCTCCTAGAGATGAACCTACTTGGGTGCGAAAAGTGCAAATCAATCCCAGAACAATAGCAAAGGACCTTGTGAAGATGCTGGAGGAAACAGGTATAAAAGTATCTATATCCACAGTAAAACGAGTCCAATATCAACATAACCTGAAAGGACGCTCAGCAAGGAAGAAGCCACTGCTCCAAAACCGCCATAAAAAACAGACTATGGTTTGCATCTGCACATGGGGACAAAGATCACACTTTTTGGAGAAATGTCTGTCTGATGAAACAAAAATATAACTGTTTGGCCATAATTACCATTGTTATGTTTGGAGGAAAAAGGGGGAGGCTTGCAAGCAAAAGAACACCATCCCAACCGTGAAGCCCGGGGGTGGCAGCATCATGTTGTGGGGGTGCTTTGCTGTAGGAGGGACTGGTGCACTTCACAAAATAGATGGCATCATGAGGAAGCAAAATTATGTGGATATATTGAAGCAACATCTCAAGACATCAATCAGGAAGTTAAAGCTTGGTCGCAAATGGGTCATCCAAATGGACAATGACCCCAAGCATACTTCCAAAGTTGTGGCAAAATGGCTTAAGGACAACAATGTCAAGGTATTGGAGTAGCCATCACAAAGCCCTGACCTCAATCCTATAGAAAATTTGTGGGCAGAACTGAAAAAGTGTGTGCGAGCAAGGAGGCCAACAAACCTGACTCAGTTACACCAGCTCTGTCAGGAGGAATGGGCCAAAATTCACCCAACATATTGTAGGAAGCTTGTGCAAGGCTACCCGAAACATTTGAACCACGTTAAACAATTTAAAGGAAATGCTACCAAATACTAATTGAGTGTATGTAAACTTCTGACCCACTGGGAATGTGATGAAAGAAATGAAAGCTGAAATTAATTCTCTCTACTATTATTCTAACATTTCACATTCTTAAAATAAAGTGGTGATCCTAACTGACATAAGACACAGACATTTTTACTAGGATTAAATGTCAGGAATTGTGATAGACTGAGTTTAAATGTATTTGGCTAAGCTGTATGTAAACTTCAACTGTATTTGGCAGCAATGTATTATAATTTATTTTCAAATAACTTTTCAGAGATGTATTCAAAATACTTTCAAATATTATTTGTTTTTCTGAGACCTGTATTTGAATATCAATAGTTGCCTTTTAGTTGAAACTATATAAACTGTATTTGACTACTGTAGCTATATATTTTTTTTAAAGTATGTCTTTTCCAATAAACTACCAAATACAACTATTTTCTGTCCCGTTCTGGTGTGTGTAGTATGTTTTATGTCAAAGGGGAAACTAATAAGGTACACACAGTGCTGGTTGTTCTTGTCAATGCAAAACAGACATCGCTTGAATACATTAGAAGTAAATATCTTGCTGTTTAAATTAGATGGAGGACTACTTACTGTTAGTAGTATTTCTGAGGTGTCTTTACTAATTCTCGTAAACAGCTCCAAAGCCTCCAAAGAGCTTCAGAAGTTTGCATTGATTGATGTGGTGTTTTATTCATTAGGGGTTAAAGGTAAACTCAGCAAAATGACGTTGCATGAGCAGCACCGCAGATATTGCGATGAGCAAGATTCAAAGACTATCTGTGCATGGGTTCACTTCACGCTCTTACAATGTGGTCGCCACTGGACCAAAACAGCAGAGAAGTTGAGCCTCGTACTCCAACGCTCTTAGTAGTTGTGGAAATGGACCCACTATGCTGTTTACTTTGAGCATCAATGTTGTATCCTGACTCTATCTTTAAGACAAAATAGAGAATAGAATAATAAGGCATGAAAAAAACATATTTCCAATGCGGCCCTCACGTGTGCATGTCTGTCTGTGTGTGTGCGTATGTTATATACAAACGTGTCCATGTACTTCTGAAGTACTATCAGTAGCTGAGTTGAGTATTTATTTACCACTGGCATGAATAGCCCCCCCACACACACACACACACTTATAATTAGTCATGTGGTTGAGTGTGTGTGTGTGTTGAGATGACAGTTTGGCAGTTGGTTGGGGGTATGAGAGGGGCAGGCTTGGTCTATTCAGAGGGGATTGGTCCTTTGTATTTGGCTAGGGGCCCTGGCCTGACCTGCAGGAGAGTGGTCTGCCATACTCAAAGAGACAGAGAATGGAGGGAGAGAGAGAAAGAGCGAGAGAGAGGTCATGTACTTTAGGTCATGTACTTTAGTATAGTTTGCTCTCCCTTTAATGTTTTCTTTTTTGGAATGAGTCAAATTAGTGACGCAGTTATTTCTTGTGTAAACTGTTGGAGGTGTGTGTGTGTGCGGATGAGTTGAGTGTGGAGGAGTGTGTGTGCAAATGTTAACAAGTGAGAAGAGGAGTGTGGTTGATTAGGAATGTTCTAATGACTTCCCCCTGTCATGCTTCTTGATTTAATAACAATCACGTGTCACTATTTCAACCTAAATTACCCACAGGTCTAGTATCAGCTAGTCCTTCTCAAATCCTAACCTTCACTTGCAAAAGGTTGCATGTTTGAATCCTGATGATAAAAAGTTGTTTTTGCGATTTTTGTCCTTCTCAAATCCTAACCTTCACTTTCAAAAGGTTGCATGTTTGAATCCTGATGATAAAAAGTTGTTTTTTGCGATTTTTGTTCTAAGCCTATCCCAAACCTTAAACGTTACCATAACCATTCGGAGTTAATGCCTACCCTTAAGATTTTGGAATGAATGCCTAAACTTAACCCTAACCTTAATAATTCAGAGCTAATGCCTAAACTTAACCTTAAACACTTCCAAATGTAACATTTTATTTTTTAAATTTATTATTTCACCTTTATTTAACCAGGTAGGCTAGTTGAGAACAAGTTCTCATTTGCAACTGCGACCTGGCCAAGATAAAGCATAGCAGTGTGAACAGACAACACAGAGTTACACATGGAGTAAACAAGTCAATAACACAGTAGAAAAAAAAGAAAAAAAAGAGTCTATATACATTGTGTGCAAAAGGCATGAGGAGGTAGGTGAATGATTACAATTTTGCAGATTAACACTGGAGTGATAAATGATCAGATGGTCATGTACAGGTAGAGAGATTGGTGTGCAAAAGAGCAGAAAAGTAAATAAATAAAAACAGTATGGGGATGAGGTAGGTAAAAATGGGTGGGCTATTTACCGATAGACTATGTACAGCTGCAGCGATCGGTTAGCTGCTCAGATAGCAGATGTTTGAAGTTGGTGAGAGATAAAAGTCTCCAACTTCAGCGATTTTTGCAATTCATTCCAGTCACAGGCAGCAGAGAACTGGAACAAAAGGCAGCCAAATGAGGTGTTGGCTTGGAACAACATTGAAATTTTAAGTTTGAGAAACATGGATGAATGACTAATTCTGACGTGAGACTGAGAGCTTGTTGCAGCTCAGGTCCAACTGACCTAAAGTCAGTTTGGAGTTTTACCGCCTAATGCAAGTGAAGGGAACAGTGTTCACTGTTGCCCCTAGTGGCCGGGTTTCCACATCATCCCAAAGTCCTTGGACATGGATAGAGGTCTAATACTGACTTGTATCACAGGTGACCTAGCTGCTGAACACATAGACCTACAGCATGAGTGAGGAGATGGTTATTAGCCTACTGGTATGAATGGTGAAAATGTCCGTATTTAATAACCCACTATTATAAAATAAACCCTGTCTTAATTTAAGTCACTTTTAGACTGATTGAAAATGCGAAATGTCGTAACAGAATGAGCCTATAGTTATATTACAGCTTTACATAATGTGTTTTCTTTGGCAAAAACAAATGAAAGGCACTCTCGATTTGCAAAAATGAGTTTATTAAAATGATCCAGGGGGCATGACTCCCGAGGCACATTTTAGCATGTTCTCCACCTCCTCTCCAAAACAAATGTTGATGTATTTGTACAGCTGCTATTTGTGCCCTAAAACACACTCGACTTCATTATGTTCACTTCTTTACTTTCAAGCTCAACACCACGCTTTGTGTGTGTGTGTGTGTGTGCACTGCCAGCCCCAAGCTTTGCCACGCGGTCATGTGTGGACTTCTAATTTGCTGACGAGCAACTCTGTTCTCCTCTCTTCACTTGCATGAGCCGACGAAACACACGCTCTCACACACCGTATGCATTGGGGACGGGGAAGAGCTCAAATAACCGCCGAGGACTATGATTTTTTATGACGGGACTTGGTTCGATTTGTCTCTGTAAACCTCGGTGTTTGATTCTGGGTGAGGATTACAATGCAGGATTGTAAAGTAATTTACGCAGAGGCGGTTGTTCCAAAGACGTGTTTTGTCTATGCCTCGCAATTCGTATATCGTCAGGTCGCCTAATGAGAGGAAACAGAGCTTGGAATCATCGTCGGGAATCGGACATTCATTTTGCTGTTACAATGTGTTGTTGGTGGGATCATTGTGGGATGGATGATTCCACTTGACGAGTTAATCTTGTCACTGACCAATTAAATAGGCTCCATATCGCGTAGTCTACGTAGGCTATCAAGCACAGTCGTAGGGTACATTTGTCAAAATACCCTAAATATAATCTACTTTCATTAAAAACGAATAGTATACATGTACACTATTGTAGCTTATTTAGTATAGGGATGACAGTAGGCTAGGGCTATCGTTCTCCCAATGCCCCCCCCCCCCGTTATTTTCTATCGTTATAGGCTTACTGTTTATAACGGTGCTTTGAAGCATTTGTATGACACAAGTTCGCAGCAGGCTATGCTCGGCTCCCACGGTTGGTTTTGAACTTTTAAACTATAGTCTAGTTCTTACGGTCAACGTTTAAATGTAGATTTGCGTACACCAAGACACGCAGTGAATAAACTGCCAGAATATTGACTTCTGTGCGCCTGTCATGTTGGCCAACTGGTTTAGATGGACCATTGACATAGGCTCCTACTACCTGTAAGGTTTGGCTGTGAACTACTGTATGGCATCAATGACATGACTTCGCTGCCACTCACCTGTGCGCAGTCAAGAGAAAGGCGAGAGTTTTAGAAATGCATTTTTTTTTTTAAACGAGAGACAGTCTTTGGAAAAGGGTGATGCTCTCGCCGGGGTTGTGGTAGATAGACAATTCTGATAATTAGCTGGCCTCAAACCGAGCGCCCTCTTAACAAGGCAACTCCATACAATGACATTACCTCGACTGTCTGTCAGCTGCTGTAACATCATTTATTTTCCGCTTAGAAGAGGCTCCTGGGATTGTTCTTCCAACAGTTCCAAATTGGAAACAAGTTGTCCTCATCACTTGAGTTAGTGAGTAAGCTATATAGTTTTTATTTTATTTTTCACTTCTAAAAGTGATTAAAGAGTGCAATAGGCATAGGCTGCAATCTGTGGGAATGCTACCTGAAAAAATTACATTGCATTTGTAGTGCCTATCTGATTATCAATGTTCTTACGTGGGACGTGTCATCCCCAGAAGAGTCGACGTTCCGGCAGCGCCTAGCCTAGTTCAATACACGATGAGCGTGGTGTGCTGGTGTGCAGCTCAACCGCTGTCTTTTGAAGCCATTTCAAGTGAAAACGGTATGGCGTTTAACCACTGGAACCGCAAGACGAACGCGTTTGCTTGCGTCTCTTATGTAGCCATTTTTCTTTTAGGAAGAAGAAATCAGCTCGCCGTAATTAAAGGGAGCGCGTGGTCCAATCTGGGTGTTGCGTGTTTACCATGGCGTGTAACTGTTAAACCGGCCCGGGTTTCATCTGCCTCTGGTGGAGCATGACTCGTTTTATAACAGGGGGAATGAGTGTTTTATTTTTTCAGAGACTGCTGTGGTAAAACAAATCCTCAGATACCGGCGGATTAAACCATATAAACATGACTGTTACCTCAATTAAATACGCAGTGATGAGAACGAGAGAGATTGAGAGAGAGGGACAGCTAGTATAGGGAATTTGAGAAAGAGAGAAAGACAGAGAAAGAGTGAGGGAAAAGAGATAATGTGAGTGGGGAGAGAGTCACTCACTCACTTGATGTACAGTGTTTAGTGACAGCTGTGGGTAAATCAATCATAGAGACACAGGATTTGAAAGGTTGTCTGGTTATTTGAAGGTTAGGGCTACACCGGCCTGGTTATGTGAAGGTTGCAGATTAGTTATATGATGGTTATGACCTGTGTGTCATAGAGAAAGGCATCTGCAGTACTTGACTGTATGGTGGGTGTCTGTTTTCCGCAGACCTCACTGCCTGAAATACTCTACATAACTCCACTGACAGAGACAGAGAGAGAAAGACAGAGAGATGGGGTTGGGGAACAGAGAGCGGTCGTGGACTTAAGTATAGTTTTCAGTATAGGACGGTAGTGTGTAAAGTATGTCAGTGTGAGTGTGTGGGATAAATGTGGAGTGTTTAGAAGAGTCAGGTTACATGAGGTATGTGAGTGTAAAGTTGTGATTTCCAGCTAGTTCTGTGCTGTTATGATAGAATGATAACAACAACGATTATATAGTAACAATAGTAACACAAAAAATATTTTTTAAAGTCTCTCTCTTTCTCCCTCCATTACCTGACTGTCTAACACTAACACCCCCTCTCTCTGTCCTCCAGGAGTCTAGGTGGTGGTGTCCATGGGTCCCGTCATGCCCCCCAGTAAGAAGCCTGAGGTGTCTGGCATTAGTGTAGCCAGCGCCAGCATGTCCCACCTCTACCAGACTGGCTCGCTGTCCCGCGCCCTGCAGGAGGCTGAGGAACTTGACCTGGTCCTCCCCGTCCACCTGGCCCTCCCTTTGGCACCCCTCCCCGGTGGGGCCGCCAAACCAGAGAAAGGCACTGCCACCCCGGGTATGGAGGACGAGGAGTTGACCAACCTCAACTGGCTCCACGAGAGCAAGAACCTGCTCAACAGCTTCGGAGACCCCGTGCTGCGCAGCGTCAGCCCTGTGGGCGGTGAGGGGGGCGGTACCCGCAACGGGGACCCCGACGACACCCCGCCGTCGCCGTCGATGGTGGGCGGGGACCTTCCATACGACGCCCAGCGCAACCCCAACTGTAAGCCGCCCTATTCATTCAGCTGTCTGATTTTCATGGCGATTGAGGACGCTCCGTCCAAGAGGCTGCCCGTGAAGGAGATATACAACTGGATCCTGGAACACTTCCCCTACTTCGCTAACGCTCCCACAGGCTGGAAGAACTCTGTCAGGCACAACCTGTCACTCAATAAGTGCTTCAAGAAGGTGGACAAGGACAGGAGCCAGGTAAGAAGTAGGAGGAGGAGGAGCACACACAGATATTCATGTAGCACGCGCGCATGCACATTCACATGATTCATGCACATACAGTTGAAGTCGGAAGTTTACATGCACCGTAGCCAAATATATTTGAACTCAGTTTTTCACAATTCCTGACAGTTAATCCTAGTAAAAATTCCCTGTTTTAGGTCAGTTAGGATCACCACTTTATTTGAAGAATGTGAAATGTCAGAGTAATAGTACAGAGAATGACTTTTTTTCAGCTTTTATTTCTTTCATCACATTCCCAGTGGGTCAGAAGTTTACACACACTCAATTAGTATTTGGTAGCATTGCCTTTACATTGTTTAACTTGGGTCAAATGTTTTGGGTAGCCTTCCACAAGCTTCCCACAATAAGTTGGGTGAATTTTGGCCCATTCCTCTGACAGAGCTGGTGTAACTGAATCAGGTTTGTAGGCCTCCTTGCTCGCACACGCTTTTTCAGTTCTGCCCACAAATTTTCTATAGGATTGAGGTCAGGGCTTTGTGATGGCCACTCCAATACCTTGACATTGATGTCCTTAAGCCATTTTGCCACAACTTTGGAAGTATGCTTGGGGTCATTGTCCATTTGGAAGACCCATTTGCGACCAAGCTTCAACTTCCTGACTGATGTCTTGAGATGTTGCCTCAATTTTTCCATATCATTTTGCTGCCTCATGATGCCATCTATTTTGTGAAGTGCACCAGTCCCTCCTGCAGCCAAGCATCCCCACAAAATGATGCTTCCAGCCCCGTGCTTCCCCGTTGGAATGGTGTTCTTCGGCTTGCAAGCATCCCCCTTTTTCCTCCACACATAACAATGGTCAATATGGCAAACAGTTATATTTTTGTTTCATCAGACCAGAGGACATTTCTCCAAAAAGTACGATCTTTGTTCTCATGTGCAGTTGCAAACCAGACAGAATGCGTCTCCTTCCTCAGCGGTATGACGGCTGCGTGGTCCCATGGTGTTTATACTTGTGTACTATTGTTTGTACAGATGAATGTGGTACCTTCAGGCGTTTGGAAATTGCTCCCAAGGATGAACCAGACTTGTGGAGGTCCACCATTTTTTTTCTGAGGTCTTGGCTGATTTCTTGTGATTTTCCCATGATGTCAAGCAAAGAGGCATTGAGTTTGAAGGTGGCCTGGAAATACATCCACAGGTACACCTCCAATTGACTCAAATGATGTCAATTAGCCTATCAGAAGCTTCTAAAGCCATGATATATTTTCTGGAATTTAAAGGCACAATCGACTTAGTGTATGTAAACTTCTGACCCACTGGAATTGTGATAGAGTGAAATAATCTGTCTGTAAACAATTGTTGGAAAAATTACTTGTGTCATACACAAAGTAGATGTCCTAACCGACTTGACA
This sequence comes from Oncorhynchus tshawytscha, assembly GCF_018296145.1. Classification (NCBI taxonomy): domain Eukaryota; kingdom Metazoa; phylum Chordata; class Actinopteri; order Salmoniformes; family Salmonidae; genus Oncorhynchus; species Oncorhynchus tshawytscha. Next base: position 15,838,398 of record NC_056439.1, on the reverse strand, counting down.
AAACTATAGTTTGTTAACAAGAAATTTGTGGAGTGGTTGAAAAAGGAGTTTTATTGACTCCAACCTAAGTGTATGTAAACTTCCGACTTCAACTGTATGCACTAGAGTTTGACAGGGGAACAGGACTCCCGCGGGATTCTGGCAGGAATGGGACTGAAGTTTTAGAGTCAAGTTCGGGACAGGATCAACAGTCCACAGGAAGGCAGTACAGGAATAGTTATAAACAGAGTTTTTTTGGGGCGGAAATATGTAATGCGTGAAGCATTTAATAAAATAAACCCACTGTAGGCTAGGCCTAATATTGTTTAATAAAATGAAATAAGGGTCATTTCCCCCCTCCCTCCAGCAGCTCACTATTGCGCCTCGCTCCAGTTGTAGCCAGTCACTATAGGCTACCTCAGACGCCAATCTACTGTCAGTAGGCTAAATGATGAAGCCTTCAATAGAGCAATTGCCACGTCTTGTTTCAGCCAAGGACCCATCACTAACGTTGACATTAGAGCCAAGGAAAGAGTGATGTTTTAGGATTTTGATGGAGTTTTCTTTAACAATGACGGAACCGAGTACAGGCTTGTAAAAAATGTTTTTTTAAATGCTGCTGTTTAATCAAATACGCTACCAATCGGATAGTGGGACAGGCGGCCGGAAGTGGCATAGCTGCTCTACTCCCAACAACTGTACCATCAAGCCCAATTGTTTGTATATTTAACTAAACCTGTGCCATCTGAGGTGAAGAGTGAAATAAAAATAGATTGACTTATAAGGTACTACTGCTTAGTAAAAAAAAATACATAGCAAAATGTTAATTTTGTTCATGTGTTGTACACGTTCATACAGTTTGTGCACAGTGACTCGGCTGCAGACTCCAGCTTTATGCTGGCACTGTGCTGAGCAGACCATCCTGCGGGGGTCTAGGTCCTCATCCTCCAGCTTCATGTATCTACATTTAGGTCATTTAGAATACGCTCTTGTCCTTAGCGACTTGTTCTCCAGTCAGTGCATTTAACCAAGACAGGTCAGACAACCACATGTCAGTCGCATATTGCATTGCTGAAATCATCATGTTCAATACTTCCTAAACAAACACAATAACTTGCATATTTCTGTGTGCAGAAATGAGCGCGGGACAGGAAGGGAGTGAATTGTTATCAGAAAGGGACAGGAAGTTCCGTTGTAGAATTGTTGCAGGATCCGGACAGTACAGGAAAGTAATTGACAGGACAAGACAGGACAGGAATTCATTTTCGCTCCTCAACCTCTAATACGCATGCGAGTACAAACACACACATGCGCACACACACACGCACACACACACACACACACACACACTTGCCAGAGTCAAGTACAGACAAAACCCTATCCTGGTATCGCTGTGACATGTCTTTGATGTTTTGTTTTAATTGTAAATTCCTGCACTGCAGCCAAACCTTTCTTGAAAAATGGGCAAGTGTGTTTTCAGATAATTGCTTGATAAATTCATTGCTAATCGCTTGCAGAGAGTAAAGTCCCATCTACTTGTCTTTGTTCTCCGAGAGAGATAAAATCTGGTACATTGAAAACAAAGGAAACATTCTGTATGATGCAATCCTGCTCTGTGTGCATACATGCATGTGTGTGAACAGTGGCTGACATATTAAGTAACTATGCTTCTGGGAACTATCAGATGTTCTTATGCTAATGGTAAATTCCACTACTTTTACCAATTTCCACAGAACATTTTCCACAACACATTTACTTGAAGAACATTGCAGATGCAAAGTTTCGTAACACAATGATGTTGTTTGTGCCGTCATTCGGTTACCAAACTTTGCATCGGTACTGTTCTTCAACTAAATGTGTTTTTGTAACATTTTCAGTGGATGTTGTTAAAAGTTGTCCTTGTGCATAGTGTTTTATGGTTTGTGTAACTTTGCAATCATTTGTTTTTGTTTGAAATACGTTTTAAAGTGAGACATCTGAGTCTCAGCATCATTCTGTTAACGTGGAATTGCCCCATATACAGATATTTACTATGACGCCACAATCATCAGTCACTGACTGGGACTGGTTTAATAGATTTACTTGAGTACATTACTTGTGTGTGTGTAGGCATGTGCTTAGATACATGCACGTGATCTTGCGTGCTTGTGATTTCTTGTATGTGAGTGTGTGTGTGTGTGGAACAGTAAAGCCCTTCCATGTGACTCACAGTTCGCTGCCATCTGCTTAGGGCTGTATACCTGTCTCCATGGCAACGCCACTGCCATTGTCATGGAAAGCCAGCAGTTGCTGTAGCAACAGAGAAACTTATATATATATGTGTGTGTGTGTGTGTGTGTGCAATACTTGTTCTTTTGTTCAGGCATGTTTTTATAAAGTTAATATTTTATGAATAATATTACATGGATCTGTGTGTTTTGATTTGTTTTGTGTGTCTGTGCACTTGTGCGTGCTTGTGTGCATACTAGACATGCATCACGCAAGACTGGAAAAATCTGGAAACCAAACTTTGAAATTGGATGTTGAAACCACTATCGACCAATCAGTTTCAATGCTAAAAATCCTGTAAGCTTTTACCGCATATCGTTGTTCCAATCTTTGTTAATGAGTTATTAACGATGCTAACGGGACTTGTGTGTCAGTAGGCCACCTTTCAGAGTGGAGTGTTTGTCATTCGCAGAGCCATTCCATCCATACTATTCCGTTTTTCTGTTTAATGAATGGTGTTTGTAAACGTTTTCCATGTTTGTGTGTGTGTGTTTAATGAATGAGTGGGATGATTGTGTCTGTTTTCATTAGGCATTCTGTGAAAATGCACGAATCTATTACCTACGGTATGGAGAGGAGGACAGGAAAGGACAGGGGAGGAAGATAAGAGAGGTGAGGAGGAGAAGAGAGGACAGGAGAGGAGGAAAGGGGAAGTGTGGATTGGATGAAGATGTGAGTTTTTGTCACTGGTTAAAGTGGTAGTGTGATTGTGGTATGTCGAGGATGTGGTATGTAGAGGTCTTTATGTTGCCTATTGTAAGGGATGTCCTTGTATGGAGTGATGTGATGGTTCAAACTGTGTGTGTTAGCAAGATTCCTGCAGATGCCTGCTGTGTGCGCAGGCGCGTTGGTGTGTATGTGGCAGTCAATGTGTCCTTGGTTTCCATGACGCTGTTTATGAACACAATGTTTCAGTTTGACACCTCATGACCGTGTACACACACACACTCACACACACAGAGTTTTGTATTGCTATCCTTGTGGGAACCAAAGAATTTATTTCCATCCAAAATCGTATTTTCCCTAACCCTAAATCTAACCCTAACTTAACCATAGCCATAAGCCTAACCTTAACCCCAAACCGTTAACCCTAAAGCTGTACCTAACTCTTAACCCTAAACCTAACCGTAACCCCTAACCCTAACCTTAATTCTAACTCTAACCGTAAACCTAAACCCTAAGCCTAAATTGGGGACAAGCTCGTGGGCCCAGCTAAATGTCCCCACTTGTCCAAATGTTCATTGTTTTAATATCCTTATGGGGACTTCTGGTACCCACAAGGATAGTTAAACAAAAACACACCCCACACACACACACACAAGTTTCATGTTTTTTAGTTATATGTACGGGATACACATGGTATACACCGTCCAAATGCTTAGTTGCAAGTTCCTTCTCGGCAATGCGACAACAATAATAAATAATAAATGATAAGAATATGAACATAAAGTGAATGGCTCAATAGAATAGAATAAACATTTTAGCATAAATATAATACAGGAAGGCACAACTTATAGTCCAATATTTACACGTGTATTGGGGAAGGGGCAAGTGCTTAAATTGTGCAGTATTTAGCAATCATAACAAGAGCCTGGTAGCAGCATTTGTGATGTGTGTGGCATGAATGTATATGTGTGTGTGTGTGTGTGTGTGTGTGTACATATGGGCTAAGGTGCAGGTGGTTAGTTCAGTTCTGGGGCAGCAGGCCTCATGCGCAGACCTCATGTGCCGATACCTTCTGCCCGACACAAACGCACACAGACACACACAGTCCTATAACTAAGTGCAAATGCCACTTTAGTGCTCTCTCGCTATCTCGTGGTGAACATTGATTTAAACCTTGATTAATGCCACTGTTTTTTCCTTGTGTTTCTGTGGTGACCATGGCAAATGCAGATTGAATGCCCTGAGTGCCAGGCCGTACAGATCTGCAGATTGAATTCCCTGAGTGCCAGGCCGTACAGATCTGCAGATTGAATGCCCTGAGTGCCAGGCCGTACAGATCTGCAGATTGAATGCCCAGCCCTGAGTGCCAGGCCGTCTGCAGATTGAATGCCCTGAGTGCCAGGCCGTACAGATCTGCAGATTGAATGCCCTGAGTGCCAGGCCGTACAGATTGAATGCCCTGAGTGCCAGGCAGTTCTGCAGATTGAATGCCCTGAGTGCCAGGCCGTACAGATCTGCAGATTGAATGCCCTGAGTGCCAGGCCGTACAGATCTGCAGATTGAATGCCCTGAGTGCCAGGCCGTACAGATCTGCAGATTGAATGCCCTGAGTGCCAGGCAGTACAGATCTGCAGATTGAATGCCCTGAGTGCCAGGCAGTACAGATCTGCAGATTGAATGCCCTGAGTGCCAGGCCGTACAGATCTGCAGATTGAATGCCCTGAGTGCCAGGCACAGATCTGCAGATTGAATGCCCTGAGTGCCAGGCAGTACAGATCTGCAGATTGAATGCCCTGAGTGCCAGGCCGTACAGATCTGCAGATTGAATGCCCTGAGTGCCAGGCCGTATCTGCAGATTGAATGCCCTGAGTGCCAGGCAGTGCAGATCTGCAGATTGAATGCCCTGAGTGCCAGGATCTGCAGATTGAATGCAGATCTGCAGATTGAATGCCCTGAGTGCCAGGCCGTACAGATCTGCAGATTGAATGCCCTGAGTAAAGTGCCAGGCCAGGCCGTGCCACAGATCTGCAGATTGAATGCCCTGAGTGCCAGGCCGTACAGATCTGCAGATTGAATGCCCTGAGTGCCAGGCAGTACAGATCTGCAGATTGAATGCCCTGAGTGCCAGGCAGTACAGATCTGCAGATTGAATGCCCCAGGCCGTGAGTGCCAGTGCCAGGCCGTACAGATCTGCAGATTGAATGCCCTGAGTGCCAGGCAGTACAGATCTGCAGATTGAATGCCCTGAGTGCCAGTGCCAGGCAGTACAGATCTGCAGATTGAATGCCAGGCAGTGATCTGCAGATGCCAGGCCAGTACAGATCTGCAGATTGAATGCCCTGAGTGCCAGGCCGTGATCTGCAGATTGCCCTGTGCCAGGCAGATCTGCAGATTGAATGCCCTGAGTGCCAGGCAGTGATCTGCAGGCCCTGTGCCACAGATCTGCAGATTGAATGCCCTGAGTGCCAGGCAGTACAGATCTGCAGATTGAATGCCCTGAGTGCCAGGCAGTACAGATCTGCAGATTGAATGCCCTGAGTGCCAGGCCGTACAGATCAAGCCAGATAAGATTGTCAAAACCAAAACCAACATTTCATCTGCATTGAAATAGACCATGTCATTTACAAATAGAAGAGTTGCTCTATATTGACCAGTATTTAGAGGTTACCTTGACAATCTCTGTGTTATTGCTGAGTGAGTGCATGTAAATCTCTCTCTGTGTTTTTTGTGATTGTGTGTGTGTGTGTGTGTGTGTGTCATTGAGATTAATGTGTGTAATGCTTGCTAATGGCTTTATTACTGTGGTAAAAAGGTGTGGCCTTTTAGCTCTCTCAGTCTGTGAGGTTCAGCTGTGTGTGTGTTTGCGTCCTGTTAGCTGTTTGGTTCAGCAGTTTAATTATTTACACAGGGAAACATGGTCGACACAGAGGGATGAGACACCAAGAGCATCTGCAATCTCTCTCTCTTGCTCTCTCTCTCTCTCTATCTCAATTAATTACATTGAAAGGGCTTTATTGGCATGGGAAACATGTTTACATTGCCAAAGCAAGTTAAATAAACAATAGATAAAAGTGAAATAAACAATCAAAAATGAACAGTAAACATTACACTCACAAAAGTTTCAAAGGAATAGAGACATTTAAAATGTCATATTATGGCTATGTACACTGTTGTAATGATGTAGAAATAGTTCAAGCACAAAGGGAAAATAAATCAATATAAATATTCACTGGTTGCCCTTTTCTTGTGGCAACAGGTCACACATCTTGCTGTAGTGATGGCACACTGAGGATTTCAACATTGAGTTTACCAACATTTGATTTGTTTTCGAATTCTTTGTGAGTCTGTGTGATTTGAGGGAAATATGTGTCTCTAACATGGTCATACCTTTGGCAGGAGGTTAGAACAGTTTCCAACACATTTTGTGGGCAGTGTGCACATAGCCTGTCTTCTCTTGAGAGCCAGGTCTGCCTACGGCGGCCTCTCTCAATAGCAAGGCTATGCTCACTGAGTATATTCATAGTCAAATCTTTCCTTAAGTTTGGGTCAGTCACAGTGGTCAGGTATTCTGCCACTTTGTACTCTCTGTTCAGGGCCAAATAGCATTCTAGTTTGCTCATTTTTTTGTTGTTAATTACTTGACACACTGGAAAGAATTATCTTTTTGTTTTCTCATGATTTGGTTGGGCCTAATTGTGTTGCTGGTCCTGGGGCTCTGTGTGTTCTGTTTGTGTTCGTGAACAGAGCCCCAGGACCAGCTCGCTTAGGGGACGCTTCTCTAGGTTAATCGCTCTGTAGGTGATTTCTCTCTCTCTCCCTCGCATAGTGGGTGTATTACCAGTGGAAGTCATTGAGGTTATGCTGATGCTACTAACAGACATGGACTGCAGCTGTAAACTCTGCTTAACACAGCAGCAGGTCAGGACCGATCCTGTGGACGCTCTGCCCCTAGTCCTCACCCCACCAGGGATCCTCTGCCCCTAGTCCTCACCCCACCAGGGATCCTCTGCCCCTAGTCCTCACCCCACCAGGGATCCTCTGCCACTATCCCTGGCCTGCCCTGCTCTCTCACTGATCCCCTGAGCTACCTGTCCCTCTGCCTCCAGTCCCCTGTCCTCCAGCCTCACACTCTACCCATCTGTGAACTCTTGGTCTAGGTGCCTGTTGATGTGTGCCAAGTCCCTATACCCCCTGTCTCCTACCCTTAGCCCCCTATTCCCAGTCCCCGGTTCATGGTCTCTCGCTACCACCTGCCCACTTGGCTACCCCCCCCTGCCTGATGATGTGTGCCCTGGCCAGATGTTATCCTCTGTGTAGACAGATGTTAGCCTGCCAGGGTTAGCTGGTGTTAGCACGCACATCCTCTGCTACGCACCCAACCTCTCTCGTTCTTGCTCTCTCTCTCTCTCACTCTCCAGTGGACATAGATCTGTTACAGGAATATTTTCTCAGATCTTCAAACACTAAAGGGGCAGAAAACTCTTCCATTGTTGTGTAGATATTGTTGGTGGAAGGAGGGGTAATGTGATGTGGGTTTTCATTGCCAAAAATACCCTGCAATCAGTCCGTCTGCTCATCACACACATACACACAGATAGTGACTAATTCAATTGGGATGTGTTTAATGGGTCAATTTGAAGGATGAGCCTGTAAAATAACTAGTTCAGAGATCCCCCTCTGTTCTCTATGTGTTGTGACTCATAGGCCAGGGGAGCTCATGTTAGACTAGACAAGACCTTCAGTCTGCTGGTTTATAGAACTCCTTTTATAGAGAGAGAGGGGGGGTAGAGTGAGAGAGGGTGTAGAGAGGGAGGGCAGAAAGAGGGAGAGAAGGGGGCGGAGAAGACAGAGGGATTTTTTTATTTTATTTTTTATTGGTCCAATAGTTACATCATTAAAAGCACAAACTTGACTACATTTTAACAGACCTAGAAAGTTAGAACCAAGCCCCCTCCCGTCTAGGAGAGAGAGAGAGAGAAACCGGGCGAGGGATACCCCTGGCAAACACCGTTATATGTTTTCTGTTCATCGGCTGATGAGTCAAATTGTTGCATTCATCCAACCAGCCTTTAACTCTCTCTCCTCTCTCTCTCTCAGGAGGAGAGGAGGAGGAGAATGTTGTTGTGACAAGTAAAGATAACTGGTGGAATGTCATAGCAGACAATGACAGGGGATGAGAACACCATGCTCTCTCTCTGTGTGTGTGTGTGTGTGTGTGTGTGTGTGTGTGTGTGTGTGTGCGTGTGTGCGCATACACTCCTATGCTAGGGGAGCCCGTGGTGTAAAGCATATTCTAGCATGGTAACACCTGGGTGAGCACTAGTCTGGACAGACTGAAAGAGAGGGAGAGAGGGAGGGAAGACTAGAGAGACGTTCTAACAGTTGAATTTCTGTTAACGAGAGGGGAGATCTCAGTGAAATGTTCACTGTTAATCCTGGCAGCGTGTGCTCAAAGGGGAAAAACCTGAGGTGTTGTCACGCTGGAGTGAATCTTAACGCTTCATGCTTTCTTCACTCTGAGTGGATTTACTTTCTGCAAAGACAAGGGAATTGATCCCACAGTACCTTAATACAGCAGAGATTTTAGTGGCTGTGCCAGTGTGACCAAATGGAGAATGTATTCCTAGAAATCAACCGTGTGTATGTGTTTGTGTGTGTGTGTGTGTCGGTCCTCTGTGATCTATTCTCCGCACACTACCACTCTTTGGAAGGTGATCTTCACTAATTAGGATGATATAGCTAATTAAATGCAGCTAATAATCCTTAATAATCCCCAATCTCTCTCCATATCTTTCCCTCTCCTCATTTTCCCATCTCTTGCTTTCTCTCTTTCAATCTCTCTCCCTGTCTTCTGATTGCCCTCTCGCTCACTTGCTCGCTCTCTCTCCCTCTCTCTCTCTCCTAGCCCTCCACCCGGTTCTAATAGAGGGTAGAAGTCAGACTGGATTCAGGATAGGGTTGGTGTTTCAGTATTCTTTGGCCTGTAGCTTGCTTTAGGTTTGTTTAGTTTGACCTTCACTTGTACAGTTCAAAGTACCCTGTTAGTTGCCAGATTGCTAGTTCACATGGAAAAGTGTTAGACTGTTGTTGTTTTCGGTTGGGGAAGCAGTGACTCTATAATAACATTGTAGAAGGACACTAGACATTAATTAAAGGGATGCACCAGTAAAAGTGATGTAAAAAATATCAAATAAATAAAAGTAGGGTCACGAGACAAAACGGGTCCTTGAAAATTGTGCACAGTTGTGTACTATGTCATTCATTTCGTATTATACAGTATGTTACGTCCTGCAAAAAGAACAATCGTACAATATGTTACGAATTTGTAAGTGCTTAAGATCCCGGACCGCTTCTTTAACTCAATGACACTTTTGGAAAGTGCCCTGCGTGTCTAACGCTGTAAGACGCACTAACCATGTACAATTTGATAGAGGCTTGGAGAGATGCTGTTTGGGGCGAGCTATTTGTGCAGATTATTCTGGATGGGGTGTGAAGTTAGTTGAGCTGTCTCTGCATTTTTTTCTCCATTGACATTCTCTCTCACTCACTCTCTCTCTCTCACTCACTCTCTCTCTCTCTCTCTCTCTCACTCACTCACTCACTCACTCACATTCTACTGTGTGAAATGGAGGAAAATAAAGGCTGTAATTAATGAATTTAAATATAGGAAGTCATCAGTGCTCCATAAATGTATTTCACCTTTATTTAATTAGGCAAGTCAGTTAAAGAACAAATATATCTTATTTTCAATGACAGCCTAGGAACAGCGGGTTAACTGCCTTGTTCAGGGGCAGAACGACAGATTTTTACGGTGTCAGCTCGTGGATTCGAACTAGCAACCTTTCGGTTACTGGCCCAACGCTCCAACCCAGTGGTTCTTAAACATTTTTCAGCCTGAGACCCAAATGAGAAATTCTATGTTTTCCTGGAAGCCCTTGTGCCATTAAAAAAAAAAAGCAATATAGACTAATACCCATAAATACATGTTCATGTTTATTTTTCCCCATTAAAACACTCTTACATACCTGTCTAGGGTGGAACTGTTGCTGTTAAAATACACATTTTTTGAATTCTGAACTGAAATAAACTGATTGATCACCGAACACAGAACACACACATACACACAGTCCTTTTTATTGTTTGATACATTTCACCTTTATTTAACCAGGTAGTCCTAATGAGAGGTGTGTGGCTGGTTGAAGTTTTCAACAAGCATGTCTATTCTGTCAGAAGCCTGACTTGCATAGGTTATGTGGTGCCAAACTGGACCAGAACATCTACTGCTTTCTCAGTCAGGCAGGAGACCGCTTCCTGCTGCAGATGAGCAACCCAGAACTGTGTGTTTGTCTCAAACAGCATATTGCTTCAATCAGTTTATTCCAGTTCAGAATAAAAATGATTACTCGCAACAGTTCCAACCTAGACTTGTTTTCAACAATCATTTCTACAGTAAAAGGTACAGTAGGCCTGATCATTTTTCATCTTCATCTGAACTGTTTCTTAGGTTTGCTAATTAGCTTGCTTTGGCTAACGTTAGCTATTAGCTGTGTAACGTTACAAGGCCAGGGGATTGTTTGAAAGAGAAACTCACACCTACTACTATGAGAGGTAGTACTCCCTTATTTCTGCTTATCATCGCCTGTTATAAAATGACAACAATGCCTTGCTAGTTGACTTACTTTTCCACTTTCAAAGCACTGTTTCCTGAAGCACTGTTTCCTGAAGCATTCTGCCCTGTTCTGAAATAACTCTCTGGGTTTACCGTCACGCTGTGGATGTTTGGTCAGGACGTGTCGTTTTATTAATTTGTTCGTTTTGAGAGACTCATTACTAAGCACTTCCCCGCACAAAACACATTGTGGGCGCTCTTCGTTATTTCTCAAAGTTTGTATGAAAGAGACGTTTCATGACGATTGAGCTCAGTCAGAACTTGTGGCTAGCAGGAGTCCATTTTGTGACCGCGGTGAGTGATGGCGAGCGGGAATAACAGGTCAGTGGCTTGAACGACAGCGCTACAGCTTGTGGGTTGCGGAGTGATCTACAACAACAAAAAATCCAGTAAACAGCGAAGCACATGGGCATCTCCCACTACCTCTACCTCTCCCACTCGCGCTGCTGCGAAACTGAGCAGAGACCGCCGATAAGCAGAGACCGCCGATAAGCAGAGACCGCCGATAAGCAGAGACCGCCGATAAGCAGAGACCGCCAGAGACCGCCAGAGACCGATAAGCAGAGACGAGACCGCCGAGACCGCCGATAAGCCGAGACTGCCGATAAGCCGAGACCACAGTTGCACTTGGCCAAATCAATTCCAGTAATTCGTGAAATAATTAGACATTTACGTCGCGACCCACCATTAACAGGGTCGCGACCCACCATTAACAGGGTCGCGACCCATATTTCAGGAAACGCTGCTCTAACCACTAGGCTACCTAAATCCCTTGGTCCAGGTCAGGGTGAGGACAGTGTTGTTCCCAATGTTGTTCCTCACAGATCCACTATTCACAGTGGAGGACAGAGAGATGACGGGGTGGCAGGAGGAGGTGGAGGGATGAATTGATGGAGGGAAGGATGAGGGTGAGGAGAGGATGATAGTGGGCTCAGGACTGTGTTTTTTAAGTGTGAGAATGGAATAAATGGAATCGAGGAGGGAGGAGAGAGGGATGGAGAAGCAGGAGTAAGAGAGGAGGGTGAAAGGAATAGAGTAAGAGAGGAGGAAAATGATAGTGAGCTGTGCTTTTTTTTGAGTGAGAAAAGAAGGAATTCAGGGGTAGGAGGGAGGAGGAGGAGGATGATAATAGAGGGCTGTGTTATTTAGCGCGGGGGGCTGATAGGATTAACTGGATGGGCTGTGAGATGGAGGGATGAATCATCAGAGCGAGAGAGGGAGGGAAAGAGAGGGAGAGAGGGCGCAAGAGCCTTCTGCCAGAGCCATCAAACACCCGCTTTCACACACACACACACAGGCACACACACAAATGCCACACACTCCGCGCAGCACGCCTGTTGCCTAGGATACCACTGTAATCCAACCTCTTCCCCCTCCTCCCTACATCCTCCATTCATTTCTCTGTCTCTGTCTCCCTCCTTTCTTTCTCTCTCAGAAGGGGACGACCACTGTAATGCAACCAAGCCCCACTTCGTCTTTCTCCACTCTCCCTCACACCTCTCTCATTTGCTCTCCCTCTTTCTCTTTCTCTCTCCTCTCTCCTCTCCCTTTCCCCACTCCCCCCTCAACCGTCTCTCTACCTCTTTCTTTTTCTCTCCTCTGTCTCTCTCTCTCTCGGTTTTTTCCCTCTGATGGGGGTTGTATTGAGTGTACTGTCTCAGAGCAGAGAGTTGTACGAGGGAAAGAAATGCGAGGGAAAGTGCTCTAAAGCCCATCGATTCTTTCCTGATTACTGAACGTTTGGAATTCCAGCTGGCACAGCCCCTTTTCTCTCTGAGAGACGGATAGAAATAATCCCACAACTCAAGAGGAAACACACACACACACACACACACGTTTGTGCCTTTATGTCTTGTGCATAACTTCCTGGTAGACCTGATTGATATTACATTGTGGTAGCTTTTCATTTAAGCATCAGACAATAAACATATTTCCACCTCAAGCTGTCACTAAATTAATGACCCTGTGTGAAATAGGCATTAAAACCTGCCATCACACTAGCTTTCTCTCAATGCCCCACCTCTCCTGTGATGAATTACTGGCTGGTAATTAGAGTCGATTATCTTTGTTTAAAGGTAGCACAATAACTTATTTCACATTCAGACACAAACCTGGGCTTTTTGATAATTACAGTAGGGTAGAAAATATGTTGGTTTGAAATGAGAAATGTTTTGTGTTTGTTTGGCTTTGTTTGTATGGTTTATGGTCTGATGTACACTTACTTAACAAAAGTATGTGGACACCTACTCATCAAACATCTCATTCCAAAATCATGGACATTAATATGGAGTCGGTCCCCACTTTACTGCTATAACAGCCTCCAGTCTTCTGGGAAGGCTTTCCACTAGATGTTGAAACATTGCTGCGGGGACTTGCTTCCATTCAGCCACAAAAGCATTAGTGAGGTCAGGCACTAATGTTGGGCGATTAGACCTGGCTCGCAGTTGGCGTTCCAATTCATCCCAAAGGTCAGGGCTCTGGCCAGTCATGTTTTTCCACCCCCGATCGTAACAATTTCTGTATGGACCTCACTTTGTGCACGTGGGCATTGTCATGCTGAAACAGCAAAGGGCCTGCCCCAAACTGTTGTCACAAAGTTGGAGGCACATAAACGTCTAGAATGTCATTGTATGCTGTAGCGTTAAGATTTCCCCTGTAACTAAGAGGCCTAGCCCGAAACATGGAAATACAGCCCCAGACTATTATTCCTCCTCCACCAAACTTTACAGTTGGCACTATGCATTCGGGCAGGTATCGTTCTCCTGGCATCCGCAAAACCCAGATTTGTCCGTTGGACTGCCAGATGGTGAAGTGTGTTGCATCAATCCAGAGAAAGCGTTTCCACTGCTCCAGAGTCCAATGGCGGCAAGCTCTACACCACTCCAGCTGACGCTTGGCATTGAGCATGGTGATTTTAGGCTTGCGTGTGGCTGCTCGGCCATGAAAACCCACTTCATGAAGCCCCCGATGAAACGTTATTGTGCTGATGTTGCTTCCAGAGGCAGTTTGGAACTTGGTAGTGAGTGTTTCAACCGAGCTTAGATGATTTTTAAGTGCTACGCGCTTCAGCACTCGGCTGTCCCGTTCCGAGAGCTCGTGTGGCCTACCACTTCGCTGCTGAGCCGTTGCTCCTAGATATTTCCACTTCACAATAGAAGCACTTACAGTTGACCGGGGCAGCTCTAGAAGGGCAGATTTTGACAAACTGACTAGTTGGAAAGGTGGCATCCTAGGATGGTGCCACGTTGAAAGTCACTGAGCTTTTCAGTAAGGCCATTCTACTGCCAATGTTTGTCTATGGAGATTGCATGGCTGTGTGCTCGATTGTATACACCTGTCAGCAATGGGTGTGGCTGAAATAGCCTAATTGTCACGTCTACGGCTGCTCCTCCCCACCGGCACATGACGTCGCCGAAATACTAACCTCCTGTCCTAGATTTCATCATAACGCACACCTGGCATCCTTCATTACGCACCTGCAGATCATCATGATTTACACCTGGACTCCATTACCTCCCCTTTACATGTTCATTCCGGGGTCGGTATTGTTTCCTGTTCACAAGCTATCTCGTCACTGTTACACTGTCTTGTTTCATGTTTGTTGTTTTAGTAAACATTTCACCTTCTTCTCGACTCACAGCGTAATCGTTACAGAATACCAACTCAAACCATGGAAGCAGCAGAAAATTTGAATCTCTCTCAGACGGTCAATGAACAGGGTAATCTTTTACATCAACACCCTGACCAGCTGGCACAACTGTTATTGGCTATGGAGGAGGTTTTTCGCAGTGTGCAACATCTCAAACACACCCGGGAGGCATTGCCTTCATCTAGCGGAGGATACTCTACAACCAGTCGACCCAGTGAGCCAGTACATCAGCCCATTCATCAACCCGCTCAAGTCACCGATACCCATTTATCCCTCCCAGATAAATATGACGGTACACCATCCAAATGCCGTGGCTTCCTACTTCAGTGCTCCCTCTATTTTTCACATCAGAGGGGAGCTCCCACCACGAGAGGTTACCCCGGTAATTTCTCTGCTGACTGGGCGAGCGTTGGGCTACGGCCGTCTGGGAGAGAGGAGAGGAGGAGCTGGATTCTTATGAGGGGTTCATGGATCTGGTTGTTTAAATGTATTTTGATAAATCCCTCGGCAGGCAGAAAGGTAGGTGAGCGGCTACTGCAATTACGTCAGAGGAGCCAGACGGCTGCTGAGTATGTGCTCACCTTTCGGACTATAGCAGCATCCAGTGGATATAATGAGCCGGCGCTTCGCACGCTATTTAGAGGAGGTTTGTGTAAAGGGGTCCAGATGGAACTGGCCTGTCGAGACGATAACCTCACCTTGGATGCACTCATTGCGATGGCTATCTGTCTGGATAACCTACTTCGGGAGCGCCGGTACCCTCATCATTTCTCTCCCTCCCTCAGTGAACACTTGGGAACTCATGGAGGTAGGGGTCACTCGTCTCTCCGTGGCGGAGCGTCAGACGGATAGAGCTGGGCAAGGAGGGCATGAGCTCCAGAGGTGTCTGGCATGTACAAATCCGGGATCCACAGGAGCAAAGGGACGGTCACGTGAGACTCCAGCGCCTAGGGCAGGTGTGAGTATTCCATCTTCATCACTGTCTACTAGGCCCTTGTTGGTGTCCATTACACTAGCTGACTGTCCCTCATGTTCTGTGTCAACAGTGTTAGTCGATCCCGGTGTCGCTGGGAACTTTATTGACCAGACCCTTGCCTCCTCTCTTAACATCAACTCATACCCGCTCTCATCTCCTTTCCTGATTCAAGCCCTGGATAGTTGTCATCTAGGATCCGGGACCGTCACCCACATCACTCAACAACTCACCCTCACCGTGGAGTCCATTCATCAGGAAAAGATCCCCTTCTTCATCACCAGTTCACAAGATCATCCTCGGCCTCCCTTGGCTTCAACGCCAAAACCCTATAATTTCATGGTCAAGTATGAGAATCACAGACTGGTCACCTGAATGCCGGAGGACCTGCTTCCCTGTCCCCTGTGGTTCCATGTCGGTTGAGATTCCTGTGGTTTCCCTTCAGCCCAACATCCCAGAGGTATACCAGGACCTCCGGGAAGTATTCTCCAAGACCCGCACTACCTGTCTCCCTCCTCGTCGCCCCTGGGATTGTGCCATCGGACTGCTTGCCAGTGCAATACCTCCGCGCAGATGCATCTACCCTCTGTCTGTGGCTGAGACCCAGGCCATGGAGGATCCAAGAGGCGCTCCAACAAAGTTTCATCTGCACGTCCACTGCCCCTGCGTCAGCTGTTTTCTTCTTTGTGGACAAGAAGGGTGGAGGGTTATGCTCATGCACTGACTACAGACGGCTCAATGAACTTACCACAAAGTATCGGTACCCTGTCCCTCTGGTGCCGGCAGCCATCGAACAGCTTCGCGGGGCACGGTTCTTCACCAAACTGGACCTGCGGAGTGCTAACAATCTCATCCGCATCCAGGAGGGGGATGAGTGGAAGACGGCATTCAGCACAAAGTTTAGCCACTACGAGTACTTGATGATGCTTAATGATGATGATGATGATGATGATGATGATGATGATGATGATGATTAAAGATCATCAAGGACATCAACCACCCGAGCCACTGCCTGTTCACCCCGCTGCCATCCAGAAGGCGAGGTCAGTACAGGTGCATCAAAGCTGGGACCGAGAGACTGAAAAACAGCTTCTATCTCAAGGCCATCAGACTGTTAAACAGCCACCACTAACATTGAGTGGCTACTGCCAACACACTGTCAATGACACTGACTCTACTCCAGCCACTTTAATCATGGGAATTGATGGGAAATGATGTAAATATATCACTAGCCACTTTAAACAATGCTACCTTATATAATGTTACTTACCCTACATTGTTCATCTCATATGCATACGTTGATACTGTACTCTATATCATCAAATCAAATCAAATCAAATCAAATCAAATCAAATTTTATTTGTCACATACACATGGTTAGCAGATGTTAATGCGAGTGTAGCGAAATGCTTGTGCTTCTAGTTCCGACAATGCAGTAATAACGAGCAAGTAATCTAACTAACAATTCCAAAAAAAACTACTGTCATACACAGTGTAAGGGGATAAAGAATATGTACATAAGGATATATGAATGAGTGATGGTACAGAGCAGCATAGGCAAGATACAGTAGATGATATCGAGTACAGTATATACATATGAGATAAGTATGTAAACCAAGTGGCATAGTTAAAGTGGCTAGTGATACATGTATTACATAAGGATGCAGTCGATGATATAGAGTACAGTATCAACGTATGCATATGAGATGAACAATGTAGGGTAAGTAACATTATATAAGGTAGCATTGTTTAAAGTGGCTAGTGATATATTTACATCATTTCCCATCGATTCCCATGATTAAAGTGGCTGGAGTAGAGTCAGTGTCATTGACAGTGTGTTGGCAGTAGCCACTCAATGTTAGTGGTGGCTGTTTAACAGTCTGATGGCCTTGAGATAGAAGCTGTTTTTCAGTCTCTCGGTCCCAGCTTTGATGCACCTGTACTGACCTCGCCTTCTGGATGGCAGCGGGGTGAACAGGCAGTGGCTCGGTGGTTGATGTCCTTGATGATCTTTATGGCCTTCCTGTAGCATCGGGTGGTGTAGGTGTCCTGGAGGGCAGGTAGTTTGCCCCGGTGATGCGTTGTGCAGACCTCACTACCCTCTGGAGAGCCTTACGGTTGAGGGCGGTGCAGTTGCCATACCAGGCGGTGATACAGCCCGCCAGGATGCTCTCGATTGTGCATCTGTAGAAGTTTGTGAGTGCTTTTGGTGACAAGCCGAATTTCTTCAGCCTCCTGAGGTTGAAGAGGCGCTGCTGCGCCTTCCTCACGATGCTGTCTGTGTGAGTGGACCAATTCAGTTTGTCTGTGATGTGTATGCCGAGGAACTTAAAACTTGCTACCCTCTCCACTACTGTTCCATCGATGTGGATGGGGGTGTTCCCTCTGCTGTTTCCTGAAGTCCACAATCATCTCCTTAGTTTTGTTGATGTTGAGTGTGAGGTTATTTTCCTGACACCACACTCCGAGGGCCCTCACCTCCTCCCTGTAGGCCGTCTCGTTGTTGTTGGTAATCAAGCCTACCACTGTTGTGTCGTCCGCAAACTTGATGATTGAGTTGGAGGCGTGCATGGCCACGCAGTCGTGGGTGAACAGGGAGTACAGGAGAGGGCTTAGAACGCACCCTTGTGGGGCCCCAGTGTTGAGGATCAGCGGGGAGGAGATGTTGTTGCCTACCCTCACCACCTGGGGGCGGCCCGTCAGGAAGTCCAGTACCCAGTTGCACAGGGCGGGGTCGAGACCCAGGGTCTCGAGCTTGATGACGAGCTTGGAGGGTACTATGGTGTTGAATGCCGAGCTGTAGTCGATGAACAGCATTCTCACATAGGTATTCCTCTTGTCCAGATGGGTTAGGGCAGTGTGCAGTGTGGTTGAGATTGCATCGTCTGTGGACCTATTTGGGCGGTAAGCAAATTGGAGTGGGTCAAGGGTGTCAGGTAGGGTGGAGGTGATATGGTCCTTGACTAGTCTCTCAAAGCACTTCATGATGACGGATGTGAGTGCTACGGGCGGTAGTCGTTTAGCTCAGTTACCTTAGCTTTCTTGGGAACAGGAACAATGGTGGCCCTCTTGAAGCATGTGGGAACAGCAGACTGGTATAGGGATTGATTGAATATGTCCGTAAACACACCGGCCAGCTGGTCTGCGCATGCTCTGAGGGCGCGGCTGGGGATGCCGTCTGGGCCTGCAGCCTTGCGAGGGTTAACACGTTTAAATGTCTTACTCACTTCGGCTGCAGTGAAGGAGAGACCGCATGTTTCCGTTGCAGGCCGTGTCAGTGGCACTGTATTGTCCTCAAAGCGGGCAAAAAGTTATTTAGTCTGCCTGGGAGCAAGACATCCTGGTCCGTGACTGGGCTGGGTTTCTTCCTGTAGTCCGTGATTGACTGTAGACCCTGCCACATACCTCTTGTGTCTGAGCCGTTGAATTGAGATTCTACTTTGTCTCTGTACTGGCGCTTAGCTTGTTTGATAGCCTTGCGGAGGAATAGCTGCACTGTTTGTATTCAGCCATGTTACCAGACACCTTGCCCTGATTAAAAGCAGTGGTTCGTGCCTTCAGTTTCACACGAATGCTGCCATCAATCCACGGTTTCTGGTTAGGGAATGTTTTAATCGTTGCTGTGGGAACGACATCTTCAACGCACGTTCTAATGAACTCGCACACCGTATCAGCGTATTCGTCAATGTTGTTGTCTGACGCAATACTGAAACATCTCCCAGTCCACGTGATGGAAGCAGTCTTGGAGTGTGGAGTCAGCTTGGTCGGACCAGCGTTGGACAGACCTCAGCGTGGGAGCTTCTTGTTTTAGTTTCTGTCTGTAGGCAGGGATCAACAAAATGGAGTCGTGGTCAGCTTTTCCGAAAGGGGGCGGGGCAGGGCCTTATATGCGTCGCGGAAGTTAGAGTAACAATGATCCAGGGTCTTTCCACCCCTGGTTGCGCAATCGATATGCTGAAAAATTTAGGGAGTCTTGTTTTCAGATTAGCCTTGTTAAAATCCCCAGCTACAATGAATGCAGCCTCCGGATAAATCGTTTCCAGTTTGCAGAGAGTTAAATAAAGTTCGTTCAGAGCCATCGATGTGTCTGCTTGGGGGATATATACGGCTGTGATTATAATCGAAGAGAATTCTCTTGGTAGATAATGCGGTCTACATTTGATTGTGAGGAATTCTAAATCAGGTGAACAGAAGGATTTGAGTTCCTGTATGTTTCTTTCATCACACCATGTCACGTTGGCCATAAGACATACGCCCCCGCCCCTCTTCTTACCAGAAAGATGTTTGTTTCTGTCCGCGCGAGGCGTGGAGAAACCCGCTGGCTGCACCGCCGGATTGCGTCTCTCCAGTGAGCCATGTTTCCGTGAAGCAGAGAACGTTACAGTCTCTGATGTCCCTCGGATTTCATCAACCTTGTTGTCAAGAGACTGGACATTGGCAAGAAGAATGCTAGGGAGTGGTGCACGATGTGCCCGTCTCCGGAGTCTGACCAGAAGACCGCTTCGTTTCCCTCTTTTTCTGAGTCGTTTTTTTTTTGGTCGCTGCATGTGATCCACTCGGTTACATGGTTGTAAGGCAGAACACAGGATCCTCGTCGCGAAAAACATATTCTTGGTCGTACTGATGGTGAGTTGACGCTGATCTTATATTCAGTAGTTCTTGTCGGCTGTATGTAAAGAAACCTAAGATGACCTGGGGTACTAGTGTAAGAAATAACACGTAAAAAAACAAAAAACTGCATAGTTTCCTAGGAACGCGAAGCGAGGCGGCCATCTCTGTCGGCGCCGGAAGTACATAAGTACATCGACTGCATCCTTATGTAATACATGTATCACTAGCCACTTTAACTATGCCACTTGGTTTACATACTTATCTCATATGTATATACTGTACTCGATATCATCTACTGTATCTTGCCTATGCTGCTCTGTACCATCACTCATTCATATATCCTTATGTACATATTCTTTATCCCCTAACACTGTGTATGACAGTATTTTTTTTTTGGAATTGTTAGTTAGATTACTTGCTCGTTATTACTGCATTGTCGGAACTAGAAGCACAAGCATTTCGCTACACTCGCATTAACATCTGCTAACCATGTGTATGTGACAAATAAAATTTGATTTGATTTGATGCCATTTGACTTAGCCAATGCTCCCTCAGTGTTCCAGGCATTCATGAATGAGGTGTTCAGGGACATGCTCGGACGCCAGGTGGTCATGTATAACGATGACATCCTGGTCTACTCGGCTACCCTGGAGGATCACATTCACGTTTGAGCAGCCCTGGAACACCTCCTGGCTAACAACATGTTTGTCAAGGCTGAGAAGTGCCAATTCTACCAGAAGGCTGTCTCCTACATAGGGTACCAAATCAGCCCGCTGGGAGTAAGGATGGATGACAAGAAAGTAGATGCGGTTAGGTCATGGCCAGTCACCAACCACCATAAAGGGGTTACAACAGTTTTTGGGGTTTGCCAACTCCTACCGCTGCTTCGTCAGGAACTTCAGCTCTATCGCCATCCCTCTCACCTCTCTCCTCAAGGGTGGGCCTCGTAGGTTGGTGTGGAGCCCAGCAGCCGACGAGGCCTTTCGTCTCCTCAAGGGACATTTCACCTCCGCCCCATTGCTCAAGCACCCAGATCCTATGTTATCTTTTGTGGTTGAGGTGGACGCGTCAGAGGTGGGCGTGGGGGCAGTTTTGTCTCAACGACAGGGTAACCCATTGAAATTGTATCCATGTGCATTCTTCTCTAAGCAATTGTCCCCCGCAGAGAGGAATTAGGATGTCGGCGATCGTGAGCTCTTGGCGGTGAAGTTGGCATTAGAGAAGTAGAGACACTGGATGGAGGGCGCCAAGGAACCTTTTGTCCTTCTCACCGACCATCGGAAGCTGGAGTACACACTGACAGCGAGGAGACTCAATCCGCGCCAGGCCAAGTGGGCACTATTCTTCGCCAGGTGATTCGGGAGAGGGTCCTGTCCAGAGTGCCCCTATAATCCCATCCCATCCTCCAAAGTTGTAGCTCCAGTGGACTGGGACGAGGATGTGGACATCCGCCAGGCTTCAGAGAGGGAGCCCACACCCCTGAACTGTCCTCCTGAGCGCATCTATGTTCCCACAGGGATAAAGGATCGGCTGCTGACCTGGGCGAACACATCTATGTTCCCACAGGGATAACGGCTCGGCTGCTGACCTGGGCACACACATCTATGTTCCCACAGGGATAACGGATCGGCTGCTGACCTGGGCACACACATCTATGTTCCCACAGGGATAACGGATCGGCTGCTGACCTGGGCACACACATCTATGTTCCCACAGGGATAACGGATCGGCTGCTGACCTGGACACACACATCTATGTTCCCACAAGGATAACGGATCGGCTGCTGACCTGGGCACACACATCTATGTTCCCACAGGGATAACGGATCGGCTGCTGACCTGGGCACACACATCTATGTTCCCACAGGGATAACGGATCGGTTGCTGACCTGGGCTGTCGTCGCTGGACATCCAGGTATTTCTTACGCTATCAACACCATCGCTGAGAAGTACTGGTGGCCCACCTTGGCGTAGGATGTACCTTGTTATGTCTACTCCTGTTCCGTATGTGCTCAAACCAAGTCCCCCCGGAATGCACCAGCAGGGAAGCTCCTGCCACTTTCCCGTGCCTCAGTGACCCTGGTCTCATCTATCCATTGACTTTGTAACAGATCTCCCCTCTGACGGTTTCACCACCATTCTGGTGGTAGTGGATAGATTCTCCAAGTCATGTCGTTTAATCCCTCTTCCTGGTCTCCCCGCTGCTCTCCAGGTTGCTGAGGCACTCTTCCAGCAGGTCTTTTGAACATAGTCTCCGACCGTGGCCCCCAATTCACATCACGAGTATGGAGGGCATTCATGGAGAAGCTCGGGTTCACGGTCAGCCTCACTTCTGGGTACCGGCCTCAGTCCAACGGGCAGGTAGAGAGGATGAACCAGGAGCTTGGGAGGTTCCTGAGGAGTCACTGTCAGGACCGGCAGGGTACGATTCCTTCCATGGGCAGAGTATGCCCAGAACTTGCTGCATCACTCCTCCACTGGGTTGACCCCCTTCCAGTGTGTTCTGGGTTTTCAGCTGTCCCTGGCCCCATAGACCCTGGGCCAGACCGAAGCTCCTGCGATTGATGAGAGACTCCAGTGTGCCGTCCGTCGTCAAAAGGAACAGGCAGACCGCCACCTCAGTGAGACCCCTGTGTTCCACCCTGGGGAACACGTCTGGTTCTCTACCAGGAACCTTCCACTCTGCCTGCCCTGCAAGAAACTGAGCCCCAGGTTTGTGGGGCCGTTCAAGGGTCAACGAGGTGACGTATAGGTTACAGTTGCCCAGTCGCTATCCTATCTCACCCTGGTTTTATGTCTCTCTCCTCAGACTGGTGGTTCCTGGTTCCCTAGCTGATGCTGTCCCCTATGACACCCCACCACCTCCTCTGGATGCCGAGGGGAGTCCGGCATATGCTGTCAGATCCCTACTGGACTCCAGGAGTTGTGGGGGTCGACTCCAGTATCTGGTGGACTGGGAGGGGTATGGCCCAGAGGAGCAGTGTTGGGTTCCGGTGGAGGACATTTTGGATTCCAACATGATCTGTGATTTCCACCTTCGCCGCCTGGACCGACCCGCTACTCGTCATCGGGGTTGCGCCCCCCACTGGTTGCAGCATGTCAGGGGGGGTACTTCCCTATACTAACCACCGGTCCTGGGATTCATCATTACGTACACCTGGCATCCTTTATTACACACCTGCAGATCATCACGATTCACACCTGGACTCCATTACCTCCCCTTTATATGTCCCTCCCTTATGTTCATTTCTCAGTCGGTATTGTTTCCTGTTCTCAAGCTACCTCGCCACTGTTACACTGTCTTGTTTCATTTTTGTTGTTTTAGTAATTATACAGTGCATTCGGAAAGTATTCAGACCCCTTGACTATTTCCACTTTTTGTTACGTTACAGCCATATTCTAAAATTGATTAAATAATTTTTTCCCTCATCAATCTACACACAATACCCCTTCATGACAAAGCAAAAACAGGTATTTAGACCCTTTACTCAGTACTTTGTTGAAGCACCTTTGGCAGCGATTACAGCCTCGGGTCTTCTTGGTTAAGATGCTACAAGCCTGGCCCACCTGTATTTGGGGAGTTTCTCCCATTTATTATCTGCAAGTCCTCTCAAGCTTTGTCAGGTTGGATAGGGGAGCGTCGCTGCACAGCTATTTTCAGGTCTCTCCAAAGGTGTTCGATTGAGTTCAAGTCCGTGGTCTGGCTGGGCCACTCAAGGACATGTAGAGACTTGTCCCGAAGCCACTCCTGCGTTGTCTTGGCTGTGTGCTTAGGGTCATTGTCCTGTTGGAAGGTGAACCTTCACCCCAGTCTGAGGTCCTGAGTGCTCTGGAGCAAGTTTTCATCAAGGATCTCTGTACTTTGCTCCATTCATCTTTGCCTCAATCCTGACTAGTCTCCCAGTCCCTTCCGCTGAAAAACATCCCCACAGCTTGATGCTGCCACCAGCATGCTTTACCGTAGGGATGGTTGCAGGTTTCCTCCAGATGTGAAGCTTGGCATTCAGGCCAAAAAGTTCAATCTAGGTTTCATCAGTAGAGAATCTTGTTTCTCATGGTCTGAGTCTTTGGGTGCCTTTTGACAAACTTCAAGCGGGCTGTCATGTGCCTTTTACTGAGGAGTGGCTTCCGTCTGGCCACTCTACCATAAAGGCCTGATTGGTGGAGCGCTGCAGAGATGATTGTCCTTCTGGAATGTTCTCCTATCTCAACAGAGTACTCTAGAGCCCTGTCAGAGTGACCATCGGGTTCTTGGTCACCTCCCTTACCAAGGCCCTTCTCCCTCGATTACTCAGTTTGGCCGGGCGGCCAGCTCTAGGAAGAGTCTTGGTGGTTGCAAACTTCTTCCATTTAAGAATGATGGAGGCCACTGTGTTGTTGGGGACCTTCAATGCTGCAGAAATGTTTTGGTACCCTTCCCCAGATCTGTCCCTCAACTCAAGCCTTTCTCAGAGCTCTACGGGCCTCATGGCTTGGTTTTTGATCTGACATGCACTGTCCACTGTGGGACCTTATATAGACAAGTGTGTGCCTTTCCAAATCATGTCCAAACAATAGAATTTACCACAGGTGGACTCCAATCAAGTTGTATACATCTCAAGCATTATCCATGGTTTTATTTTACCTTTATTTTTTCCAGGTAGGCTAGTTGAGAACAAGTTCTCATTTACAACCGCGACCTGGCCAAGATAAAGCAAAGCAGTGCGACACAAACAACATCACAGAGTTACACATGGACTAAACAAGCGTACAGTCATTAACACAATAGAAAAAATAAAGTCTATATACAGTGTGTGCAAATGGCGTGCCATGAAAACAGGATGCACCTGAGTTCAAATTTGAGTCTCATAGCAAACGGTCTGATTTCTTATGTAAGTAAGTTATTTCTGCTTGTTATTGTTTAATACATTTGCAAAAATGTTTTCTAAATGTCCGGTTTTCACTTTGTCATTATGGGGCATTGTGTGTTGATTGATGACGAAAATGTTTTATTTAATACATTTTAGGAAAAGGCTGTAACGTAACAAACTGTGTAAAAAGTCAAGGGGTCTGAATACTTTCCGATGGCATTATGGCTGAAATGGAATCAAACACATCAAACACATGGTTTCCATGTGGTTGATACTATTCCATTGACTCCATTCCAGCCATTATTATGAGCCGTCCTCCCCTCAGCTGCCGCTACTGAAGTGTACACACACACATACACACACTTACAGTAGCTGTCAGTAGGATGGTAGCGTCATCAGGCTGTCTCTACTGCAGCATTTATAAGTATTGCATTTCATGGCCTGATAGAGTTTGTGACAATCTGAGTCATGGCCTTAAAGAAGCAGCCCCACTGATGGAAAGCTGACAGAATAATTAGGTGTGTGTGTGTGTGTGTGTGTGTGTCTGAGCCTAAAATTACCGCCTGTATCGCTTCTGGCGGAATTGGATCTTTACTCTAAACTTCCTTTAAAAAATGGTAAAAAGACTGTTTACCAGTAGAGGCTGCTGAGGGGAGGATGGCTTATAATAGTGGCTGGAACAGACCGAATGGAATGGCATCATGGTATTTCATACCCTTCCACATATTCTGCTCCAGCCATTACCATCAGCTTGAGCTCCCCAATTCAGGTGCCACCAACCTCCTATGATGTTTACATACTGTTGCTGTGATTCTAAGCATATAGCCCTGCTAGCTGTTACTGCATATTGTCCATAAGTTAGCATGTCTATAACGACCTATAACAAGTTCAGGTGGTTGCCATGAGATGTTAGGAAAGAACCTTCAACAGAAATGTGAGTGTGTGCTGCAGGCGTGTGGATGTGTGGATGTGCGCACATGCATAATAGCCACCTCTGGCCAGGGAAGGGACATCATATCCCATAATCCCAGTGTTTACCTAGCTAGCGCTGGAACAAATAATTTAGCTTTAGCTTTGCCCCCTGGAGCCCTGGAGCCTAGAGAGAAGGGTAAATATTAGCGGTTATCCGCCTAGCCTAGCACTGTCTTTAAGATCAATAGGGTGGATTTCTGTATTTAGCACCTGATATCACCTGTCCCTCTGTGCAGACTAGTCGCTCCAGGGGTAGACAGGGGCAGAGGCAGTCAGTCACAAGCTCACATACACCCGAGTACACACACTTTCACAATCTCTCTTTCAGTTGCCCTCGCACACACACGGCTGTCTGATATCAAGTCACTGAGCCCAAGGTCATGACTATTGATCTAACTAGAACACAGAGCAGTGCACATTCTGACACAGACACACAGACAGACAGACAGACAGACAGACAGACAGACAGACAGACAGACAGACAGACAGACAGACAGACAGACAGACAGACAGACAGACAGACAGACAGACAGACAGACAGACAGAGGGAGAGGGAGGTTTGGGCGATAATGTCATCTGTTGAAATGACAGACTTTTGACATTGTGAATTTTTCCCCCAACTGGTCTGGTTGCTTTGAGATGACCTGTCCCTCTCATTGGGTATTCTTCACTATATGTTTACTGGAAATTAGAAATCCTCAACGCATCCCTTCCTCTCCCTGTAGCAAAGTGCTGATGCTGTCATATGGGGACCATTAAAAAAACACACATTTGTCCGGGTTTTTTATTTCTTTCTGGCCTGGTTTTTACAAGAGGCAGGTTTATCGCTTTACTTATTTCTCATAATCAAATCCTGCTGGAAAAGAGGCGCGTGCGCGCGCGCACACACACACACACACACACACACACAAAGGCGAAGCACCTCTCCCAGAGGTATATAGAGCTTAGAGCGAAATAGAGTAGAATCGGTCTTATCTGACCTCCGTGCACCTCATTAACCAGCCCTAGAACAAAAGGAAAGAGAGATGTCGCAAAAGAGGGAAAAAAGAGAGACTGGTTACTTCACCTGGTGCTAATGCTGTGACAAACACATACAGGTGGCTATCAGGGAAAGAGGATAAGAAGGGGGAGGCGAGGGGAAGGAAGGGGGTGTGTGTTGTGTCTGTGGGACTCAGTAATCTCTTGTGGATATGTACTGTACAATAATGCGCTATGAAAATAAATACATCATTTATTGACCTCACGTCGCCAATGGAGAGTCTTGTTATTGTGAATCTGTAAAAACAACTGTTCATTCCAACAATTTTCTCTCTCTCCCCCCTCTCCCCCCCCGCCCATCTCTCTCTACAGAGCATTGGGAAGGGGTCCTTGTGGTGTGTAGACCCTGAGTACAGGCAGAATTTGATTCAGGCGTTGAAGAAGACACCTTACCACCCTCACGCCCAGGTCTTCTCTACTCCCCCCACCTCTCCTCAGGCATATCAGAGGTAAGACACGCATGCACACACACCCACACACACACAACACCCCAGGCATATCAGAAGTAGAGTATAAAAAGGCATACGGACATGGTAACTAGTGATCCACCCCCCAGTGTCAACCTCCTGCCTGGTCTCTCCCTCCCCTCACATGACACCCTGCCGTGGACTGCTTAGCAAACGCTGCCTCAGGACACACCAGGCCGGACCAGAGAGAGAGGAGGGAGGAGTGTTCATGTCAAACAGTCAGGGGAGAGATAGGAGGGATAATGTCAAACAGTAGAGAGAGAGATCAGTGTTATACGCCCTGCCGTCGCTCTCCTCTGATCAGTGGTGTGTCCACTGATGTGTGTGTCCAGTCCACTGTAGAACAGAGCAGAGTGGTGTTGGGCCAGCGCCCAGGGTAGCGGAGTCAGCCGAGTGTGCAGGACACAGTAATGGCTTCACTGTAAAAACCCATCATCCTTAACAGGATGTGGAACAAATGGGTGGTCAGGGAGGGATACGGAGAGAGACGGGGGGGGGGAGAAGACGAAGAAGAAGGGATGAGAATAGAAGAGATGTTCTCCCAAATGCTTCAACGCTTGAGGCCACCTTATCAAGGTTATAAGCTCTACTCTTCCAAAGACAGAGGAAATGGAATAACATGGCCATTGCTATGCACGGTGGGAAATTCATTCTGTAGCAGTTTAAACTGGAATACATGTACTGCAATAATTGCTTGAACATCTGTCACAATTGTTTACTTTGTAGAGAGAGTGAGAGAGAGAGAGTTTTACTAGTGGATGTTTATGTGTGGAAGAGTAAGCTTGTTTGTTTGACTCTTGCATGATGAATGGGATCTTGTCTCTCTCTCTCACTCTCTCTCTCTCTCTCTCTCTCTCTCTCTCTCTTATCGCATCTCTTTTTACCCAACTCTTTCCTTCCCTCCTTCCATGAGCGGGTTCATTTATCTGGCCCGGGTTACCCTGGCGGGAGCAGTTTGAACCAGGTGTGAGACAGGTGAGCCACTCTGGCCGACGGCGAAGTCGCCTCAAAACAAAAGTGACACAGATTCCGTGTCTTCACCGGCAAACGCCATTGTTTATGTCATAAACGCTTCCTCTGCCGTCCCAATGAAAACGGGTTTGAACATCTATTTTATGGAAAGAAGAGATCTCTCTCTTTCTCTCCCCCCCGCTCAGAGCAGAATGCTGCATTTTGTAACTGCTTTTTACTCAGCAGGGTTACACACACTGACACAAACAAACACACAATTGCATGCACACATGCATCCACACTCACACACACAAAACAGTTTGCGTTTGTTTACGTATGTGTGTATCAAGAAGAGTTAGTACAGCAGCTTAGAGCATGCCAGCATTGACTGAAAGGGAGACTGCTACTCCACACAGGCCCTGACCAGGCTTTGATTTTGGATGTTTGAAAAGGTCCCCAGAATGTCTACATATGCCTTACTCAGCTCTGACCCCCAAAATTATTGCTCAGCGCTGGCGCGAACTCATGATGCTCAGAGGCGAAGCGTGCTGCTCAGCCCAAATTGTGCTGCTCTGACCACTGCACCATGGCAGTTCACAAAGCTCTAGCAAACCGGGAGAATAATTGATGGTTATTTAGTTTTTTAAGCCTTCCCCAAACCATAGCCCTAACCTTAACCACTCGGAAATACTACCTAAACTTAAACCTTTGAGTTGTTTCTGTTTTAACCCTGTAACCACGTGGAATGAACCCTGTAACCACGTGGAATGAATGCGTCAAAAATAGACATTAATCCATAATACGTCTAATTTCAAAGTGAAATTATGAGATCTTGTTGGCCTTGACAGAGCTGCATTCCTCCACTCTTTCTCTCTCCCTCTCTCTCTCTCACTCACTCTTTCTCCGTACTGAACAGCTGGTCTGGCCGAGGCTCTCTGCTGAGTGTTTGCCCTTGCCGGGTGATTATAGCTGCCGTTGCTGCGGCAACAGCGACACCTCCATGGCAACGCATAACCGAGGGAGAGGCAGGTGCGGTTGCATCACCGTGGCAATTTGTTGCCTGGCAAAAAGGACAGGCCATTAGCGTGCAAAATAAGCCATCGTCAAGGCAACACATGGGCTCACCATGGCAACAGCAGATGGCTTTGAGCCTATTCTGGGTGTGTGTGTGTGTGTGTGTGTGTGTGTGTGGCTGTCTGTGTCAGTTGTTAGCTACCTACTTTTGTACATGTTCATGAGGAGCCATAAAAGCGTGAATTATGGGAGATGACAAGTGGAGGGCGAATCGCTGGAGGAGATACATTTTAGATGGAGAGAAAGAGGGAGGAGAGGAGAGCTATACGTAAGCACGCAGGCCCGTACGCATGCGCATGCACACACACACAAACACACACACACACACACACACACACACACACACACACACACACACACACACACACACACACACACACACACACACAGCCGAGAGCTAACAGTTAATCAGACCTTCTGCTTCTAGGAAGAAGGTTTGTTCAGCCCTGAGATGGGAAAAACAAAGCACACAAACAAGGAGAGAGGAGGACCAAGGCTGTGTGTGGTGTTGTTTTGCTTGTTTTCTCTGGTTACTGTGGTTTGTGTATGTTGAAAGTCTTCATTCATTCTACAACTACTGTTTTCTGGAAGAGTATGGATGGATAAAAATGTTATCTTTTTATGTTTCATGGTTTTCTATCTCAGCTTAGGTCTTTCATTGTCATAGGAGAGGAACTCTCACATTTGCAATGGTTTTTTCATGGCTATGTTAGTGTCATGTGAAGGTTAGTGACAGTCATGTCTGGTGTGGATGCTTGTGTGACATGTTGTTTTGGTCTTGATTTCTGGTTTGGTTCTAATGTATCAGACTCCCCTGTTGGTAGCCTGACAACACTACACCTTAGTGTTAGGTAATAGTAGGTGACAGCTCAATGGAAAATATTCTCTGGAGTTTCCCCAATGTGTCATTCCTCCCTGTGTGTGGTGGGTGCGCACGAGCGTGCGTGTCTGAAATGAATCAAGTCAGAGACGACGGTTCACTGTCTATCAAAATAGGCACTTCACTATATGACTATATGGAGTTTCTCCTCACTCTCTCTGCCCCCCCCACTCCTCTGAAATTAATTTATCTGATTATCCATAAGAAATAAGAATGTCTCCATTGTGACCAGAGCGGTGAGGCTGGAGGTGTGGGCATCCTTGCTAGTTTGCCAGATGAGAAATGAAACGTGAGTAAAGGAGTGTTGCAGGAGTCCCGGGCACCAGCGGGTCCTTAGATTAGCTAAAGAGGATTGTGTCTGCTGCCCGTAGGGCACGGGGCAGCGAGGGAAAGTGGTGGGCAATAGGATTGGACATTTAGATTATGGGAATTAAGAAAAAGGCCTGTTGCCTTCATCGTGGAGCGAGTGAAGTGGAGTGGAGCACTTACAGTCAAGATGAGGACACAATCTGTTTTCCTCTGTGTGTGTGTGTGTGTGTGTGTGTGTGTGTGTGTGTGTGTGTGTGTGTGTGTGTGTTACTGTGTGTGTGTTTAAACACATGGAGAGAAGAGTTAACGAAAGGCTGGGGCATGGAGAGGAGGGAGGAGAGAGGGAGAGCGAGGGGAATAGAGAGAGAGAGAGAGAGAGAGATAGTGGGGGAGACAGAGAGAAGGAGAAAAAGAAAAGAGTAGAGAAGGACAGAAAGATAGACATGGGGAGAAGGAAGAGTTACAGAGAGAGGTAATTGAGAAGAGAGAGTTAGAGACAGTGGTGTAAAGTACATAAGTAAAAATACTTTAAAGTACTACTTAAGTCATTTTTGGTGTATCTGTACTTTACTATTAATATTTTTTGGCAATGTTTACTTTTACTTCACTACATTCCTAATGAAATAATGTACTTTTTACTCCATACATTTTCCCTGACACCCAAAAGCACACATTACATTTTGAATGCTTAGAGAGACAGGAAAATGGTCTAATTCACACACTTATCAATAGAACATCCCTGGTCATCCCTACTGCCTCTGATCTGGCGGACTCACTAAACACAAGTTTCGTTTGTAAATGATTTAAAATGTAAGTATACTTTAGCAATTACATTTACTTTTGATACTAAAGTATATTTACGATCACAATACTTTTAGACTTTTACTCAAGTAGTATTTTTCTGAGTGACTTTCATTTTTTATTTGAGTCATTTTCTATTAAAGGTACCTTTTACTTTTACTCAAGTATGACAATTGGGTACTTTTTCCACCACTGGTTAGAGAGGAGGACAGAAAACAAGGGATGGAGAGAGAGAGAGAGAATGAAGGAGAGGATTGTGCCAGAAGCCCATGTGTTTCTCATAAGAACACAAACAAAGAGTGCTGTGCTTGCTGGCCTCCTGTGGCGTACACAAATGTTAGCGCTGCGCTCTCTAGTTCCACTCTGCTCTGCTCGACTGCATCCAAACACCCCCACCCCCTCTCCTCATCCCAGACCTAGTACTTACTGACTCACACAACAACACACTCGTTGTATCAAATCACATTTTATTTGTCACAATGCGCCGAATACAACAGGTGTAGACCCTTTCCCAACAATGCACAGTTAAAAAAGTATGAAGAAATAGAATAGAAAATAGTAATACAATAAATAACAGACCACTTTTTCTTACATTACAGCTTTATATTCAAATGGATTAAATCTGGGGGGGGGGTTTCTCGTGAATCTACACATAATACCCCATAATGACAAAGTAAAAACAGGTTTTTAGAAATTTTTGCAAATGTATTACAATTAATAAACACAATTATTCAGACCCTTTACTCAGTACTTTGTTGAAGCATCTTTGGCAGCGATTACAGCCTTGAGTCATCTTGGGTATGACGCTACAAACTTGGCACACCTGTATTTGGGAAGTTTCTCACATTCTTCGCTGCAGATCATCTCAATCTCTGTCAGGTTGGATGGGGAGTGTCGCTGCACAGCTATTTTCAGGTCTCTTCAGAGATGTTCGATCGTGTTCAAGTCCAGGCTCTGGCTGGGCCACTCAAGGACATTCAGAGACTTGTCCCGAAGCCACTCCTGCATTGTCTTGGCTGTGTGCTTAAGGTTGTTGTCCTGTTGGAAGGTGAACCTTCGCCCCAGTCTGAGGTCCTGAGTGCTCTAGAGCAGGTTTTCAACAAGGATCTCTCTGTACTTGCTCTGTTTATCTTTCCCTCAATCCTGACTAGTCTCCCAGTCCCTGCCGCTGAAAAACATCCCCACAGCATGATGTTGCCACCACCATGATTCACCGTAGGGATGGTGCCCTGTTTCCTCTAGATGTGACGCTTGGCATTCAGGCCAAAGAGTTCAATCTTGGTTTCATCAGACCAGAGAATCTTGTTTCTTTGAGAGTCCTTTAGGTGCCTTTTGGCAAACTCCAAGCTGGCTGTCATATGCCTTTTACTGAGGAGTGGCTTCCGTCTGGCCACTCTACCATAAAGGCCTGATTGGTGGAGTGCTGCAGAGATGGTTGTCCTTCTCGAAGGTTCTCCCATCTCCACAGAGGAACTCTGGAGCTCTGTCAGAGTGACAATCGGGTTCTTGGTCACCTCCCTGGCGGCCAGCTCTAGGAAGGGTCTTGGTGGGTCCAAACTTATTCTATTTAAGAATGATGGAGGCCACTGTGTTGTTGGGGACCTTCAATGCTGCATATTTCTTTAGTAGCCTTCTCCAGATCTGTGCCTCGACACAATCCTATCTCAGAACTCTACAGACAATTCCTTCAACCTCATGGCTTGGTTTTTGCTCTGACATGCACTGTCAACTCTGGGACCTTATATAGACAGGTGTGTGCCTTTCCAAATGATGTCCAATCAATTGAATTTACTACAGGTGAACTCCAATCAAGTTGTAGAAACATCTCAAGGATGATCAATGGAAACAGGTCTGAATACCTCTGTAAATAAGGTATTTCTGTTTTTTGTTTGAAATAAATGTGCTAAATATGTTTTCACTTTGTCATATTGGGGTATTGTGTGTAGATTGATGAGGGAAAATGTTTTATTTAATCAATTTTAGAATAAGGCTGCAATGTAACACTGAATACTTTCCGAATGCACTGTATATACAAGGAGTACCGGTACTGTGTAAATGTTTAGGGGTATGAGGTAGTTAAGGTAGTATGTACATGTAGGTTGTGGTAAAAGTGACTGACAATCAGGATAGATATTTAACAGAGTAGGAGTAGTGTAAGTGGAGAGTGTGAAAGTGTGTACGTGTGTGTGTATGACGTCAATATTCATGTTTTGTGTGTGTGTGTGTGTGTGTGTGTGTGTGTGTGTGTGTGTGTTGGCGTGTCAGTGTAAGTATGTGTGAGTCTGTGGGTAGAGTCCAGTGAGTGTGCAGAGTCAGTGCAGAAAAGGGTCAATGCAATAGTCCGGTTAGCCATCTGATTAACTGTTCAGCAGTCTTATGGCGTGGGGGGATAAGCTGTTCAGGTGGTCCCAGACTTGGCGATCCGGTACCGCTTGCCGTGCAGAAGCAGAGTTAACAGTCTGTGGCTTGGGTCTGAACATTTTCCAGATCTTCCTCTGACACCGCCTGGTATAGTGGTCCTGGGAGGCAGAGAGCTCGGCCCCAATGATGTTCTGGGGCGTCCGCACCATCCTCAGCAACTCATTGCGATTGAGGGGAGTACAGTTGCCATACCAAGAGTCTTGATGCAGTCAAGATGCTCTCAGTGGTACAGCTGTAGAATGTTTTGAGGATCTGAGGGGCCATGACAAATCTCCTCAACCTTTTTCTCGACTATGCTGATATGAGAGAACCATGTTCAACCCTTAGTGATGTGGACACCAAGGAACTTGAAGCTCCTTACCCGCTCCACTACAGCCCCGTCGATGTGGATGGGGGCATGCTCGACCATCCGTTTTCTGTAGTCCACGTCAGCTCCTTTGTCTTGCTGACGTTGAGGGAGAGGTTGTGGCCCTGGCATCCCACTGCCAGGTCTCTGACCTCGTCCCTTTTTGCTGTCTCACCGTCGTCTCACCGTCGTCTGTCTCCTTAATGTTATCGGATGAATCCCTGAACAGTCCGTGTTAGCAAAGCAGTCTTGTAGCTTAGTGTCCGCTTTGTCGGACCACTTCCGTACTGGGCTTCCTGTTTGAGTTTTTGCTTGTAAACAGGAAGCAGGAGGATGGAGTCATGGTCTGATTTGTCAAAGGGATGGCGAGGGAGGGCCATGTGTGCGTTTCTGTGGTTAGAGTAAAAGTGTGTCTGCCAGTTTCACTTCTCTTACAACAGTGTGTCTGTAGACTTAAGGATGGATCCTGAGTTGTGGCACAAAGCTCCATCTTTTGTGTGAATCGGGCATTCTTGTCACAGGGAGATTTGGAAGGAATCAAAACAAATGTTTTTGTCACATGCTTCGTAAACAACAGGAGAGAGACGATGCAGAGAGAAACAATAGAAAAAGAATAACACAAGGAATAAATACACAATGAGCGACAGTAACTTGGCCATATACACAGGGTATCAGTACTTTTATTATTATTTATCCTTTATTTAATTAGGCAAGTCAGTTAAGAACAAATTCTTATTTACAATGACAGCCTATGAACAGTGGGTTAACTGCCTTGTTCAGGGGCAGAATGACAGATTTGTACCTTGTCAGCTCGGGGATTCGAATAATTTTGCACGCCCAATTTTTCAGTTTTTGATTTGTTAAAAAAGTTTGAAATATCCAATAAATGTCGTTCCACTTCATGATTGTGTCCCACTTGTTGATGATTCTTCACAAAAAAATTCAGTTTTATATCTTTATGTTTGAAGCCTGAAATGTGGCAAATGGTCGCAAAGTTCAAGGGGGCCGAATACTTTCGCAAGGCACTGTATTTCTGTCTATGTTGTTGATGCTAACTGCAGTATGAGTTTATATAGCGAGGGAGGAAAAAGAGAGCCGATTGAAAAGGGAGATGTCAAAAGCCTGTCCATGTTTGCATTATTCTGTCCGTACAGCTGAATTGAACAAAACGCTGGGCTCGACTGACACCACCAGTCATGCTGTTACCATGGCAACACATACCTGGGTGGTAACCCGACGCCAAGCATATGTGGACTGGGACTATGAACACTGGGCTGGCCCCTGGTGAACTAACCTAAGAACAAAGCTGAACCACGGCTATTGTATCCCTCCACCTACTGTACTCTACACTGGGTCCAATTGATATTGTGACTTTAATTACAGTCTCAAAGAAGGTTTTTAACTTGCAACTTAATAATAAGTCTGTAGATTTTGTGGCGCAATGTTTAAGTCAGTGCAAACTATAGGTCACATACACACATACACACACAAATACATTTTTCAACAGAGCCCTCTCTATTTCAGGCGCAGGGGAAAGTAGGGCGCTGTGACTGTGAGAGAGACGCGGCTCTGTGGGAAAACAAAGAGTCTTTTTAAACTTGTGGCAAAGCGGTTGGACCTAGTACAGTCATGTACTAATGGCTCTGTATAATGCAGGCTTACACTACACTATGTCACTGTATAATGTAGGCTTATGCTACACTATGTCATGTGACTGTATAATGCAGGCTTATACTACACTATGTCAGTGTATAATGCAGGCTTATGCTACACTATGTCACTGTATAATGTAGACGTATAATACACTGTGTCACTGTATAATGTAGGTTAATACTATAGTATGCACATGCATTAATGGCATTAATGTCTATACTCCAGATAGAGAGGGAATCAATGCCCTAATTATTTTAACTTAATGACAAATTGCACTTGTCTGCTTCCCTACAACTGTCTGCTATCACTGCTATTTATTTAATATGTTCTAGCATGTAGAGTTGGTTATATACTGTATATTTTTAGAGTCAAAAGAAACTTGGAATATCTCAATAAATTACTCAGTGAGCTCTCATCCCTTTAAATGGTAAACATGACATCACATACAAGACTGTTGGCTGGTGTTGATTTGACCTGAATCCATACACTTTTAGAAAAAAAGTTATTATCTAGAACCTAAAAGGGTTTTTTGGCTGTCCCCATAGGAGAACCCTTTGAAGAACCCTTTTTGGTTCCAGGAAGAACCATTGTCCAACATCAAACGGTGTCACTCCTCCGCGACACTCGTCCCTCAACCAATCCAAAGACAGTACAGTATGAAGATAGGCACAAATGCTTAAAATTGCTTCTCCAATAGAAATCCCCGATCACACTTGTAGGCAATGTCATGGTGAAGTTGGCTTGCTAAGCTCACGTGTAGGAACACGGCATCTGGTGTCATGGTTGACTCGCGCTGAACTGCGCATGTGCAGGCCATCAAATCAAAGGCACTCCTTTGTTATGAAATAGTTTTTCAAGAAAATGAAAACGTGTCAGTTTGTCACATTCACGAGGTTGGAGTTATAACATTTTCAACTACTTAAGCCATTGGCTCAATTCTAAGTTGTGCCTTTAGATTTTGAGAAAATGTACAACTAAGGAAGAATCTTTCCCCTCTCTCAAACACCAAACTCCCTACCTGTTCTGTCTGGTCTGTTTGCAAGCGTTCCCAGAAGTCTCGCAATGTTGTGCCTCTGGGTTTAGAAACTCTGTGACCGATCTGCCTTTGTAGGATGTGGAACTCATATTCAAATTTGAATATTGAGCATCCGCCATTTAAAAAATGAAAACATAGTTCCTAATTTTGGACATCACTGCACTCTTGTATAACTCTCTGTGAAATAGGCAGAATAACTAGCTAGCTAAATGATTAAAATGTTGTGACAGAGATTTAGTAGTTTGTAATTTTAACAAAATAAAAACAAACCGGTGGCTATCTCCTGCACAAAATTCTGTGCAAGGACGTTGGTCGTCAGTGCAGTGACTTGGTCAGCTGTGTAGCTAATAGTTTATTTTTCAACTGTTCAGAGGAGATTGTGTGAATCAGGCCTTCATGGTCGAATTGCTGCAAAGAAACCACTAGTAAAGGACATCAATAATAAGAAGAGACTTGCTTGGGCCAAAAACACGAGCAATGGACATTAGACCGGTGGAAGTCTGTCTTTTTGGTACTGTACAGTTGAAGTCGGAGGTTTACATACACCTTAGCCAAGTAAATTTAAACTCCGTTTTTAATCCTAGTAAAAATTCCCTGTTTTAGGTCAGTTAGGATCACCACTATATTTTAAGAATGTGAAATGTCAGAATAATAGTAGAGAGAATGATTTATTTCAGCTTTTATTTATTTCATCACATTCCCAGTGGGTCAGAAGTTTCCATACACTCAATTAGTATTTGGTAGCATTGCCTTTAAATTGTTGAACTTGGGTCAAATGCTTCGGGTAGCCTTCCACAAGCTTCCCACAATAAGTTGGGTGAATTTTGGCCCATTCCTCCTGACAGAGTGTCACGTACTGACCTTAGTTCTTTTGTTATGTCTTTGTTTTAGTATGGTCAGGGCGTGAGTTGGGTGGGTTGTCTATGTTCCTTTTTCTATGTTGTGTTTTGCGTTTGGCCTGGTATGGTTCTCAATCAGAGGCAGGTGTCGTTAGTTGTCTCTGATTGAGAATCATACTTAGGTAGCCTTTTCCCACTTGTGTTTTGTGGGTGATTATTTTCTGTTATGTGTATGTCACCTTTCAGAACTGTTTAGTTTCTCCTTTGTTGTTTTGTTTAGTGTTCTTGGTTTAATAAATATATGATGAACACTTACCACGCTGCGCTTTGGTCCTCACCTCATTCCAATGACGAGCGTCACAGAATCACCCACCAACCAAGGACCAAGCAGCGTGGTAACGGGCAGCGGCCGAAATCGCAAGGCTCCTGGACATGGGAGGAGACTTTGGACGGCAAGGGACCCTGGGCACAGGCTGGGGAATATCGCCGCCCCAAGGCAGAGCTGAGCGGCGGTGGTATGAGGAGGCAGCGCGGCTGGGACGAGAGGCAGCCCCAAAAATGTATTGGGGGGGGGGAGCTAAGTCAGGTAGGAGACCTGCACCAACTCCCCGTGCTTACCGTGGAGAGAGGTGGCCCGGGCAGGCACCGTGTTATGCTGTGAGGAGCACGGTGTCCCCGGTGCGCAGGCATAGCCCGTTGCGCTACATAGCAGCGCCTCGTATCGGCCGGGCTAGAGTGGGCATCGAGCCAGATGCCATGAAGCCGGCTCTGCGCATCTGGTCTCCAGTGCGTCTCCTCGGGCCGGGGTACATGGCACCAGCCCTGCGCATGGTGTCCCCGGTTCGCCAGCACAGCCCAGTGCGGTCTATTCCACCTCGCCGCACTGGCCTGGCTACGGGGAGCATCCAGCCAGGTAGGGTTATACAGGCTCGGTGCTCGAGACCTCCAGTGCGCCTCCACGGTTCGGTCTATCCGGTGCCTCCTCCACGCACCAGGCCTCTGGTGGCAGCCCCCCGCACCTGTCTCTCCGTCTCCTCCCTACAGGTGCTCCCACCTGCTCAGCGCTGCCAGAGTCTCCCGTCTGTCCTGAGCTGCCAGAGTCTCCCGTCTGTCCTGAGCTGCCAGAGCTGCCCGTTTGTCAGGAGCTGCCAGAGCCGTCAGTCAGGAGCTGCCGGAGCCGCCCGTCAGTCAGGAGCTGCCGGAGCCGCCCGTCAGTCAGGAGCTGCCGGAGCCGCCCGTCAGTCAGGAGCTGCCGGAGCCGCCCGTCAGTCAGGAGCTGCCGGAGCCGCCCGTCAGTCAGGAGCTGCCGGAGCCGCCCGTCAGTCAGGAGCTGCCGGAGCCGCCCGTCAGTCAGGTGCTGCCGGAGCCGTTCGTTACTCCGGCGCTGCCGGAGCCGTTCGTTACTCCGGCGCTGCCGGACTCGCCCTTCACTCCGGAGCTGCCGGAGTCTCCCGCCTGTCCGGTGCTGCCGAAATCTCCCGTCCATTCGGGACCCGTGGCTAGGGTCCCCAGTCCGAGTTCGGCAGCGAGGGTCACCGCTCTAAAGAGGCCACGGAGGCAGGTTAGGAGGCGGACAAAGACTATGGTGGAGTGGGGTCCACGTCCTGCGCCAAAGCCGCCACCGCGGACAGACACCCACCCAGACCCTCCCCAATAGGTTCAGGTTTTGCGGCCGGAGTCCGCACCTTTGGGGGGGAGTGGGTACTGTCACGTTCTGACCTTATTTCTTTTGTTATGTCTTTGTTTTAGTATGGTCAGGGTTGGGTTGGGTTGTCTATGTTCCTTTTTCTATGTTGTGTTTTGCGTTTGGCCTGGTATGGTTCTCAATCAGAGGCAGGTGTCGTTAGTTGTCTCTGATTGAGAATCGTACTTAGGTAGCCTTTTCCCACTTGTGTTTTGTGGGTGATTATTTTATGTTATGTGTATGTCACCTTTTAGAACTGTTTCGTTTCTCCTTTGTTGTTTTGTTTAGTGTTCTCGGTTTAATAAATATATGATGAACACTTACCACCCTGCGCTTTGGTCCTCACCTCATTCCAACAACGAGCGTCACACAGAGCTGGTGTAACTGTGTCAGGTTTGTAGGCCTCCTTGCTCGCACATGCTTTTTCAGTTCTGCCCACACATTTTCTATACAATTGAGGTCAGGGCTTTGTGATGGCAACTCCAAACCTTGACATTGTTGCCATTTTGCCACAACTTTGGAAGTATGCTTGGGGTCATTGTCCATTTGGAAGACCCATTTGTGACCAAGCTTTAACTTCCTGACTGATGTCTTGAGATGTTGCTTCAATATAGCCACATAATTTTGCTTCCTCATGATGCCATCTATTTTGTGAAGTGCACCAGTCCCTCCTGCTGCAAAGCACCCCCACAACATGATGATGCCAACCCCGTGCTTCACGGTTGGAATGGTGTTCTTTGGCTTGCAAGCCTCCCCCTTTTTCCTCCAAACATAATGATGGTCATTATGGTCAAACAGTTTTTGTTTCATCAGACCAGAGGACATTTCTCCAAAAAGTGTGATCTTTTTCCCCATGTGCAGTTGCAAACTGTAGACTGGCTTTTTTATGGGGGTTTTGGAGCAGTGGCTTCTTCCTTGCTGAGCAGCCTTTCAGGTTATGTTGATATAGGACTCGTTTTACTGTGGATGTAGATACTTTTGTACCTGTTTCTTCCAGTATCTTCACAAGGGCCTTTGCTGTTGTTCTGGGATTGATTTGCACTTTTCGCACCAAAGTACGTTCATCTCTAGGAGACAGAATGAAGCTCCTTCCTGTGCGTATGATGGCTGCGTGGTCCCATGGTGTTTATACTTGCGTACTATTGTTAGTACAGATGAACGTGGTACCTTCAGGCATTTGGAAATTGCTCCCAAGGATGAACCATTTCTTTTGATTTTCCCATGATGTCAAGCAAAGAGGCATTGAGTTTGAAGGTAGGCCTCGAAATACATCCACAGGTACACCTTCAATTGACTCAAATGATGTCAATTAGCCTATCAGAAGCTTCTAAAGCCATGACATCATTTTCTGGATTTTTTCAAGCTGTTTAAAGGCACAGTCAACTTAGTGTATGTAAACTTCTGACCCACTGGAATTGTGATACAGTGAATTATAAGTGAAATAATCTGTCTGTAAAACAATTGTTGGAAAAATGACTTGTGTCATGCAGAAAGTAGATGTCCTAATCGACTTGCCAAAACTATAGTTTGTTAACTATAAATATTTGGAGTGGTTGAAAAACTAGTTTTAATGACTCCAACCTAAGTGTATGTAAACTTCCGACTTCAACTTTATATAGCTAACTGTAAAGTAATGAGTGGGACATATAGTGTTTAGTTGCATGCTATTTCATGTCAATCATATTGCTGCTTGTAGCCTGTCAGTGATGCTTCATGGTCTTATGCTTCAAATCAATTCAAATCAAATTTTAGTGGTCACATTCTCATGGTTAGCAGATGTTATTGCCAGTGTAGTGAAATGTTTATGCTTCTAGATCTGACAGTGCAGCAGTATCTAACAGGTAACATCTAACAATTCCACAACAAATCCTAATACACACACTCCAGTAAAGGATGATCAGTGACAGAGCGGCTAAGATGCAATAGATAGTATATAATAGATAGTGTAGTGTGCTATACAATGCGATAAGTCATGTGAGATATGTAAACATTCTTAAAATGGCATTATTAAAGTGACTAGTGTTCCATTTATTAAAGTGGCCAATGATATCAAGTCTGTAGGTAAGCAGCCGCCTCTCTTTGCTAGTTGCCTTGAGAAGGTGGCCTTGAGTGCTAGTGGCCTTGACACAATCTGATGGCCTTGAGAAAGCATACGTTTTTCAATCTCTCTGTCCCAGCTTTGATGCACTTGTGCTGACCTCGCCTTCTGAATGGAAGCGGGGTGAACAGGCAATGGCTTGAGTGGTTATTGTCCTTGATGATCTTTTTGGCCTTCCTGTGACATCGGGTGTTGTAGGTGTCCTGACTGGCAGGTAGTTCGCCCCCGGTGATGCGTTGTGCAGACCACATCACCCTCTGGAGAGCCCTTTGGTTGTGGGCGGTGCAGTTGCCTTACCAGGCAGTCATACAGCCTGACAGGATGCTCTCGATTATGCACCTGTAAAAGTTAGTTGGGGTTTTCGGTGACAAGCCACATTTTTTCAGCCTCCTGAGTTTGAAGAGGTGCTGATGTAAGTGGACCATTTCAGTTTGTCCATGATATGTATGCCGAGGAATTTAAAACTTTCCACCTTCTCCACTGCTGTCCCGTCGATGTGGATAGGGGGGTGCTCCCTCTGAAGTCCACAATAATTTCCTTTGTTTTATTGACATTGAGTGAGAGGTGCCCTCACCTCCTCCCTGTAGGCTGCCTCGTCATCGTTGGTAATCAAGCCCACTACTGTTGTGTCATCTGCAAACTTGATGATTGTTGGATGCATGCTTGGCCTAGTAGTCATGGGTGAACAGGGAGTACAGGAGGGGGCGGAGAACGCACCC
The DNA here is from genome assembly GCF_018296145.1 of Oncorhynchus tshawytscha. NCBI lineage: Eukaryota > Metazoa > Chordata > Actinopteri > Salmoniformes > Salmonidae > Oncorhynchus > Oncorhynchus tshawytscha. The sequence goes on along the minus strand of NC_056439.1, from coordinate 15,796,446 downwards.
TTGTGGGGCCCCTGTGTTGAGGATCAGCGGAGTGGAGATGCTGTTTCCTACCTTCACCACCTAGGGACAGCCCGCCAGGAAGTCCAGGACCCAGTTCCACAGGGTGGGGTCGAGACCCAGGTTCTCAAGCTTCATGATGAGTTTGGAGGGTACTATGGTGTTGAATGCTGAGCTGTAGTCAATGAACAGCATTCTTACATATGTATTCCTCTTGTCCAGGTGGGATAGGGTAGTGTGCAGTGTGATGACGATTGCATCGTCTGTGGATCTATTGGGGCGGTAAAGCAAATTGAAGTGGGTCTAGGGTGACAGGTGATATGATCCTTGACTAGTCTCTCAAAGCACTTCATGATGAGAGGAGTGCTACGGGGCGATAGTCATTTAGTTCAGTTACCTTGGCTTTCTTGGGAACAGGAACAATCGTGGCCATCTTGAAGCATGTGGGGACAGCAGACTGGGATAGGTATCGATTGAATATGTCCGTAAACACACCAGCCAGCTGGTCTGCACATGCTCTGAGGACGCGGCTAGGGATGCCATCTGGGCTGGCAGCCATGCAAGGGTTAACACGTTTAAATGTTTTACTCACGTCGGCCACGGAGAAGTAGAGCCCACAGTCTTTGGTAGTGGTTCGCGTTGGTGGCACTGTATTCTCCTCAAAGCGCGCAAAGAAGTTGTTTAATTTGTCTGGAAGCAAGACGTCGATGTCCACGACTGGGCTTGTTTTCTTTTTGTAATCCGTAATTGTCTGTAGAATGTGGCTATACCATGTGGAATACCATAAATTAAGAAATAATTGGGGGGAAAAACAGCAAATACTTAGAGGTTTTGACTTTATAAAAATAAAAAAAAATGCTATTTAGTACTGTGATGGTATTAATTAACATAATATTATTACGTAAATACTTTGTAAAAATGTTCTAGGCTACCCTACCATTGAATTTGGGTTGTGGCTAGGGTTACTATCTGTTCAGGGTTAGGGTTATTGCTTAAATAGTTTATACCTAGGGTTAGGGTTAGGGTTTTTAAGGCAAAAGACCAAAAGTTTTTATAGCTCACTTTTTCCTCCCCGTGGCCATCTGCGGGTACTTACATACCTCGCTGGGCTCATAATCTGAGGTAGCAACTGATCTACAAATCAACGAGGTAGACCCATCCATTTGGTTGCAACTCAGTGAACCAGCTCAGCATACACTCAATTCGATGCCTACTAAAAAACAGATTTCGAAGCATATCAAATTACCCAGCAGCCATTTAGAAACAACAAAATTGATCCAATAATCGTTTCGTTTTTCATTCAAATTTTTCTGGCGGTTTAAATTGGCAAAATCTTGAAAAAGAGAACACAGACACGTGTTTTGTTTTAGGTTTTACACCTTTTTCTGGAAAGAATTTGGTAAACCATGAACAGAATTTTTTTTTTTAAATTAATCGCTAGGCGTCAGCCATCTCTTCACCGTGGGTCACCGCAACGTGTACTCGGCCAAACAGTGAGATCGCACATCAAGTAGCCGTTACCTGAGGTAAACCTTCAAGGTTTACGTGGGATAATCTCATTGCTAACAATTGCGAAGCTGCCATTTTGATGGAGAACAGTAGGCTGAGAATAGAAAGTTTGGAAGGTGAGTTGGTGCCACGTGCTCAGTAGAACTAATTGGAGCTGGCAGGGTGAGAAATGCCCTAAAATAAGGCCTGTTTTTTCGCGATTACTTCAAAACCATGCCAAACAGCTGGGACATACGGTAAAATTACGAAAACTGAGCTCCATGGCGGTTGCAATTAACTTGTTTTTATCAGAACATTTCAGTGACTGGCTCAGCTATTGCCGGACAAATCTATGCTAGCTTTCGTGCCCATAGTCAAACTTCAGAAACACTGCTCATTGAAGGACAATAATCTTTAGCTAGATGTAAAATGGGGTGACTAAGACTTTCTCACCAATAAAACATCAACATTATTGACATTTATTGTTCTAGCTTAGATTAATTCAGACATTTTGAAGCAGAAACGGGGTTCAGCAGACGATGTCTCCTAGGTAATATTTTCAAATGTTGTGGCAGCACATTGTAGCCGGACTACTTCTGATCTATCCATGATCCTTTGCGAGGTACGAGACAGATCAGTGCAGGTGGAATCAATGCACTAGCTGATGTAAGACAATGGGTAGAAGAACCCTTTTGAGTTCCACCAAAAAGGGTTCTCCTATGGGGACAGCTGAAGAAAGAGTGTAGTGGTGTAGTGGTGTTTAGTAGCTGGATGTCTCCAAACAGACACATGAATACCAATACAGGAAAAAGGAAGTTGACGATGTTGTTTTGTTGCCAGGCAACTGATATGCTAATGAGGCTGTTAGTCAGTCAGAAGGCTTCTGTGTGTGTTTGCCTGTGTGTTTGTATGCGTGTGGCTCAGTGAGTGTGTGTTTGCTTATGTGTGTGTGTGTGTGTATGTGTGCGCACATCTCAGCATTCAGTGTCTCAGCATTCCGACACAGCTATAATTGAAAGTATCCGTTCTCTGTATGAAGAGTGGAGATGTGATGGCCCTCTCCTCTCCACAGCTAAATTATCCCAAATTGTCAGGTCAGACCTAGCCATCTGTCATCGGCGTAGTGCCCTGCTTATCAGGAGATGGAGATGGAGAAACGGGCCGCTCTGTGCTTGATTAAGGTGCCTGTTGAACACGTTTTTTCTCTTCTCCTTTGCTCTCCATCGTTTAAACGAGACGAGTCTCTCTTTCTGAGGCAACTCATCAAGTGTGTGACTTAAGCTGGTGACACACACACACACACACACACACACACACACAAACCATTTTGGGGCTATAATGCGCTGTGCCTCCCTGCTCCACTGTTTGTTCTACAGCTCAATTAGTTAATATGGAGTAAGCAGATTAGCATGGAGCATAGCAGTAGACGGCCTGGCTGTGGCTCTGCTATCTGCTGTGTAACAGGGGGTATGTGTGTGTGTGTGTGTGTGTGTGTGTGTGTGTGTGTGTGTGTGTGTGTGTGTGCTTCCCTATCTATGTGAGAGGATGGAGGACTCAGATGGAGCTCAGTGGAAGATCAGACTACCATCTGATTAGATCTGGGATTGCTCTGTCTGGCCTGAGAGAGAGGTAGAGGGGAGGGAGAGCCAAAGAGAGACAACGGGGAGAGAGGATTAAGAGAGAAAGGGGAGAGAGTGACAGACAAGACAAAGCGAGAAAAGTGATAAAGGGAGTAGGAGAGAGAGAGAGAGTTGTGTCCCGTCCTTATCCCCTCGACTGCAGAGATAAAAGGTATTAGGAGTCTGTTAACCCTTTGAACTCTTATCATACACACACATCGACCCCACACACACAACCTCTCAGAGCAAAGTGGTGTGTGTTAGCGTGCGTACGTGTGCGTGCGTGTTTCGATGACTGCTCATGTGGTTACAACTGAAAGACCATGGTCTGTTTCTAGTGTGTAAGGCACTGTTTGAAACCACATTGCTGTGTTTTGCATAGAGATTGAAGAAGGGCTGCTCCAGTGGAATATTCGACAGGGCTGTCATTTGAGCGAATTCAGTCCGAGACTCTTCCTTACTCATGCTCTCCCTTTTTTCTCTCTCTCTCTCCTTTTTCTGCAGCATGTCCAGTCCTCCTATATGGCCAGGGAGTCCCTTCTTCCGAAAAAATGGAGGGGTCCTCCTGCAAGGTACCGTCACATAGACTTTAATATCGTGCCTTCTCTTCTCACTCCCTCTCTCTCTCTCCCGTATCTCCTCCTCGCCCCCACGGTGCACGGTAGGATGGACTGAAACCCCCATCCTTCACTTTCTGATACACTTCAAAGCTGCCGAAGTGAAGTTGGTTCATTTGCATATGCTCTTTAGATATCATTAACCCAGTCTAACTCTCTCTCTCTCTCCCTCTCTCTCTCTCTCTCTCTCTGTCTCTCTCTCTCTCTGTCTGTGTGTGTGTCGATCACCCTCCCTCCATGCAGGCACCTGGCTAGATCACCATAGCCTTAACTCACACTGTATAGATCCGGCATTGGTTCTGCTCTTATAAAAAGGAGCGTCTCTAAGTCTCGAGGTGGCTGCCTTTTTGTGTCGGCTCCCCTCCTCTTTCTCTCATTCAGACGTTATTTTTTTGGCAGGGGGATTCTGGCAGCATCTCTTCAGCTGCTTCTTCCCCTCTTGTTTTTCCTGCTGTACTGTAATCCGATGGAATGTCTTCTTCTCCTTTCTTTCTCCTTCTCCCCCTGCGGCGCTGGGCATTGAGAAGGGGTTTGGTGTATAAGTCGCCATTGTTCCTTTGTCTCTTGACCAGTTGATCAGTATTCCAAGCTCCTGCTAATGTGATACTGCACATGGTAATGGTGATGCACAGAGAACAGACCTTAATGTGGCTATTGTGGAGCAACCGAAAAAGAGAGGGAGGGAGATCCCTTTTCCTGAGGACAATGCTGCAGTTTAGGAAACAGGGGAAGGAGGAAGAGGAGTTTTGAAAGGAGGCATACAGCTTCTAGCATATTGCTTTATCCCGAAGAGGATAAATATATCTATCTTTCCAGGAGTGTTTGAGGAAGCAAAGGGAAAAAAGTGTTACAAAGAATGGGCAAATGATTCTACTGAAGTGGTCCATTGTTGCATTGAGTGTGTGGCTATTGTACAGTGATGTAGAATATCAGAAGGACACATCTGAAATTGGACCCTATTCCCTGTAGGGCTCTGGCCAAAAGCAGTGCACTACATAGGGAACAGGGTGCCATTCTGGATGAACCCTGTTGTCTTTGTGTTGAACTTTATTGTCAGTTAACTGGACTCAATCCCCTAGTCGGTTAGGAAGACATGGAGATTCACCTTCTGAAAGTTGCCATGGTAATGGTTAGAGCTGGCCACCTAAAGTATTGTTGCCATGGCTGCGATACGTCGGTAGACATCTTCCCCAAGCTTTTGTGTCTGTGGGAGAGGGCGATGAGACTGTCAGGGTTTTTACTATGGGGAGTTTCATCTTCTAGATCAGACAATGAATTGAGGAGATGAGAACGTAAAGGTATATGGAAGATATAATTGCCTGTTTTGGGTCTTCCCTCTTCCTCCTTTTATTTTGGTCAATTGTATTCCTCTCTCTCAATTATTCTGCCCCTTATACTTCCTCTAATCCCTCTCCATCTATTTATCTCCCCCCCTCTCTCTCTGCCCCCGCATCTCTCGGATTCTCTCGCATTTAAATGCGGAAGATACATTCAGTTGATACATTTCATTAAATAAGATTAGAAAAAGAAATAAACAACCAAATGTACATGGATGATGGTTACGCTATGTATCGCTTGTAGATGATGTACAATGTATATACTTCAGGGAACTAAAGGTCATTGGGATGTCCCTCAGGTTATGGAAATCACCCAGAATAATTCCCAGCTTTATGTCATTATCAAAAGCACAGAAGTTGGGAATTTATTGATCTTATTTGGGAGTATTTCTTACAGTAGAGGAGAAAGTGCATCTCTGTCTCTACCTCCCCTGTAGTGCAGTGACCACATAGCGTTCCTCTTTGGGAAGCCATGTCTTTTTGCATGGCCTTTTTCGATAGCCTACTGGTGGTCGCTGAGCCTGTGTTTGGTCAGGATCTGTCTCTGTTTTGTATCTCTGACAGAGTAGAGATATTCTGACAATTTGTATTCTCTTTTGAGGTCCAAACAGCAGTTTAGTTTATTCTTTGTTTTTGTTAAGGAGGTTTTAATTTCTGTAACAATTGGATTGATTTCCTTGTGTGTTTTGGGTAATAGGGTTGTTGTAGTGTTGTTAATAGCTGACATAGGGGACTCTTCTCGGGGTTCCGCTGTTGGGTTTCTGGTGCTTTGAATAGTGAGGATTTTGGGGCTTCATTTCAAATGGTGCCAAAATGTTTGTGTCCTTTTCTTTATATTTACAATTAAAGGGAATCTTAAGAGTCCAGCTCTGCATACATTATTTGGTATTTAAAAAAATATATATATATTTAGGATAATTCTGCAGAATTCTGTATGTTGATTTTCCTTTGAATTTTTAGCCCAATGGTTATGATCGTAATTACAGATTGGACTCCAAACCTCACTTCCATTTAGTGAAATTGGTCAAATTACACTGTTGACTATTTTGTACCATATTTGGAGAGGAATATTTATTTAAAATGCTTTACAGGCTTTTTATTTGAGTGGATTCACTGCCAGACCAAAACCTACCAGAGGCACATATTTTTAGTCCTAGGTAGTTGTACCATTGGTCATGTTCAGCCATGGTATTTCCACATTTGAACGAATGTCTGCTGCTCTGATTCCTGGCATTTTTCTGGAAAATCACAACTTTGGATTTCCTAAACTTGTGTGTTTTGTCCAATTTTTTAAAAGTATTTTTAATTTTTAGTCCCAGCCCCCATCCCCGCAGGAGGCCTTTTGGTAGGCCATCATTGTAAATAAGAATTTGTTCTTAACTGACTTGCCTAGTTAAATAAAGGTAAAAAAAGGGAGAAATTATGCTTTATTCACAAATAATGTTTAGTTGTTCCTGTAGTTGCTCTGTTGGTGACAGTAGGCCAAGGTCATCTGCGTAGAGCAGGAATCGGACTTCATCTTTGAGGGTGAGTCCATGGGCTGCAGATGTAGACGTTGAACAGAGTTGAACTTAAACTGCACCCTTGTCTCACCCCTCGCCCCTTATGCAAAAAAACGTTATTTTATTGTTCAGTTTAATACTGCTTGTGTCGTTAGAGTAAATAGATTTAATGATGTCGTATACTTTACCCCCTCTCTCTCTCAACCCCGCACCTCTCTGATTCAGAGGGGTTGGGTTAAATTCGGAAAACACATTTTGGTTGAATGCGTTCAGTTTTGCAGCTGACTAGGTATGCCCTTTCCTCTCTCTCTCTCTCTCTCTCTCTCTCTCTCTCTCTCTGTCTCTGTCTCTGTCTCTGTCTCTCTGTCTCTCTGTCTTGTCTCGTCTCAGTTAGAGATAGCAGGACTATTACAGACAGAGGTACCAAAAGTACCCTGCCCCTGCAAGTTACTGGATGTTCATAGAACACTGCTTAGATATGTGGAGACCTACTCTACTGTGTCCCTCGTCTGTCTCCCAGCTGACAGACCGACACACCACTGATACTGGCAGTTAGAGGGAGGAGTGTTTAGTATCAACTCTGCTGCTGTGGAGCCTGGTATTACCTGGAGCGTGAGGGAGGGAGGGATGGATGGATGGATGAAGGGGAAGGGGAGGGGGGGGTAGTGTGTGTGGGAGGAACATCTGTTGAGAGCAGCGACCGAAACACGATCTGAACTGCTAGCTAACACATACACTCACCAGATAAGTAGAAAGGTGTGCTTCCAGTGTGTGTGTGTGATTGTGTATGTATGTGTGTCTCGCAGCCCCTTGCGCAGGCCTTGAGAGAGTTTTTGAGAGGCTGGAGATTTTCTCTGGAGCAGCTGTAGGAGAGGCAGACAAACTAGAGCTATATTATTGAGTCACTAGTACCATGACACACACACACACACAAACTCAGGTACCCCCCCCACACACACACACACACTCCTCCCTCAGCTGTGTGATCCAACTCCGTTCTGAAGCCTCTCACACCTGTCCCAGTCTCATGCACAGGTCACTATTGATTTATGGATTTAGGAGCTTCCCCTGACACCCTGCCAAAAGCCCTCCAAATACACCCTCTCTTTCTTCTCCTCCCTCCCTCTGTCTCTCTCCCCTCCTCTCCTCTCTCCTGCTCTTCTTGTTGAGTTGTGCATCTTCAGTTCAAAGTTCTGTGGTGAGGCGTGTCTAGCTTAGGAATGGCTCAGAGAGCTGGAGTCTAGCGCTATACCCATCACTTTCAAACTGAAGAGAGGGGATAGAGGGAGGACAGGAGGGGGGATAGAGGGAGGACAGGAGGGGGGATAGAGGGAGGACAGGAGAGGGGATAGAGGGAGGACAGGAGAGGGGATAGAGGGAGGGGATAGGGGGAGGACAGGAGAGGGGATAGAGGGAGGACAGGAGGGGGATAGAGGGAGGACAGGAGAGGGATAGAGGGAGGACAGGAGAGAGGATAGAGGGAGGACAGGAGAGGGGATAGAGGGAGGACAGGAGAGGGGATAGAGGGAGGACAGGAGAGGGGATAGAGGGAGGACAGGAGAGGGGATAGAGGGAGGACAGGAGAGGGGATAGAGGGAGGACAGGAGAGGGGATAGAGGGAGGACAGGAGAGGGATAGAGGGAGGACAGGAGAAGGGATATAGGGAGGACAGGAGAGGGGATATAGGGAGGGGATAGAGGGAGGACAGGAGAGGGATAGAGGGAGGAGAGATAATATAGAGGAGGGAGGACAGGAGAGGGGATAGAGGGAGGACAGGAGAGGGGATAGAGGGAGGACAGGAGAGGGGATAGAGGGAGGACAGGAGAGGGGATAGAGGGAGGACAGGAGAGGGGATAGAGGGAGGACAGGAGAGGGGATAGAGGGAGGACAGGAGAAATATAGGGAGGACAGGAGAGGGGATATAGGGAGGGGATAGAGGGAGGACAGGAGAGGGGATAGAGGGAGGAGAGATAATATAGAGGAGGGAGGCCAGGAGAGGGGATAGAGGGAGGATAGGAGAGGGGATAGAGGGGAGGATAGGAGAGGGGATATAGGGAGGACAGGAGAGGGGATATAGGGAGGACAGGAGAGGGGATAGAGGGAGGAGAGATAATATAGAGGAGGGAGGACAGGAGAGGGGATAGAGGGAGGATAGGAGAGGGGATAGAGGCAGGACAGGAGAGAGGATATATGGAGGACAGGAGAGGGGATAGAGGGAGGACAGGAGAGGGGATAGACGGAGGACAGGAGAGGGGATAGAGGGAGGTCGAGAATATAGAGCAGAGAGAAGGGATTGGGGTCCAGTAATCCAGACTAGTAATGTGACAGCTGTGATACCTAATAGTACAGATTTTATAGTACTAACTAAAATTGTATAGTCCCATTAACTCATCATCATTGAACTGTATTATTCCCTGTAGTACTCCTGGGTATGATGTCATGCATGCCTCTAAGTGTGTTTGTGTGTGTGTGTGTGTGTGTGTGCTTGCGCAACACAAGAAGGGTTTCCAGCTGACCATTGATTGACATGTGACACCATTGTATGTGCGCGTGCGCGTGACGACATAGCTGTGTGTCATGTGACCACATTACAATTTTTGTTCACGAGTGTCCACTTTCTATTGGTGCGTGTGTGTGTGAGACAGCGCCTCTAAGCCCCTGAACCTATATCCCATTTAGGTGGTCTTCTGTATGTTTTTACATCTATTGAATGATGCAGGACCAGTTAGAGCAGAAGGCGACAGAGCAGGACGTATGGCGCAGTGTGTGTCGGTGTGTGTCGCGTGCCTCTGCTGTCTCACAAGTTAGGAGTGAGTCAGAGGAAAAGTCTTTGAAGTATTCCGCCCACCACTCTGCTCTCAGCAATGAATACATACAATGGACACACACACACACACACACACACACACACACATATTTCAGCTCTGAGCAATGGCAGAATAAGCCGGGGGATATTTAACTTGCTGATATCGGAGAGAAAAGAATGAAGAGAGAGCGAGGGAAGAGAGGAGTACCGGAGTACCGATGAATAGTTGGAGGAATGGCAGTGGACTGAAGACACAGAATATCACAGTGGAACCACTTTCCGCACTGCACCCTCTCCGATGGGGGCACAGACGATGTGGTGAACCCATTTCCATACCACACCCCTCTCCATAGCTCCCTCTGCATGAAACTCACCGCTACCGTTATGGAGGAACGTAGACCGTTGTCGCCTGTTTCAAGACATTCTGGCAGAACCAAGTTTTCTCATCATATTCATTGTTTTTGTTGTTGTTGTTGTTTTCTTATGCAGACAGTTGGACAAGTGAGAGGAGAGAGTGTTTCAGGTGCTTGCTGGTGTAGTTCTAAATAGATGTCATATTTTATACGTAAAGCTTTGTTAAAGGTCTGTGTAATATGTGGAATACCGACGTGTCACACGGGAATGCCGCCTGTCCCTAAACAGAGTAAACAGAGAGCGCGAGCATAAAGAGATATCTTTATATTTTTGAAACCTTTGTTTACTGTTCATTTTCAATCGTTTTTTTTGTTGTTGCTGTTGTTGTTGTTTTTGGTTCCTTCTTGTCGTTGTATTTCACTTGCTTTGGCTTGCTTTTCCCATGCCAATAAAGCCCCTTTTCCCATGCCAATAAAGCCCCTTTTCCCATGCCAATGAAGCCCCTTTGACATTTGCCTCCTCTTCCGTTTCTCTCTCCGTCGTCCTTCTTTTCCTCCTCTCCCCTTAACTTCTAAGAGTTAGTCACTCGTTCTTCTCTTCGTTCTTCTTCCAGAATTAGATATTCAGGAGATGACGGAGGAGGGGAGGGGGGGAGGTGAAAGAGAGACAGAGAGAACAGAGTTTGTAGAAGTGTGTGTGTGTGTAACACTTTTTACTCATTATTCTCCCAGGCACCCAGTGTGTGCTCTGAACGGGGGAACGCCTCCTCTCCTCCCTCCTTTTCCCCTCTCATATTCTCATCCTCCTCTCACTCACTCACTCCTTTTATCTCCTCTTTGTTCCACGAGAGTTGTGTCAAAGTCTATGGGACTGAAGACACCCCCCCCCAATACCTTGTCTTGTTGTTCTGCTCCTTGCTCTCCTCCTATCATAATCTCCTATCTCCTAGTGTGAATGGATTAGGTGGTGTAGTGTGTCCGGTCCAGTTTTAGCAGATCTGATTGTCTAGAAGTGTCCGTTCTCACGTTCGCTACACACACACACACACACACACACACACACACACACACACACACACACACACACCACTCTGTTATGTCAGAATACCCTGGGGGTAAAAGGAAGTGCAAGAGAGGCTGTGGTCACAGCGATCACTTGGTTACATCATCTCTCCTGTCTCTCTCTCTGTGGGTGGTGCTGTCAGGTAGCGTATTTCCTGCTTCAAAGCATCTCACTCCCTCTTCCTTTTCTCTCATCCTTTTCCCTCTTTTTACCTTCGGAGTGTCACAGTGACTCAGAGGTGTGTGTGTGTGTTTCCACTAACAGCCTTGACCATGTCTCCTGGGTCTGTCTGTCTGTCTGGGGGATGAAAAGGTGTCCTCACGTCTAGGGGAAATGACACGGCACCGGCAACCCATGTGACAGATCCAGCTGATGGGAGGGAAAGGGGTTGACTGGTTGTCTGGTGTCCTCACACTTATACACCCAGTCAGCATGTCCACAATGAGTACAATTCCACCGCTACCACCAATGAACCACTGAAAGGCTCTCTGATGCTGCAGGATCTTTATGTAAAGTGGGATGTCATCACACTCGTCTGATGTACTGGGCTTTCCTGTTTCAGACTATGAAATTCTATGCAGTCCTTGGTTCACCTCGAAGTGTGGGGAGGTCTACATTCTGGTTTTAGTTGACTTCAGTCCATGTTCTGCCCACAGCTGGCCTGGATTCTGTTATTGGTCACTCCCATTTAGAAGCCAGTCTGCTATTGGTCACTCCCACTTAGAACACCCTCTGCTATTGGTCACTCCCACTTACAACACCAGTCTGCTATTGGTCACACCCGCTTAGAACAGCAGTCTGCTATTGGTCACTCCCACTTAGAACACCAGTCTGCTATTGGTCACTCCCACTTAGAACACCAGTCTGCTATTGGTCACTCCCACTTAGAACAGCAGTTTGCTATTGGTCACTCCCACTTAGAACAGCAGTCTGCTATTGGTCACTCCCACTTAGAACAGCAGTCTGCTATTGGTCACTCCCACTTAGAATACCAGTCTGCTATTGGTCACTCCCACTTAGAACACCAGTCTGCTATTGGTCACTCCCACTTAGAACACCAGTCTGCTATTGGTCACTCCCACTTAGAACAGCAGTCTGCTATTGGTCACTCCCACTTAGAACACCAGTCTGCTATTGGTCACGCCCACCTAGAACACCAGTCTGCTATTGGTCACTTCCACTTAGAACACCAGTCTGCTATTGGTCACTCCCACTTAGAACAGCAGTCTGCTATTGGTCACTCCCACTTAGAACAGCAGTCTGCTATTGGTCACTCCCACTTAGAACACCAGTCTGCTATTGGTCACTCCCACTTAGAACAGCAGTCTGCTATTGGTCACTCCCACTTAGAACAGCAGTCTGCTATTGGTCACTCCCACTTAGAACACCAGTCTGCTATTGGTCACTCCCACTTAGAACAGCAGTCTGCTATTGGTCACTCCCACTTAGAACAGCAGTCTGCTATTGGTCACTCCCACTTAGAACACAAGTCAAATCAAATCAAATCAAATTTTATTTGTCACATACACATGGTTAGCAGATGTTAATGCGAGTGTAGCGAAATGCTTGTGCTTCTAGTTCCGACAATGCAGTAATAACAAACAAGTAATCTAACTAACAATTCCAAAAAACTACTGTCTTATACACAGTGTAAGGGGATAAAGAATATGTACATAAGGATATATGAATGAGTGATGGTACAGAGCAGCATAGGCAAGATACAGTAGATGATATCGAGTACAGTATATACATATGAGATGAGTATGTAAACCAAGTGGCATAGTTAAAGTGGCTAGTGATACATGTATTACATAAGGATGCAGTCGATGATATAGAGTACAGTATCTACGTATGCATATGAGATGAATAATGTAGGGTAAGTAACATTATATAAGGTAGCATTGTTTAAAGTGGCTAGTGATATATTTACATCATTTCCCATCAATTCCCAATAGCAGTGGGTGGAGTAGAGTCAGTGTCATTGACAGTGTGTTGGCAGTAGCCACTCAATGTTAGTGGTGGCTGTTTAACAGTCTGATGGCCTTGAGATAGAAGCTGTTTTTCAGTCTCTCGGTCCCAGCTTTGATGCACCTGTACTGAACTCGCCTTCTGGATGACAGCGGGGTGAACAGGCAGTGGCTCGGGTGGTTGATGTCCTTGATGATCTTTATGGCCTTCCTGTAGCATCGGGTGGTGTAGGTGTCCTGGAGGGCAGGTAGTTTGCCCCGGTGATGCGTTGTGCAGACCTCACTACCCTCTGGAGAGCCTTACGGTTGAGGGCGGTGCAGTTGCCATACCAGGCGGTGATACAGCCCGCCAGGATGCTCTCGATTGTGCATCTGTAGAAGTTTGTGAGTGCTTTTGGTGACAAGCCGAATTTCTTCAGCCTCCTGAGGTTGAAGAGGCGCTGCTGCGCCTTCCTCACGATGCTGTCTGTGTGAGTGGACCAATTCAGTTTGTCTGTGATGTGTATGCCGAGGAACTTAAAACTTGCTACCCTCTCCACTACTGTTCCATCGATGTGGATGGGGGTGTTCCCTCTGCTGTTTCCTGAAGTCCACAATCATCTCCTTAGTTTTGTTGACGTTGAGTGTGAGGTTATTTTCCTGACACCACACTCCGAGGGCCCTCACCTCCTCCCTGTAGGCCGTCTCGTCGTTGTTGGTAATCAAGCCTACCACTGTTGTGTCGTCCGCAAACTTGATGATTGAGTTGGAGGCGTGCGTGGCCACGCAGTCGTGGGTGAACAGGGAGTACAGGAGAGGGCTCAGAACGCACCCTTGTGGGGCCCCAGTGTTGAGGATCAGCGGGGAGGAGATGTTGTTGCCTACCCTCACCACCTGGGGGCGGCCCGTCAGGAAGTCCAGTACCCAGTTGCACAGGGCGGGGTCGAGACCCAGGGTCTCGAGCTTGATGACGAGCTTGGAGGGTACTATGGTGTTGAATGCCGAGCTGTAGTCGATGAACAGCATTCTCACATAGGTATTCCTCTTGTCCAGATGGGTTAGGGCAGTGTGCAGTGTGGTTGAGATTGCATCGTCTGTGGACCTATTTGGGCGGTAAGCAAATTGGAGTGGGTCTAGGGTGTCAGGTAGGGTGGAGGTGATATGGTCCTTGACTAGTCTCTCAAAGCACTTCATGATGACAGATGTGAGTGCTACGGGGCGGTAGTCGTTTAGCTCAGTTACCTCAGTTATCTGCTATTGGTCACTCCCACTTAGAACAGCAGTCTGCTATTGGTCACTCCCACTTAGAACACAAGTCTGCTATTGGTCACTCCCACTTAGAACACCAGTCTGCTATTCTTCACTGCTACTTGTGTTCTATATTCAGATCTATGGAGGAACATCTGCTATCTTTATTGATCGTTTTTCCTCTCTCTCTCTCTCTCTCTCTTTCTCTCGTTCGTTATCGGGGTGATTTATTATGTGGGTGTAGCGTCTGCTTTTATGACTGAACAGATATGATCCGTAGCTGTTGTGTCTCTTTCTGTTTCTGTCATCAAGTGTGAATTGATGAGAGGGCTGAGTGTTGCATCATCTCGTTGAGTCTGTGATCTGAGTGAACAGATATGGGTTGTGCCTGGTAAATGTGGAGCTCATTTCCTGGGTGTCATAGTTAGGCCTGTCACATGCATGATCATATGAAGTTTGTGGGTGCTTTGACTTGTGATGATGATGATGCCTCTTTCCCTATCCCCCCCTCCTGCTCTCCCTCTCCTTCCCTCTCTCTTCCTCTTTCTTACCCAGTTACTTCTATAAATAGGTTTTGAAGTCAGGGGCTGTGCATTGTAACACTACACTGCCTTCCTTTACACGGAGGGAGAGAGCGGGAGAGGGAGAAAGGATGAGAGTGGGAGAGAGAGAGAGAGAGAGGGACGGAGATAAAAAGGGGGGGTGGATGGTAAAGTGGAACGCATAGCAGCGTTGAAAGATATATAGAGTAAGAATGACTTTGCTTATAGTCACCACTCGACTGGTTTCAATTATGGGCCGTAAACATTGATTATGTCTCCCTCTCTATTTCCCCATATCCTTCTTTCTCTCTTTCTTCCCTACTCCCTCTCTGCATGTCTGTCTCCTCATTTTCTCCTCTCTCTCTCTCTCTCTCTCTCTCTCCCTCTCTCTCTCTGGTATTTCCTGTTCTTGGTCATGTGGTGTGTGTGATCCACCCGGGCTCTGAAGTGAAGTATGTGAAATGTGATCGGTTGCCTTGGCGACAGCAATGCCCCAGTCAGAGAGAGTGGCAGGAAGGAAGCAGCAACTCACAGGAAAAATCACTACAGTACATACTATAGTATACTACAATGCACAAAACACTACATTATGTACTATAGTATATACTACAGTTTTATTTGACTGCAGTATTTATACTATAGTTAACTGTATTCTACACTATACACTAAAGTCCAAGTCTGCAAAAACACTAGATACTGTAGTCAAATGAAACAAGTGTTTTTGCAGACTTAACAAAGTATTTCCTATGGTGTTTTTGTTTTATTATTCTCCTTCAGGAAACCTACTGGATAAATACTGAAAGAACACATTTTCCATTACCTGTAAGTAGGTTGGTCGGTGTTCTGACGGGATAGTTCACAGCTTCTGCTCTTTTTCTATAACCTGTAGGGAACACAATATATGGTCTATACTTGGCATGTAGGTTTCTCACTTATGGGTGGCACAAATTTGGAATATGGGGGAGGGGAATGGGCAGGGTATATGTAAATTCAATGCTGTAGTATTTGCTATGGTTAAAAAATGTCGTGTTTTTGCGGACTTTACTGTAGTGTTCACCACAGTATTTTAAAAAGAAAAGGTTAATACTGTAGTATTTGCTATAATTTTCCACAGTATGCTACATAAAGCCTTCTATAATAAGTACTACACATGAATGAGTGATACTACAGTGTGTATTATAGTATTCTACAGTATACTACAGTTTACTTTAGAATGCTATGTAAGTACTGTGGTATTCTATAGTAAACTGTCATTTGTTCATATGGGAAGCCACACAGACATTCCTTTAGAGGAGGGGGAGAGAAAAAGATGGAGAGAGAGGGAGATAAAAGGGAAACAATGAAATCATTGAAGGATTCTGCCCTTTTTTAAGAACCCTTGAATAATTCAGCCACTCTACTTGAAGTAAAACTCCTTGTTTAGAACCTCTCCTCTTTCTAAAAAGGACTTTCTTTTTTCTGACAGCTTGTTTCCCAGACCTCTGCTCCTCCATTTCTGTTACACAAGCCTGACAGCTCCCTGTGTGTCTGTTGCTTTGCACGACAGAGGTTGTGGACTCAGAACAGGCCAGGGGCCCAAGTGGAAAGGAACATCACATTTCTGCTTTAAATGGATAGTGCAGCCTAAAATCTGAGTTGATCAGTTACCTCCAGATCCTGCCCATATTCTGTATACTGTCGACAGAGTCCAAGGAATTCATCTCGGGAGATTTGTACAGCAAGATGCCACATTTGAGTGAGTGAGTGAGTGAGTGAGAGAGAGAGAGAGAGACTCATGTGTGAAATATATGTTAACATTGCCAAAGCACGTGAAGTAGATAATAAACAACAAAAATGAACAGTAAACATTACCCTCAAATGTCATATTATGGCTATGTACAGTTTTGTAGTGATGTGCAAATAGTTAAAGTACAAAAGGGAAAATAAATCAACATAAATATTGGTTGCATTTACAATGGTGTTTGTTCTTCACTTATTGCCCTTTTCTCGTGGCACAAGGTCACAAATCACGCTGCTGTGATGGCACACTGTGGTATTTCACCCACTAGACATGGGAGTTTATCAAAATTGGGTTTGTTTTCGGTTTGTGGATCTGTGTAAACTGAGGGAAATATGTGTCTCTAATATGGTCTTACATTTGGCAGGAGGTTAGGAAGTGCAACTAGTTTCCAACACATTTTGTGGGCAGTGTGCACATAGCCTGTCTTCTCTTGAGAGCCAGGTCTGCCTACGGCGTCCTTTCTCAATAGCAAGGCTATGCTCACTGAGTCTGTACATTAGTCAAAGCTTTCCTTAAGTTTAGGTCAGTCACAGTGGTCAGGTATTCTGCCACTTTGTACTCTCTGTTTAGGGCCAAATAGCATTCCAGTTTGCTAATTTCTTTTGTTAATTCTTTCCAGTGTGTCAAGTAATTATCTTTTTGTTTTCTCATGATTTGGTTGGGTCTAATTGTGTTGCTGTCCAGCTTGCTTAGGGGACTCTTCTCCAGGTTCATCTCTCTGTAGGTGATGGCTTTGTTATGGAAGGTTTGGTAATCGCTTCATTTTAGGTGGTTGTAGAATTGAATGTCTCTTTTCTGGATTTTGATCATTAGCGGGTATCGGCCTAATTCTGCTCTGCATGCATTATTTGGTGTTTTACGTTGTACACAGGATATTTTTGCAGAATTCTGCATGCAGTCTCAAATTGGTGTTTGTCCCATTTTGCAAATTCTTGGTTAGTGAGCAGATCCCAGACCTCACAACCATAAAGGGCAATAACTGATTCAAGTATTTTTTGCCAGATCCTAATTGGTATGTTGAATTTTATGTTCCTTTTGATAGCATAGAAGGCCTTTCTTGCCTTGTCTCTCAGCTCGTTCACAGGGACAGAAGAACCAGATCATCAGCAAACAGTAGACATTTGACTTCAGATTCTAGTAGGGTGAGGCTGGGTGCTGCAGACTGTTTTAGTGCCCTCGCCAATTCCTTGATATATATGTTGAAGAGGGTGGGGCTTAAGCTGCATCCCTGTCTCACCCCACGGCCTCTCTGGAATAAATGTGTGTTTTTTGACAAATTTAACCGCACACTTCCATGTTTGTGTACATGGATTTTATAATGTTGTAGGTTTTTCCCCCTAACACCACTTTCCATCAATTTGCATAGCAGACCCTTATGCCAAATTTAGTAAAATTATTTTGGGAAATCAACAAAGCATGAAGACTTTGCCTTTTGATTTGGATTGTTTGTTTATCAATTAGGGTGTGCAGGGCGAATACGTGGTCTGTCGTATGGTGATTTGGTAAAAAGCCAATTTGACATTTGCTCAGTACATTGTTTTCACTGAGGAAATGAACGAGTTTGCTGTTAATGATAATGCAGAGGATTTTCCCAAGATTGCTGTTGACGTATATCACACTGTAGTTATTGGGGTCAAATTTGTCTCTACTTTTGTGGA
Organism: Oncorhynchus tshawytscha; assembly: GCF_018296145.1. Lineage (NCBI taxonomy): Eukaryota > Metazoa > Chordata > Actinopteri > Salmoniformes > Salmonidae > Oncorhynchus > Oncorhynchus tshawytscha. The sequence goes on along the minus strand of NC_056439.1, from coordinate 15,778,490 downwards.
TTAGGGTGATCAGTCCTTGCTTCCAAATATAGGGGAAGATGCCAGAGCTAAGGATGATAGTAAAGAGATTAAGTATAGCCAATTGGAATTTGTTGTCTCTATGTTTTATCATTTGATCATGTATATGTTTTTGCTGTTTGTTCTTTGTTCTTTGTTATTGGGCCAAAAAGATTGGATAGATTGGAGAAGTGGTTTACCCATACATATGTCTCTCTCTCTCTCTCTCTCTCTCTCTCTCTCTCTCTCTCAATTCAAAGGGCTTTACTGGCATGGGAAACACATGTTTCGTCTGTCTGTCTGTGTCTCTATCTATCTCTGTGTGTGTGTGTGTGTGTGTGTGTGTGTGTGTGTGTGTGTGTGTGTGTGTGTGTGTGTGTGTGTGTGTGTGTGTGTGTGTGTGTGTGTGTGTGTGTGTGTGTGTGTGTGTGTGTGTGTGTGTGTGTGTGTGTGTGTGTGTGTGTGTGTGTGTGTGTGTGTCAGTGACTGTAGTAGTTCTGAGTGACTGTGTGTGTGTTTACTCTGTTGAATACGTGTGGTGTTCCTGAATGTAGCTCTTAGAAGGCTGCCTGTGTGGAGAGCTGTTGGTGTGCCTTTAATGTGAAGTGTTGCTAATTTTATTCTCTTGAACACAGCGCTAAAAGGCAGCTTCAGTCAGATGTCGCCTTTTTAGCTGGAAGCTGGGTTGTAACACTTAGTGAATAATAGAACAACTCAAACAGTTTATCATCACTTGGGGGGGAGAAAGAGAAATTGGAGAGAGAGGGAGAGGTGTCTGCACCTCAAGTCAGTTTGTATGGAGTATTTGGGATGCTTCTGTAATCAGGAGGGAGAAGGGAGGAGGGGAGAGGAGAGAAGAGAGCAGAGCAGAGGAGAGCCAGGTCATGTGTATCAACCACAACGTCCTCTACAACCTCTTCACTCTGACCCCAAACACCATAATTCCTGACCACAATGTCTCTGAGAACACTGTGTTTGACTGTATAATTTGGAAACACACACACACACACACACACACACACACACACACACATCCCTGCTCTGACCCAGGAGAAGCCATTAGTGATAAACACACTCTGTTACCTGGCAACAACATGGATGGCCTATTTTGAACGCTTCAAGATCTACATGTCTGAATCTGTCTGCTGCTCCCACAAATATATTCTCCTTTTCCCTGGATGAGAGGTAGGTGTGTGTGTGTGTGTGTGTGTGTGTGTGTGTGTGTGTGTGTGTGTGTGTGTGTGTGTGTGTGTGTGTGTGTGTGTGTGTGTGTGTGTGTGTGTGTGTGTGTCTAAATGGCTACAATGGCTTTGGTATAGAAAGATTGCAGGTTCGAGTCCCACTTTGACCGTCCCCCAAATTCACCATGTGTCGGTTAGGAAAAATAGCTTGAGCACTCCTCTTCAGAAGCCTTACCTAAAGTAAGGATCAGGGGAATTGGAGAAGGAATGATACATTTAGTCAAACCTCCAATGAATTAAAGACTATTCTGTTAATTTTGTATTTGTGATGTTCACTCGGTAACCATTAAAGAATCATCATGTTTCTCCTCCTAATCGGCCCGAGCAGTGAAATGCGATATTAAAGCTGTTTGCGTGTGTGTGTGTGTGTGTGTGTGTGTGTGTGTGTGCTCCAGAGAGTCGCTGTGTTCTTCAAGGAAGTGCTTTTGTGTGATGTACTAAGATGAAATAACTTAACAGGCTTCCAGACAACATCTTTCTTTATTCATGTCTATTCTTTCACTCTATACATGGCCACAATCAGTGCTCCTGTATATAGAAATTCTATTGCATTACAGTGGGCGAAAGACTTACAGTTACTGCGGTGGGCTAAATCAGGGTCACAGAGTGTTTCTTGGTAGTCTTAAACAAATCTACTTTGAAACAAAAGTATACACCTCACACACATGGTTATGTACTTTAAAAAAGAGGACACCTGTACCGTGTCAGATATAGAGTTGAAATGTATTCCATTTTGAGTTTGCATCCAAATATTACACTTTACAGATATCACAGAAGACCGAAATATAAGAAAACCGGTTGACATGGAAATCACGGGGCGCAGTGGTCTAAGGCAGTGCCACTAGAGATTCTGGGTTAGAGTCCAGGCTCTGTCGCATGCCGGCCGCGACCGGGAGACCCATGGGCCGGTGCACAATTGGCTCAGCGCCATCCTGGTTACGGGAGGGTTTGGATGTCCTTGTCCCATCGCGCACCAGCGACTCCTGTGGTGGGCTGGTGCACGCCAGCATGGTCGCCAGGTGTACGGTGTTTCCTCTGACACATTGGTGTGGCTGGCTTCTGGGTTTAGTGGGCATTGTGTCTTGAAGCAGCATGGGCTTGGCTGGGTTGTGTTTCAGAGGACAGAGGCTCTTGGCCTTCGCCTTTCCTGAGTCCGTACGGGAGTTGCAGTGAAATTTGGGTAAAAAAAAAAAAAAAGTGTATTAATTGTGAAAAATATTAATAACATTCCACCCATGAGGCCTTTAGAGGGAGATTTGGTCATTTGACTGCAGGAAATGGTTCTAATGGTTAATGTGTCTGTCTATGCATTCTGTGCAAGTGAGCGTTTGTTTGCTTTACCTAGGAAGTCAATTCTCTTCCTATGAAAGTGCCTGACTGCCTGTCTGTCTGCCTGTCTGTCTGTCTGTCTGTCTGTCTGTCTGTGTTTGCCACTGCTTGTCTTTGTGAGTAAAAAAAAAAACATCCTCCCTTGATGTAAAGACCAACTGGAGCGTAGCATAGACCACAGTTTACAAACTCCTCCAGCCCTCTATCTCTCCCTCCACCCCTCCATCCCTCTCTCTGTATTTACTCTCTCACTCCATCCAGGTTATTGTGTTGACACAAAGACCCACAGCACTCCCCTGCCTGGACCAGCTCCTCTCCTTTTTCCTCTCCTTGTCTCTCTCTCCTCCATACCAATAGATAGAGACATTCTAAAGGACAGAGACAGGGCTTTTCAATACAAGGCCAGTCAGCAGTTTGTTTCTATGAATAATCTGCGATTTCTGGGTGTAAGGCACTAGGCGAGTCTGTATTGACTGTATTGTGTTAGGTACTAGGGAAGGTGCCTCCTCTACTGCCTACCCTAAAGGTCTGTGAAAGAGTGTGGGACGCTGCCGGACTCTGTTGTTGTACTGGTCGTTGTCGGGGTATTCTTGACGTGAATGAGGCCCAGGTCCTCACGATGACGGTCTATAGGTCAGTGCATTGACATTACTGTACCCAGACAACAGTCAAATGTACAATTATGAAAATACCGTTCCTCTTACCTGCAACTCTTCCCCTTCATCTCCATTCTTTTCTTGTAAATAGAATGTGTTCACTTGGTCAAAATAGGAATACAAAGGTTAGATCAAATAGAGAATTCCCGTGCTGGTGGAAGCTCCAGTCTTGTATAGAGGATGGACGCGAAAGCTGAAGGTCAATGTATGTTACATTGAAGTCTATGGTGTGAACTGAGGGTTGTCGGGTGTAACCACCGTAACCAGTCATATAAAGCATCTCCCACCATACCTCAATAGCACTGAAGGTGAAATTACCCTCCATCACAGATCGAGGCTCAGATTACACTATAATCAGGCTCTCCCCCTAGTGGTAAGAGTCCGTAACATATGTTAGTCAGTCAGTTAGACCTGTCAGGATTGTCCAGTCTACCAGCTCTATTTCTACACTCCTCTGTCTGTCATGGAGGGGAAGCATCAAGTGCGCTGCATTGATCGTGAGGTCAAAGTTCAGAGCAGTATTCCATTCCAGTGAGTGTGTATGGATCTGGTTAGGAGCTGTCTGCCAATGTCCCTGGGTCTCAGATTGGCCTTTGACATCTGACCTCGCTGAGAGCTTCAGTGTTTACCCACATAAGGAAATCCATCCACCATCAGAATGGAAGTAGAGAGCCGACTGCAGGCATAACACAAAGTCGGTCTCCCAAATCGCAACCGATTCCCTATTTGGCAGATGACTTTTGACGAGGGCCCATGGATCTTTGGTCAAAAGTAGTGCACTATATAGGGAATAGGGACACAGAGAGATGGGACACAGAGAGAGATGATTAGAGATGGAGTGAGAAATTGAGATGGGTTGAACGAGAGTGCTGGATGTAGGAGATGTAGAAGCAGATTGAGTTGTTGAGAGGTTAAGTTCTAGAAGCCTAGACAGTGTATGCACACAGACACTCAGTAATATCCATAACACAGGTCTGATACTCTTTGAAACTATACGACTTGATACTACTCTCTACCATTCGATTTGACGCTCCAGTCATTCTTGTATCCGAGCTTAGGTGCTCTCGAGCTTAGATACTTTCTCTATAAAGGTCTTTGGCCCATCAGTGTGTGAATGGACTGCCCCATTGTGTAACATGGACCCAGCTACAATGGAACTACAAAGGAGATCTCCCACTAGCCTTTCACCCTGCTAGCCCAACCACACTAATGCCCTTCCCTCTCCGCGTCTCTCTGTCACTTCACATCCTATCACTACGATAGATGGGCAGTGTGTGTGTGCGTGTCTGTGTGTGTGTGTGTTGAGGCGTGGGGTCAGGGTACCCCCTGTCTGAGGGCACCCCTTGTGCCCCTCTCTTTTCGAGTGGTGGGAGATAAAAGAGAAAAGAGGGCATTTTCAACCCAGCTGTTCTATTTAGCATTCTTCTGGTTGGTTAGCTAGCTTAGCAACGGTCACTATAGCAACCGTAGTTGTATACGGTTGTCTTGGCAGTTTGGGGAGAGGGGGTTGCCAAGACAACAATTCTGACTTGCTTGCTTAATGGGCAGGAAGGTGAGCATGATTCTAAACTGATAATATTTCCCCCTCCTCTTTTCTTCCCCCTCTCTCGCGCTTTAATTTTGTTTCTCTCTCTCTACAGTCTGCCATCTGCTTTAGATTAGTTCATCCCTCCATCTTTCTTTTTCCCCATTGCGGGGAGGTTGTGTCTCACGTACACCAACGCTGTCATGTTGTTGGCCCAACCATCCATCAGAGACTGGCAGGTGTGCCTGTCAATGCCCTAGCTGTCCCCAATTTCGCCGTCTGCCTCGTCATCACTGTGCCCTCTCTATTGTGCTCAAATATCATTCAAAACAAAAGATAATAATCCAAAGATTATAATCTCATCTAATCCATAAAGTGTCTGGTTCATAGAGGAATACCCGCAGAGATCTGGATCTGTTGACCAACATGGCTCTTAAATGTAACATGTTACGACAGAGGTGAATGGATGTCCAAATACCCAGACATTGAGGACTGTGATTTGCTGAGACGCGATTGACCCGACCCGGTCATGATGGTTTAACTGTCAATTGAACCCCCTCCTTTCATCTTTCAATAGCATTCTGTCGGGCTCTGTGTGCGCATGTGTGTCTTGAGGAGTCTTGACAGGGGTCTTACTCAGGTATAACTAATTGAAGCAGTGTGTGAGGGAATGTGCTAGATAGCCACTCTCTGATCATGTTCAGCAGTCCTTCCTTTCTCTCTCTCTTTTAGTTTGTTGTCCAGTCATATCTTTCCACTGGGTTGACTATGTGGTTATTGGAAAGTGCCTGGGAAAGAAAGAAACGCACTGTCCCACATCCTTCTTCTCTCTGTTTACAATCTGTCTCTCTCTTTATCCCGCCTCTCTCTCTCTCTCCATGGTGTTCTATGTGTTTACAATCTGTCTCTCTCTTTATCCCGCCTCTCTCTTTCTCTCTCTCTCTCCATGGTGTTCTGTGTGTTTACAATCTGTCTCTGACCAAACTTAATAAAGCCTTCTATAGATGGAGAGAGGGCCTGGGCCAAGGAGAATCGAGTGTGCATGTTTCCCTGTACCTGTCACTCTGAGCTACAGTACAATGTGTAGTAGAGTTGTCCTCCTTTGGATGGTCTCTTTTATTTAGACACTATCGACGGTAGGTAGATACAGGGGGTGTCGATGTAGTTGGGAGAAAGTCAGAAAATGTCTTGGGTGGGATTCGATCTCATGTCGCTGCTGGCCAATATGTGCTGGGTAGACTGCAGCACTACAGCTCTGCCAAGCTGCTGCACGGTCATGGTCATGCTGCACGGTCATGGTCATGCTGCACGGTCATGGTCATGCTGCACGGTCATGGTATAGCATTGTCTGGGCCTGGATTGTCTGGATCTCTGAGTTGGCTGCTTTGCAGTGAATCATTTTCCTTCCTCCCTCTCTTTTCTATCATCCATATCCCTCCTTCCCTCTGTTGATGATGACATTTTGTTTCTTTTCGTTCACATGATCTGCAATCTGCTTGGTTTATTTGTCATTTGGAGTTTCTACGTGTGAACTGTGTCATAAAATAAGAGTACTTTATTAATCCAACAGAGGGGACATTTGTATTGCACCAGCCAATACATACATTACCAATAAATACACCATAAGAAATCACAACAAGGACACACAGACACGAAAAGCAGCATCATCATCTAAAAAAATGGCTACCCCAGGAAATCTTAAGTCTTATTACATACAGCCGGGAAGAACTATTGGATATAAGAGCGACGTCAACGTACCAACATTACGACCAGGAATACGACTTTCCCGAAGCGGATCCTCTGCTTGAACCACCACCCAGGACAATGGATCTCAGAACCGACTCAAAACAACGGCGCTGCAGAAGGAGTGGCGTCTTGGTCAGGCTCTGTAGACGTGCACATCGCCCACCGCTCCCGAGTATACTACTCGCCAATGTCCAGTCTCTTGACAACAAGGTAGACGAATTTCGAGCAAGAGTTGCCTTCCAGAGAGACATCAGAGATTGTAACATTCTCTGTTTCACGGAAACATGGCTCTCTTGGGATATGTTGTCGGGATCGGTTCAGCCACCGGGCTTCTCCATGCATTGCGTTGACAGAGATAAACACCTCTCTGGGAAGAGGAAGGGCGGGTGTGTATGCTTTATGATTAACGACTCATGGAGTAATCATAACAACAGACAGGAACTCAAGTCCTTCTGCTCACCCGACCTAGAATTCCTTGTTATCGTCACAGCTATGTACATTCCCTCTCAAGCAGACACCACAGTGGCCCTCGAGGAACTCCACTGGACTCTGGAAACTGGAAACCATATATCCCTACGCTGCATTTATTGTAGCTGGGGATTTTATCAAAGCATATTTGATAACAAGGCTACCTAAACCTAGAAATGCTGTTAATTGACTACAGCTCAGCATCCAACACCATAGTACACTCCAAGCTCATCATCAAGCTGGAGGCCCTGGGTCTTAACCTTGCCCTGTGCAATTGGGTCCTGGACTTTCTGATGGGCCGTCCCCAGGTGGTGAAGGTAGGAAACAACATCATCACTTCACTGACCCTCAACACTGGGGCCCCACAAGGGTGTGTGCTCAGACCCTCCTGTACCTTTTCACCCATGACTGCGTAGCCATGCATGCCTCCAACTCAATCATCAAGTTTGCAGACGACACAACAGTAGTGGGCTTGATTACCAACAACGACGAGACAGCCTACAGGGAGGAGGTGGGGCAACTCGGAGTGTGGTGTCAGGAAAACAACCTCTCACTCAACGTCAACAAAACAAAGGAGATGATTGTGGACTTCAGGAAACAGCAGAGGGAGCAACCCCCTATCCACATTGAAGGGACAGCAGTGGAGAAGGTGGAAAGTTTTAAGTTCCACTGCGTACACATCACAGACAAACTGAAATGGTCCACCCACACAGACAGTGTGGTGAAGAAGGACCAACAGCGCCTCAGGAGGTTGAAGAAATTTGGCTTGTCACCCAAAATTCTAACATACTTTTACAGATGCACAATTGAGAGCATCCTGTTGGGCTGTATCACAGCCTGGTATGGTGACTGCACCGACCTCAACCAGAAGGCTCTCCATGACCTCCATGACACCTACAGCACCCAATGTCATAGGAAGGCCAAAAAGATCATCAAAGACAACAACCACCCGAGCCACTGCCTGTTCACACCTCTACCATCCAGAAGGTGAGGTCAGTACAGGTGCATTAAAGCTGGGACTGAGAGACTGAAAAACAGCTTCCATCTCAAGGCCATCATCAGACTGCTAATCAGCAATCTAACTCAGAGAGGCTGCTGCCTATACTGAGACCCAATCACCGGCCACTTTAATAAATGGAACAATGACACTTTAAATAATTCCAATTCCACAATAATTCCAAAAATGTTTACATGTCTTACATTACTTATACCCTATGTATTTACTGCATTTTATACCATCTATTACACCTTGCCTATGCTGCTCGGGCCATCCCTCATCCATATATTTACATGTACATATTCTCATTCACCCCTTTAGATTTGTGTGTATTAGGTAGTTGTCGGGGAATTGTTAGATTACTTGTTAGATATTACTGCACTGTCGGAAACTAGAAGCACAAGCTTTTTGCTACACTCGTGTTAACATCTGCTAGCCATGTGTATGTGTCCAGTAACATTTGATTTGATTTTAAAAAACGAAGTGTTCGTGTTTAAAAGCCTCATAGCACATGGTAAAAAGGATCTGCATAAACGTTCTGTTTTGGATCTGGGTAAAATAAATCTGTCTGCCATCGCACAGCGATGTTCTAGGCTGATACTGTGGAGGGGTTGGCTAGTGTTGGCCTCTATACTCCCGAGGTCCGCTTATCCAGGACAGGGTCTAGTTTGTCCTGGTGGGTGCCGATGGGAGATCCAGCCTTCTTGTTGATTTAGTTTAGCCTGTTTGCATCCACCTCAGTGATGTTACCCATTGGAGCATTTTTTCAGCAGACATCAAAGGATCTGAGCTTCCTTAAAAGGAGTAGCTTTTGTTGAGCCTTTTTTTTAAACCACAGAGGTGTTCTCCTTCCACTGCAGCTTATCGTCAATCACCACCCCCAGGTATTTGGTACATGACGCCTTTAACCAGCTCATACGTACACTGCATTTGGAACGTATTCAGACCCCTTGACTTTTTCTGCATCTTGTTACGTTACAGCCTTAATCTAAAATGTATTAAATCGTATCAATCTACACACAATACCCCATGATGACAAAGCAAAAACAGGTTTTTAGAATTTTTTGCAAAAAAAATAAAAAACTGAAATATTATATTTAGTTAAGTATTCACACACTTTACTCAGTACTTTGTTGAAGCACCTTTGGCAGCGATTACAGCCTCAAGTATTCTTGGGTATGACACTACAAGCTTGGCACACCTGTATTTGGGGACTTTTTCCCCTTCCTCTTTGCAGATCCTCTCGAGCTCTGTCAGGTTGGATGGGGGAGCGTCACTGCACAACTATTTTCAGGTCGCTCCAGAGATGTTCGATTGGGTTCAATTCCGGGCTCTGGCTAGGCCACTCAAGGACATTCAGACACTCCTGCGTTATCTAGGCTGTGTGCCCCAGTCTGAGGTCCTGAGCGCTCTCTGGAGCAGGTTTTCATCAAGGATCTCTCTGTACTTTGCTCCATTCATCTTTCCCCTTAATCCTGACTACTCTCACAGTCTCTGCCGATGAAAAACATCCCCACGGCATGATGTTGCCACCACCATGATTCACCGTAGGGATGGTGCAAGGTTTCCTCCAGACGTGACGCTTGGCATTCAGGCCAAAGATTTACATTTGGGTTTCATCAGACCAGAGAATCTTGTTTGAGTCTTTAGGTGCCTTTTGGCAAACTCCAAGCGGGCTGTCATGTGCCTGTTACTAAGGAGTGGCTTACGTCTGGCCACTCTACCATAAAGGCCCGATCGGTGAAGCGCTGCAGAGATGGTTGTCCTTTATTTATTTGTCTAAAAACCTGTTTTCGCTTCATCATTATAGGGTATTGTGTGTAGATTTTAGAATAAGGCTGTAACATAACAAAATGTGAAAAAAGTCAAGGGGTCTGAATACTTTCCGAATGCACTGCATGTGTTTATGTGTGTGTGTGTGTTACTGACCCTCTCTCTCATCTCTCTCCCCTTTATCTTTAGTCCCTCAGGGAGTGATCCGGAACGGAGCCAGGATGATGAGTCAGGGCCTTTACCCAGGAATACGACCACTGCCCATCAACCCCTTAGAGAGCAGGACAGCCGCAGTCAGGTTGGTATACCTGCCATAGAGAGAGACACACATATATGCACACACACTCACACAGGTCTGTGCACACAGTCACACACACACACACAGTCATGCAAGGGATGGCGTGGAAGCGTTAGGGACAGACATTTAGGAGGGGTGAAAGCTGCATGTTCAGACAGGACACACACATGCTCGTATGCTATTATACACTCTCACACACGGAATGTTCTGGCCTGAGGCGGTGACAGCCTCACGTGGAAACACAGTGATTCCAGCTGAGCTCTGTCTCGCTCGGTGTTATAGATCAAACTGTATTCTGGGATAAGTGGTAGGTAGGGACACAACTGACAGCTGCACACAAACGATAACATTATAGCTCAGCATTTCGCTACACCCGCAATAGCATCTGTTAAATATGTGTATGTGACCGATACAATTTGATTTGAAAAACTGTAGTTTGACGTCGTATGAACACACAGAGAGGCAGAATCCACACATAAACAGGTGCCTTTCACCCATCCGTTCTTTGTGTCTCTCACGCAGGCACACAGACGAACACACTCAGTCAGAGCAGAGAGAGAGAGGGTGAGTGAGTGACTGACTGACATGAATAATAGGTAGGATTTGTCTTAGACTGCTGTGCTCCTCCTATAATTCATGAGGTTTAAATGCACAGTGCAGCCAGGATGGACGGAGACACTCCGAGCTGGGCTTTTAACAACATGCAGACTTGCCAGAGTTAGTTGGGAAGCTGCATGACATGACGCAGAGTGACGGAGGGAACATCTTTGACTTAACTTCGCTGGTTGGGCTGTAATAGCTATAGGAGGATGGAAAAGCTTCAATGGATCGTTGACTTTTGTTGAAGTTTTAGTTCATTTTCAACATACCTATTCCTTTTATAGGAAAGAACGGAATAGCCTAAATAAAAAAACAGTATGATAACTTTTATAATAACTAATGACACCCCTTCCCTGTTAACCCCCCTCGGCGCACTAGCACACAGTACTCATACAATAGTTATAACACTTCATAAAGTTGTTATGACACCAACAAAGTGACATGACATTATGATGATCACCAATGTAGGATATGTAGTGCTATCAGCCAGCTACACCACTGAATTGAATTGAATTAAAGTGAATCGACTCAAATCAAATGTTACTTCATTAGTCCCGAGACGGTGATTGATTTGTCACAGGTTTTTATTTTGAATTCACAGCTGTTCAAAAAATGTATAGCAAATAGAGTGACTTTGCATTACACGATTCCCACATCTACCTGATGGCAGAGTGTAGGGTTAAATCCATTAGAATAATCATCCACGTAGCATTAGCTCTTTAGCTCTGTACTCCGGTCTCTGAAGTGGCCACTCGGAGATGAGCCCAGTCTAATTGAATTAGCTGATGACTCGCTGATTAGCGGTCACAGCTAGCATTGCTCTGTGTGTCTGATGTACTCACTGAAGTGTGTGTCTGTGTGTCTGTGTGTCTGTGTGTGTGTGTGTGTGTGTGTGTGTGTGTGTGTGTGTAAACATGCTACCAACATAAGTCAAACGCAGGGAGCTGTGAAGTGTGTCTAATGTTGACATCAGTGTATCTGTCATGTCTACGGTCGGCTTCAGTGTATGTGTGTGTACATACTGTGTGCATGTATTTATGTGCATTTCATCTCTCTCTCTCTCCAGATCTGTCCTATCCGGAGGCTATCGGAAGCATAGCATCAGCCATCCCGCCTGCGACTCCCCATTGGTCAGCAGCGACCCCAAGGAGGACCACACTTACAGCACCAACCAATCGGATGACGGCAGCGACTACACTAGCGACTCCAGTCTCCGCAGCAACGGCCCCGTCGCCCGGGATGTCGCCAACGATTCAGACTTCGACGACGAGGATGATGAAGATGACAAGAGCAAGATTCAGCTGGAGATCAAGAAGGAAGAGCCACGCGATTGGCCCATAGACACGATAGACTCTGCCCTTTCCAGCCAGCAGCACAACAAGAAGCGGCATCACTTCCTGAAAGCCAAGCAGCGGATGGGTGTGGCTAGTGATACGCTCCCGCTGAAAAAACGGCGCACGGAAAAGCCGCCGGAGAGCGATGACGAGGAGATGAAGGAGGCAGCGGGTTCGCTGCTCCACCTGGCGGGCGTCCGCGCCTGCTTGAACAATATCACTAACAGAACCGCCAAGGGCCAGAAAGAGCAGAAAGAACCCACGAAAAACTGACCCATGCGACTTGAAAGAGAGACTTAGCTGAGAGAGTGAAGATTTTCAAAGAAAAAAAAGGAGAGCGAGAGAGAACGGAAATACAAAACATCACTTTTAATATAGAAATGTATGCTTTCTTTTTTTCAGGATATCAGGTGAATTCTGAATGATTTGTGGCAATATAAAAAAACAATCACTTTGTTTTCCTGTATTTAAAGTTACTGTTTATAGGGTTGATTTTCTTTTCTTTACATTTTTCTTAATTATTTTTTATTTGTTTAAAGGAGATTAAAGCCATAGATGAACCTTTTTCTGATATTCAGCTAAGTTCGCAGGTTTCCGTTGGCTGAAAGTAAAGTGAGCGAGAGAAAAAAAGAAGCTTTTTGAAAAACTGCCCCATCGTGGATTGGCTTGGATGTGTGAATAGGAGATCACCTTGTTAATGTCAAAATGTGCCCAATCTGCAGCTATTGCCCTTTACAGTCTCATCAGATGCAGCTAACACTAAGTACATTTCTACAGGCTCATAACTTGTTACTTCAGTAGAATTTACAGGTAAAACGTTATTATGAGGTGCTTATCACGGACTATTTTGTTTTTACAGTGATATACATCATTCAAATGAAATAAAGTTAGTATTCAGGGTCAGATCTTAACCATTGATGTCTATGGGCTGCATATTTCAGTTAGGATGTGACCATATACATAAACGTCACAATAACCAAGCACAAATCCACATGCTATACTGGCTAAAGCAATGTTTATATTAGTTAACTATTCCACTGAAGTAACACAGGTATATGCTGAGTGCCACAGATAAACATTGTTTGGCAAACTATCCCCTGTGTTGGGTACAAAACTTTCAAAAACAATGGCATTCTAATTTGCCTTGGAACTTCCGGTGCTAAAAAGGCGGCTATAAAAAAATATATATATGAAACCAAGTTTGCCAGCTCTGTCTTGTCTGTGTGCAAGGAAGCTGCCACAGAAAAAATGTTCCATGAAATTCTGGGAAATTGTTAGCTTTAGTGACTATTAGCCTAGCCAACCCCATAGAAGAGACACTCATCAGTAGCGTAGCCAAGCTCATAGAAGTAACACTAGGTAGTCAGTTTATGTGTGTCAGTGTTGGGACAGTGCCAAAGAGAAACTCTTGGTCAGCCCAGTGATGATGGTAGCACTTCCTTAGCTAACTGTCCTTCTGACCGCTAATCACATTTAGCCACCAGCGCTAGCTAGCGTGCCAATGCGGAGGGGACAGTTATGTTTTCACCTTAATGGTTGACTGTGGGACTGTAGTGGGATGAAGGACTCTGGTACAAGTTAGATGTAGGAAAGGCTTAGTTTTTTGACAGGGTGTTCTCTAAATGTAAACTAATTTAGTTCTCTAAAAGCCATAAGCTAATAGTCTAGCAAGCGCTTATCGGAGAGGGAAATAACTGACAATATGTCAAGATAACCTCAAAACTGCCTGTGTCCTTTTATGAAAGCAATCAACGTGAATCATTGAGTTATAATCCAGTGACATGATGTAGTGATATTTTTCCTGTGGCACAAACACCTGAATACCTTCATTGGTTGAAAAGGAAATGATGCTATGGAACCTGCCAATTATATTTTGTGTGAGAAGAATAATGATATGACTGTGGAGTTGTTAATTTTTTTTTTTTTTTTTTTTTTTTTTTTTTTGTGTGTGTTTACTTACCCACTCTCATGACGTAATAAAGCAATTTCATCCAGTCAGGATAACACTGTATAAAAAGTTAAACTAGATTTTGATTTTCTTTTGAAGCAATGTAGCCAGCAGGATTTTTCCAAATCGTGTTGCATGGGTTCTGTAAAGAAAAAGAGAAAAAACTGTTTTCTATTCAGACAAAGTTCATGTTAGGTAAATAATGTATTTAGCATGAAGCATGAATTATTTTCATATAAGTATCCTAGCGAACAAAAAGGTTCTGCCTCGAGGTTCTGCGCCCATAGGTGTGGAATCCTTCTCTGTTGTTTTGTCTTTTTCTTTTTGACTTGATGATTTGTTTCCTGTCGTCCTTACTCATCTTTGTTTTAACAGTGGGCTTTGAAAAAATACAGTAATAACATCTTGTTCAGGGACAAAAAGACGGTCTGTGGGGCAAATCTCTTTCTGCAATATGAGGATAACTCGCTCCACCCGTGGATACAGGGCTAGATAGCAACTCCCTTCATCCATAGTTGACAAAACCAGAATGTCCCAGTGTTTGTATGTAGTCGCTAGATGGCCATGCTAGAAAAGACAACATTTTAAAAACTTCTTGGCATGAAGATCAGTTATTTGTGGACTGAAAGCACCAAACTTTCAGCGTACCTCTGTCCTCTCCAGCATGGCCGTATAGTGACCACTGTGTCTGATGGATTCTCCCTGATGGCTGAATGTTGGAGCCCATGTGATAAAAGAGAGGTTAGGTAGTGAGTGTCAGTCTTCTGTTCCCCATACCCCCCCCCTTCTCTGTGCCTGTTCTTCCATCACCTCTTTATTTTCTAAGGTTTTAGCCGTCTTTGATATTTCAGGGTCTTCCATTTTTCAATGACACACAAGTTTAACCGAGTAAGTGTTTTTATGTTGCTGTTGTTTTGGGTTTATTTTGTGTCCCTCGCTGTGTTTTTGCCATTTCTACTCTAGCAACTCTTCAGGTCTTGTTGTCAGTATTATTAGGCAGGCTACCATAGACTCGTTGCACATGAAAGTAACACAAAGTAAATGGCACAGTACGATGGCAAGATGAATACAAACTCTATAGTGCATATTTTCACATTATCTCGCCAGATTGCACTAAGATATTAAAATAAAGATATTGTCTAAGTTCAGTGCCAAAGCCTGTAATAATTCCTTATCTACCTGAAATAGAGGACACACATATTTGATCTGTATGTCAAGACAAAAAATGACCAGTGAGCTGTAGCATTTCTATCAGATACCCTTTCTGCGTTATGTGCTACTGGTTTTTGTTGAAACTTACCACATTACTTGGAATTTTTTTGTGCTACCGATCATTGCTCATTGGGATGATTTTCATTTATTAGTTGAATATAACACCCAATATCTCGTAGTGCACGACTCTTGACCAGAGCTAACCCAGAGCTAACTAACCCAATGTGGCTCTGGTCAAAAGTAGAGCGCTATATTGGAAATAAGGTATCATTTGAAGGAGCCCTTATTTGCCCTGGATTAAGATGAGGTGATGAGCTTCTGTCGACTAGACTGCTTTCGTGTGTCAATCAATGTATCTTCAACTGATAAATATGATATGATTTATTCCCATTGTTTGTTACGTTATCCTTTGAGGAATACTGCCGTCCTTGGACGGTAACAGTCACTCGATAACTCGTCCTCCAATCACAATCCTTCAGGTGCCACAATGTCGGAGGAGGACGACGTGTTCTCAAAATATTGAATATGAATTATTATTAATGAACTGTCAAAATTAGCCTGGCAAATAATGATATATTGATGAATCAAAAAAAAGTGTTTATTTGTTTCATTGTGTTTTTTGTTGATATTTTGTTTGGTTTCTGTCTGTTCAACTGCCATTTTTCAGTTTATTGTTTTGGAGGGGTTTTCTGAGGAGGAGGAGAAGAAAGAGCAGTGGATCGTCAGTTTCAAGTTATTTGTAGTACACTTCACCTTGTAATCATGGAAACTGCATGGTACCTTATGGCATTTATGGCACAAATTCCAATAGAATCGGCTACTATTTGGTCTCGAAGGATCCGTAGTTGTGCTAATCGCTGAAACGACTGCCAGCAATTTCGTTATAACACTATTATTGGTAACAAAGAAACAAAATACCAAGAAGTCACCATGTAGTTTCTATGTAAATAACAGGCAGGTGGTGTTCTGTAAAAACATGCTACCGATCATTTCTGTGTCCTGTTTTTGAACCATGTAGTCTTGATGGCATGACCTTACAGCTGATCTGTTAATATGGAGACCGACCTCCGGAGGTGCGCTCTGTATTTCCTTGACGTGTATTCACATTGCCAAAGACCAACTATTTCATCAATTCATGTAAATATCACCTTGTCCATTACTATGACGAAAGTATGTTTGTTTAAAAAAAAAAGGTTTTGTTTTTCCGAAGAAAACAAAAAGCTAACATAAAGTTTCTGTGTTGTATTGTCTTCCAGTTGCAATAAAAGAAAACCGCATTGCAAAAAGTTACTCCTGTGATCATGTTTCTTCACTGTTCCAGTGTCTATGCGGCTTCACACTTTTCAGTGTTAAATTGACATTGTAAAGCATGATTATTTGCATAATTCCCAGTGTGCTTTGCCTTTTGATTGAATTGTAGATGCCACCCATGACTGTATTTGTTAGTGACATATGTTCATACAAATCTTTACACATGTTAGGTTTGCTGAAAATAAATGCAGTTGACAGTGAGAGGACATTTCTTTTTTTGCTAAGTTTACATGGATGTTGCATTTATTCATTTCCAGTCCTATGGCGTTCACCAAGTGTGAGCCTACGCGAATATGATATCATTAAGATACATTATTTAAGACGATACAATAAATACAGTCAGTGGCGGTCAGGACAGGTGGGGCAGAGCAATTTATATATAAACTCAGCAAAAAAAAGAAAAAGTACTGTCACTGTCAACTGTGTTTATTTCCAGCAAAATTAACATGTGTAAATATTTGTATGAACATAACAAAATTCAACAACTGAGACATAAACTGAAGAAGTTCCACAGACATGTGACTAACAGAAATGGAATAATGTGTCCCTGAACAAAGGGGGGTCAAAATCAAAACTAAAAGTCAGTATCTGGTGTGGCCACCAGCTACACTAAATACTGCAGTGCATCTCCACCTCATGGACTGCACCAGATTTGCCAGTTCTTGCTGTGAGATGTTACCCCACTCTTCCACCAAGGCACCTGCAAGTTTCCAGACATTTCTGGGGGGAATGGCCCTTGCCCTCACCCTCCGATCCAACAGGTCCCAGACGTGCTCAATGGAATTGAGATCCGGGCTTTTCGCTGGCCATGGCAGAACACTGACATTCCTGTCTTGCAGGAAACCACGCATGTAACGAGCAGTATGGCTGGTGGCATTGTCATGCTGTAGGGTCATGTCAGGATGAGCCTGCAGGAAGGGTACTACATAAGGGAGGAAGATGTCTTCCCTGTAACGCACAGCGTTGAGATTGCCTGCAATGACAACAAGCTCAGTCCGATGATGCTGTGACACGCCGCCCCAGACCATGACGGACCCTCCACCTCCATATCGATCCCGCTCCAGAGTACAGGCCTCGGAGTAACGCACATTCCTTCGACGATAAACGCAAATCCGACCATCACCCCTGATGAGACAAAACCGCGACTCATCAGTGAAGAGCACTTTTTGCCAGTCCTGGCTGGTCCAGCGACAGTGATGTCTGGTGAGGACCTGCCTTACAACAGGCCAACAAGCCCTCAGTTCAGCCTCTCTCAGCTTATTGCGGACAGTCTGAGCACTGATGGAGGTATTGTGCGTTCCTGGTGTAACTCGGGCAGTTGTTGTTGCCATCCTGTACCTGTCCCGCAGTTGTGATGTTCGGCTGTACCGATCCTGTGCAGGTGTTGTTACATGTGGTCTGCCACTGCGAGGACGATCAGCTGTCCGTCCCGTCTCCCTGTAGCACTGTCTTAGGCATCTCACAGTACAGACATTGCAAATTATTGCCCTGGACACATCTACAATCCTCATGCCTCCTTGCAGCACGCCTAAGGCATGTTCACGCAGATGAGCGGGGACCCTGGGCATCTTTCTTTCATTTTTTTCAGAGTCAGTAGAAAGGCCTCTTTAGTGTCCTAAGTTTTCATAACTGTGACATTAATTGCCTACCGTCTGTAAGCTGTTAGTGCCTTAACGACCGTTCCACTGGTGCATGTTCATGAATTGTTTATGGTTCATTGAACAAGCATGGGAAACAGTGTTTAAACCCTTTACAATGAAGATCTGTGAAGTTATTTAGATTTTTACAAATTATCTTTGAAAGACAGGGTCCTGAAAATGTGATGTTTCTTTTTTTGCTGAGTTTATATAATTGTTTGGCTGTGTGCTTATGGTCATTGTCCTGTTGGAAGGTGAACCTTCGGCCCAATCTGGTCATTGTCCTGTTGGAAGGTGAACCTTCCAGCTATAGGGAAGAGTCTTGGTGGTTCCAAACTTCTTCCATTTAAGAATGATTGATGCCACTGTGTTCTTGGGGACCTTCAATGCTGCAGGAATGTTTTGGCATCCTTCCCCAGATCTGTGCCTCGACACAATCCTGTCTCAGAGCACTACGGACAATTCCTTTGACCTTATGGCTTGGTTTTTGCTCTGACACGCACTATCAACTGTGGGACCTTATGTAGACAGGTGTGCACTTT
This sequence comes from Oncorhynchus tshawytscha, assembly GCF_018296145.1. Lineage (NCBI taxonomy): Eukaryota > Metazoa > Chordata > Actinopteri > Salmoniformes > Salmonidae > Oncorhynchus > Oncorhynchus tshawytscha. The sequence continues at coordinate 15,759,876 of NC_056439.1, read as the reverse complement.
TCCAAATCATGTCCAATCAATTGAATTTACCACAGGTGGACTACAATCAAGTTGTCGAAACATCTCAAGGATGATAAATTTAAACAGGATGCACCTGAGCTCAATTTCGAGTCCCATAGCAAAGGGTCTGAATACTTATGTAAATAAGGTATTCATGTTTACTTGTTTGTAATACATTTGCTAAAATTGTTTTCACTTTGTCATTCTGAGGTATTGTCTGAATACTTTCTAAATCACTGTTTAGGCCTTATTTTGAGGGCCTAGTTTACCCCTATAAAGTGGCCTGAAATTAATGATTTTACAGGCCACATGAGGCCTGCAAGTCACATGCTGGCTTGCAAAGTGATGTGTAATTCCTATTGAAATCCAACCAGAGTTGGGATATCCAACATTTGGCATTTTTATTCACCTGCATTCATGATTGTCTACCAGGGTTGGGAAGGCTAAGATTTTAGACTACCTAAAGCATCTATACTGGATGTAATGGGTGCAATAAGTCCAAGTAACAGAATAATTTATGTTAATTATATTTGAGTAGCATAAGATTAATTAATCAATCAATGTACATGCAAAACAGATTTTGAAACAAACAATTTTAAAAAATCTACCTGCAATAGAGAATGATGGGAAATATGATAGTTGTCCTTTTGGTTCAAGTCTGGTTTTTAACACTGCCGTTCTTTTACACCAATGATTGTTAATTTAACACTTACAGAGTTCACTTAACTCCTGGATAAACTCTACAGTAATAATGGCAAAAACACAGCGAGAGACATAAAATAAACCCAAAACAGCGTCATGAAAACACTTCCTCTGAAAAACTCTTGCATCATCAATCAACACTAGGTAACACTGGCCAATTGGCTGTGCCTTTATGTGTTTTCCACCCTTCAGTCCTACATTTTAGTGTCAGTTTCCCAGACTGTGGAAAGAGAAGATGGGAAGAGGAAAGAAGAATAAGGACAGGAGGAAGAGGAAGGGAGAGATAAGAGGTGAAGGGGGTGGTATGTACTCATTGTCTGATACACTGGGTATCACACAGTGTGCTATGGACCCGTTCCTGTAGAGGAAGAGAGGGAAAGGACAGGGAGGGAAGAGGAGAACAAGAGTATGCTTCTCTGTGTACACATGTTTTGAGACACAGTGCGTCTCTCACACTGTGTGACATGTTTTCTCCAGCCCCATAACTCACAGCCTGTTTGTGTTGCACTGCACACTGTGGACACACTAATTACAGACCAACAGTCCTAATCATAGACCACTATAAATCTCTCTCTCTCTCTCTCTCTCTCTCTCTCTCACTCTCTTCCTCTCGCACACTTTCTCTCCTTTTCTCTCACTTTCTCTCCCTCTCTTACCCATGCGCCACACCCTCTACCAACCTCCATTTTTATGCAACAGCAGCAATAAACGAAGGAAAGAAAGTGCATTTAACCAGTCGCTGTTCTACCACTCTCTAATATTTGGCTCCATGCATGGTCCTCCACCATGGTAGCCCGACCTATCATCCAACCTGGTTGTTGACTGTTTGTTCTGTCTGCTGTGCTCTTTTTACACAACACGTGTGGGAAAAATCGATATAAATGCTCATGTTAAACAAGTAAACTTCTCATTGAGAATTCATTTTTATTTTACAATAGCAACCTAGCAGTACAATAGACCTGCAAACAGAATATTTGGAATATGCCATTCATGTTTTTTTGTTAAGTGATCATCTGTCCACTTTCTGACAGTCAACCTCTGTGTCCAAAATCGCACCCTATTCCCTTTGTACTGCACTACTTTTGACCAGGCCCCTATGTGGCTAACCAAATGAGGCTCTGGTGAAAAGCAGTGCACTATACACTGAATAGGGTGTGATTTCAGTATTCCAGACGAGCCGCTGACCAGTGTAATACTTCCTGCATGGTGATGTCATCCCATAGGCCCTGTCCTTCCCGAGAACGCTTGATTGGACATAGGTCACCGCCACCGACCTGCTACCTGACACCAGTCCAATCGCTAATGACGTGTTGCTTGACTTTGATGACGGGGAAAGACACAAGAGGTGGCGATCATTTGGGCTTATGTCTTACTTTCTTCCTGGTGCTCTGCTTGGCCTGGCTCTGCTCAGTTGTCATGGATACAAAACACTCGTTTCTGAGAAGGGTGGGGAAAGGTGACAACTGGTGAACATTACTCAAACGCTCAGCTATCACTGTTAACTCCTACCTGAAATGCCATGTTGACATTAAAGGGGTATGTTATGGTTTGAGTTAGTATCATCTCAGATGTCGTCTTTATTGCTGCTCCCTACACAGATGAGGATGGGGTTTTAAGTGGATACGTGTGTCTGTGTGTGCGCACGTGTGTGTGTGTGTGTGTGTGTGTGTGTGTGTGTGTGTGTGTGTGTGTGTGTGTGTGTGTGTGTGTGTGTGTGTGTGTGATGCCAGATGTTTCATTGTTCACACCAACACCCCACAATCCTTCACTACTGAGAACCCACACGGGAATCACCCCACTGCTTTCTCCCGTTGTTGCCAAGGTAGCATAGAAATGGAGGTGTTCATTACATCAACGAATCAATAACCCCCCTCAGATAGAAACACATACACACCCCAATCCGCAGACACCAGATAATAACCTGACAAATCCGTGCCCGTCCCCCTAATGCGTCCCAGGGTCCCTGTAACTCAGACACAAATACAGCAGCATTACATGAAAGCCCCAGTATTAGGCTGCCTGTGTTTGAATACATTTGCAAGTCTCCCTATCTGTGGGAAGAGGGCTTGATTTGCATGGGGCTGCAGGCTAGGGGGATTTGAGAAAAGATTGAAGGCTTTGGTGGCAGCCTTGAGGAACGTGCCATGACTTCATGTAAGGACACCGACTGGAGTCTGGGAGGGAAGGGAGGGTGTGTAATGGATGCTTCAGTACTGGCACTGTGTCACTGTAACTAGACAAGAGGCTTGTAGTGCAAAACAGGGGTGGGCAACTCTGGTCCTGGGGGGCTAAAGAAGGTACTGGCTTTTGTTTCAATAAATCAAAGTGTCATGGTCTTCACTTCGGGTGTGTTAGAGCAAGGCCTGCATACAAAAGCCTGAATACATTGAGCTGTGACTCCAGTGTACCCCTAAGGTTGTAAAAAGACAGTTGGTGTCTTCACATTGTGCCCTAAAAACATCACAAAACACTATCTATGTTTGTTTACAGTTTGTTTTCACTGCCATGGCCTGGCCCTGAAAGCTTTTCTGTTTGTGTGTGCGCGCTTGTGTGTGTGCGAGTGTGGTGCTTGCATCTGTGTGTCTGTGCATGTGTGTCTGTACTTGCCTGTGTGTGTGGGTGTGTATGGTGTGAATCACGTTGAGGAATGTGACTGCATGGAGACAGAAGGTAATGAAGCTGGCATTCCATGCAGCCACTGCTGACAAAGCACCTGCAAATGCCAACCTATGTTACTCCCATTCCCTCGCTCTCTCTCTCTCTCTCTCTCTCTCTCTCTTCCTCTCTTTGCCTCGCTCTTTCTTCTCTCTCTCTTTCTCTTTCTCTCTCTCTTGCTCTCTGTCTCTCTCCCCCTCCATTACAAATGAGGCTGCAGTAAAGTTAATGTTCTGTGTCGGAGCGTCTAACTGCAGGTAACCCACTTAGCTTTCCGCTGAGCTAATGCCCTTGATCTTTCATTAGGAGTCTACCTACGGCACCTAGGGGAGAGGAGGAGCAGCCGAGCGAGGGATGAGACAGAGAGAGAGAAAGAAAGAGGGGAGGGGGGAGAGCCCTTCCATACTCCTCTGCGTTTATTTTTCTACACCCTAGTAGTACTCATTCTCTTAACGGTATTAAAACTTTTGTCTTGAGCTTTCACTGTACCTATCTATATGTGCTATGGTAAGAGATGTGTGTGTTGACAGGGAGAAACTTCCTGTTGAAATAGACTGGTGTTAATGATTGTTTTGTACGACAACACACTTTGTTTTGGTAGCAACCAACGTCCTGAAACCTGTTCAGTGGGCATGAAAGCTGTGTACCGGTAAAGGTGCCAACGATGTCCCCGTGTGTTCTTGTTGGTTACATAAACGGGAATGTTCTTATAACAGTCACTACTACATAACAGTAATGATCCCTGTGACATCTGGATATGTGTGTGTGTACAGGATTGGGGAGTAACTGGTAACATGTAATTAGTTACATGTAATCTGATTACTATTTTTTTTAACTGTAATCAGTTACCAGCTAAAATATTGTCATTAGATTACCAATACTTTTGAAAAACTTGATGATTACTTCTGGATGACTTTTGGATTACTTTTCCCTAAAGAGGCATTAGAAGAAGACAAAAGGACTCATCAAATGGGCCTAAATACCAGCAACAGTGTGTGAAAACCTTGTGAAGACTTACAGAAAACGTTTGACCTCTGTCATTGCCAACAAAGGGTATATAACAAAGTATTGAGATAAACTTTTGTTATTGACCAAATACTTATTTTCCACCATAATTTGCAAATAAATTCATTAAAAATCCTACAATCTGGATTTTTTTTTTTCATTTTGTCTGTCATAGTTGAAGTGTACCTATGATGAAAATTACAGGCTTCTCGCATCTTTTTAAGTGGGAGAACTTGCACAATTGGTGGCTGACTAAATACTTTTTTGCCCCACTGTATGTGTGTGTGTGTGTATAGGATAGGATAAACTTAATCGGAAAATTATCTTTGACACACTGTACTGCTGTATACATTACACATTCAACATAATATAGCACTTTACCCACATACACATTACTTCTCACACAGCTACATAGATAATACATATTGCACATTACCTTACATTTAGTCAGTGGCGAACTAACACAGCTCAGCTTTACTTATTGTCATTCAGGTATTTGATGGACATGGTAATGAAAGAGTGCTTATAACTGTTTTTATAACTGTTTTTACTTATAACTGTAACAGCTTACACATAGGGACCCTATAGAGTCTGTCTGAGGGGAGGAGGGACCCTATAGCGTCTGCCTGAAGGGAGGAGGGACCCTATAGCGTCTGCCTGAAGGGAGGAGGGACCCTATAGCGTCTGCCTGATGGGAGGAGGGACCCTATAGTATCAGCCTGAAAGGAGGAGGGACCCTATTGCGTCTGCCTGATGGGAGGAGGGACCCTATAGTATCTGCCTGAAGGGAGGGGGGACCTTATAGCATCTGCTTGATGGGAGGAGGGACCCTATAGTATCTGCCTGAAGGGAGGAGGGACCCTATAGCGTCTGCCTGAAAGGAGGAGGGACCCTATAGTATCTGCCTGAAGGGAGGAGGGACCCTATAGTGTCTGTCTGATGTGAGGAGGGACCCTATAGCATCTGCCTGAGGGGAGTCCTGATACTTTATTTTATTTTATTTCACCTTTATTTAACCAGGTAGGCCAGTTGAGAACAAGTTCTCATTTACAACTGCGACCTGGCCAAGATAAAGCAAAGCAGTGCGACAAAAACAACAACACAGAGTTACACATGGGATAAACAAACGCATAGTCAGTAACGCAATAGGAAAATCTATATACAGTGTGTGTAAATGTAGTAAGATTAGGGAGGTAAGGCAATAAATAGGCTATAGTGGTGAAATAATTGCAATTTAGCATTAACACTGGAGTGATAGATGTGCAGATGATGATGTGCAAGTAGGGATACTGGGATGCAAAAGAGCAAAAATAAATAACAATATGGGGATGAGGGAGATGGGTTGGCTATTTACAGATGGACTGTGTACAGGTACAGTGATTAGTAAGCTGCTCTGACAGCTGATGCTTAAAGTTAGTGAGGGAGATATAAGTCTCCAGCTTCAGTGATTGTTGCAATTCATTCCAGTCATTGGCAGCAGAGAACTGAAAGGAAAGGCAGCCAAAGGAAGTGTTGGAAATATACCTGCTGGAGCGCGAGCTACGGGTGGGTGTTGCTATGGTGACCAGTGAGCTGAGATAAGACGGGCTTTACCTAGCAAAGACTTATAGAGGACCTGGAGCCAGTGGGTTTGGCGACGAATATGAAGCGAGGTTCAGCCAACGAGAGCATACAGGTCGCAGTGGTGGGAGGAATATGGGGCTTTGGTGACAAAACGGATGGCACTGTGATAGACTGCAACCAGTTTGCTGAGTAGAGTGTTGGAGGCTATTTTGTAAATGACATCGCCGAAGTCAAGGATCGGTAGGATAGTCAGTTTTACGAGGGTACGTTTAGCAGCATGAGTGAAGGAGGCTTTGTTGCGAAATAGGAAGCCGATTCTAGATTTCATTTTGGATTGGAGATGCTTAATGTAAGTCTGGAAGGAGAGGATACTCAGAGTGACGTACATGGGAGTCTGTTCAGAAATAGTCTGTAGGGAGGGATGGTGCCTCACACCCATGACCTTCAGGACAGTTTGTATCAGGCAGGACATTTGAGATTTTAGTTGAACTGATAAACTGCCAAACCAGACTGTGACGCCACATCTCAGGATACTCTCTACTCTCTAAGGAGCGTCACTTTCTTGTCACCTCCGGAAACTCAGAGTCTACGTAGGAAATTGTTGGACTCTGCAGCAGACACTCTCTACTTGGAGATTCCCGCTAAGCGCATTGTCCAAATGTGCATTCATGTACTTGTATGAGTCTCTCTGAACTAACCTGTGTTATGTTGACATTGTGGACAACCACACACGAGTGGCCGACAGGTTTGGGGACAAACACAATCCTCCGTTTTCTTCACATTAAGGATGAGATAGATGGTGGCCATCACACCACTGGACAAGCCTCTGGATCGTTGACCTGTACACAGCAGTATCAGCATCTTTATACATCAGACCAAGAATGGCAAGAACTTGAAAATATAGTTATTGTGTGTGTGCATGTATACCCATGTGTGTGTGTGTGCATGTGTGTGTGCCACAGGTGGCTGGTGGGAGGAGCTATAGGAGGACGGGCTCATTGTAATGGCTGGAATGGAATCAATGGAACGGTATCAACCACATCAAACACATGTTTGACTCCGTTTCATTTGTTTCATTCCAGCCATTACAATGAACCCATCCTCCTATAACTCCTCCCACCAGTCTCCATGTGTTTGTGTGTGTGTGTTTAACTTAGTCCAGTGCAGAGGCCCATTGATTGACCTGTGATTTTAATAGTGGTGAATCAGTGTGTGTCAGTGGACAGCTGCAAACACTGTAATCCCCTGTCAACACTCTTATCAAATCAGGGACTCATCAGACACTGTTTACCAATGCAATGCAATGCAATCTCAGCTGTGTGTGTGTGTGTGAGAGAGAGAGACTCAACTACAATTCCAACTAAGGCAACAGATGTATTATCCCTCAGCAGCCAACCACATTCAGTGTGTACGTTTAGTGGAGAATGGGTATGGGGAAGAGATGAGCATGTTTGGACATAGAGTATGTACTTGCCCGCTGGTACAGTTCCTGGTACGGGTATGGGAGCATGGCTCAGCAACTGTTACTGCATCGTCTCCTGTTCTCCATTCCATTTCAGAGAGGAGCACAAGCCTTGTTAGATCAGCCTGTTTATTGACCCTCTCAGGATAGTAAAGGAGTAGGTGTAAGTTCTCTCTCTCACCTGCTACAATGCTGCATAGTGTGTGTGTGTGTGTGTGTGTGTGTGTGTGTGTGTGTGTGTGTGTGTGTGTGTGTGTGTGTGTGTGTGTGTGTGTGTGTGTGTGTGTGTGTGTGTGTGCGTGTGTGCGTGCGTGCGTGCGTGCGTGCGTGCGTGCATGCGTACGTACGTGTGTGTGTACGGACCTATACAGGCTATAATGTGCGGCTCATCCATACAAATTGGAGGTAATTTAATAAAAAGTTCCCACTGATGTCTCCTTTGATAGTTAGACAGTGTATCAGCGCCTCACTTGTCCCTAATGTCCTCCTCCTGTTTCATCTATTACACTGGAGAGAACGAGAGAGGGAGAGGGGGGAGGGGAAGGGAGAGGGTAGAGGGGAGGAGAAGGGAGAGGGGAGAGGGGAGGGGAAGGGAGAGATGGAAGAACAAGGAGAGAGGGGGGTGAGAGGAAGATGGAAAATGAGATAGATAGAAAGAGGGAGGGAGGGAGGGAGAGACTAGTGCATGAAGAAAGAGAAGAAATATAGAGAAATTGAAAAAGGTTGTGAGAGAGAAAGAGAGAAGGATGGAGAGAGTGACTGAGATGTCGAAGTGTTGTGTTTTGTGTGCTGTGTTGTTCTGTTCATTTGCATCATTTACATATTGTACTGTACTGGGTATTGAATTGACAACGTTTAGATTTCAACCTACTCCCCATGCCAATAAAGCATGTTTGAATTAGAATTAGATGGAAGGAGAGGTGGAGACAGAGTGAGAGAGATGGAGAAGAGATGGATAGAGAGAGAGAAAGAGTGCCTTGGGCATTTTAATTGCTTTGAAAGTAGGTTAACCAGAGGGATGAATTAGCTGCATGTGGAGTGAATGAAGTACAGAGGAGGAGGGGAGGAGTGGTAGAGAGGAGAGGAGGAGAGGAGAAGAGAGGAGCTTGAGAGAAGAGGAAAAGAGAGGAGCTGGAAAGGAGATGAGAAGGGAAGTGAGGAGAGCTGGAGAAGAATGGAGAGCAGAAGTGAGGAGAAGAGAGGAGAGGAGAGGCAGAGAAAGGAGAGGACAAGCGATGAGAGACAGGAGAAGGGGAGGAAAGGTAGGGCTGGAGAGGAGAGGAGGTTGACAGTATTGTGTGTGTGTGTCTGTGTGCAAGTGTGCGTGAGTCTGTGCATTCCCGCCCGCGCCCGCGCACGTGTGTGTTTGTATGAGGATAAAGGTATATGATAAGACAATAGTGGTCACATCTAACACAACTTTAACTGTAAAGATGGCAGACAGGTGGTGTCCCTCGTAGGCAGCGGCAATGTCACTTTACAGGATTTTGAGCAACGACCTAGTCTCACCGGCTGTCCATAGGTTACATAGCATGCGTCCCAAATGGCACCCTATTCCCTTATATAGCACACTACTTTTGAACAGGGCCCATGAGGCCGAGCAGGGCCCATAGAGCACTGGTGAAAAGTAGAGCACTACACGGGAAATAGGTTGCCACTGTACAGCAGTGGAGGCTGGTGGGGGGAGCTATTGGAGGACGGGCTCATTGTAATGGCTGTTATGGAAAAATGGAAATGAGTCAAACACGTGGTTTCCATATGTTTGATGTGTTTGATACCTTTCCATTGATTCCATTCCAGCCATTACAATGAACCAATCCTCCTGTAGCTTCTCCCATCAGCCTCCACTGGTATACAGTATGTACAGTACATTTACAAATGCATGTCTAGCAATGAGCTAACCAAGCAGCAACTTGGTAGATGTTGCCCTCAGGCATACATGGACTTTAGAATCTCAGATCAGCCTGTACTACACCAATTTAAACTTCAGAAACCATGAGGAGAAAACAGAAATCTGACCATAGATCAGTATGAATTCTACTCCTCCCGTGGATGCTAACCATTTAAGGCACTAGCTATCTAGCTTTGCCAGAGCAACTTGATCTTATTTAGTGTCGTGTAAAGAGCCAAAATGTATCTTAGTGGGTGGTCTCCTCCATTGAGTGTGTGTGTGTCTCTGTGTGCGTGTCTCTGTCTCCCTCCCTCTGTGTGTGTGTGTGTGTGTGTGTGTGTCTGTGTGTGTGTGTGTGTGTGTGTGTGTGTGTGTGTGTGTGTGTGTGTGTGTGTGTGTGTGTGTGTGTGTGTGTGTGTGTGTGTGTGTGTACTTGTTTGACAGTGAGAGAAGGGAAGTCACCCCTGAGCTCTTGCCTCTGTTCATGGTGGTAAATGTAGATTGCGTCTTCTGGCAGATAGGCTAACCTTGAGGGGCTCACCTGGGAGGCACAACACAGACAAAGAGAGGAGGTTTAGTGTGTGTGCATGCATGTGCGTATGTGCGTGTTTATGCAGTTTAAAGGCTGAGGGTGGAAAGAGGTTTGCTTTCCCTTTCATGTGGATAGATAGATAGTAAGTGGTTCCCTGTAAATCAAGTTCAAGTAAAGGGGGTCATTTTCTCCCTCTCTCTCTCACTCTCTCTTTCTCTGTATGTCTCTCTCTCTCTCTCTCTCACTCTCTCTTTCTCTGTATGTCTCTCTCTCTCTTTCTCTGTATGTCTCTCTCTCTCCCCATCTCTCTCTCCCTCCCTCTCTCTCTCTCTCTCTCTCTCACACACATTCTCTCTAATGATACCTGATGCATGCTTTTATCTGTCTCTTCCCTTCCACCTTCATGAGTCTCCATCCCATTTTTTCTGTCCCTCCCTCCCTTTTCCTTATTTAACCCTCTTTGCCCATGCGCAGCATCTATATCCACTTCCTCTCAAATGATAGTCTTGCAATATAGCTTTATTCAGTGGGGGAAAGGGGCAAGTGTCAATCGACATACAATTAATACATAACGGGAAAGATTTCCATGACTCTGGCGCTATCTACTGGCAAATGAGGAATGCACTCAATATTGCTGTTGATAAAGAGTCCTTAATTTCAAACCCACCAGGTGCCTCTAAATATCTACTGAATTTGTCAGTAGACCTATGCTACTAGTTTATGAAAAACACATCTAACAGCCTTATCGCACTGTCAATTGTGGCTCGGTGAAATACATACAAAATACATTCTGACAAAGGAAAAAAGGATGTTTAAAATATTTTGACTTAGGGCAAAGTACATGAGGTCTGGGAATTTAACAAAAGGAAACACTGGCCAATAGGCTACATTTTAATCAGAAACTCACTTTATAGCAAAATAAAGACACCACAGTGACAATGAAACAGTACGATAATACACTACATGGCCAAAAGTATGTGGACACCTGCTCGAACATCTCATTCCTGAAATCATGGACATTAATATAGAGTTGGTACCCCCTTTGCTGCCTCCTTTCTTCTGGCAAGGCTTTCCACTAGATGTTGGAACTTTGCTGCGGGGTCTTGCTTTCATTCAGCCACAAGAGCATTAGTGAGGTCGGGCACCGATGTTTGGCGATTAGGCCTGGTTCGCAGTTGGCGTTCCAATTATTCTCAAATGTATTCGATGGGGTTGAGGTCAGGGCTCTGTGCAGGCCAGTCAAGTTCTTCCAGACTGATCTTGACAAACTATTTCTGTATTGACCTCACTTTGTGCACGGGGGGCATTGTCATGCTGAAACAGGAAAGAGCTTTCCCCAAACTGTTGCCACAAAGTTGGAAGTACAGAATCATCTAGAATGTCATTGTATGCTGTAGCTTAACATTTCCCTTCACTGGAACTAAGGGGCTGAGCCCGAACCATGAAAAACAGCCCCAGACCATTATTTATCCTCCACCAAACTTTACAGTTGGCATTATGCATCCGGGCAGGCAGCGTTCTCCTGCGTTCTCCAAACCCAGATTCGTCTGTCAGACTGCCAGATGGTGAAGCGTGATTCATCACTCCAGAGATCGTGTTTCCACTGCTCCAGAGTCCAATGACATCAAGCTTTACACCCCTCCAGCTGACGCTTTCCATTGCGCATGGTGATTTTAGGCTTGTGTGCAGCAGCTCGGCCATGGAAACCCATTTCATGAAGCTCCCACTGAACAGTTATCAAATCAAATCAAATCATACTTTTCACATACACATGGTTAGCAGATGCTAATGTGAGTGTGGGTGAAATGCTTGCGCTTCTAGTTCCGACAATGCAGTAATATCTAACAAGTAATCTAACAATTCCACAACAACTACCTAATACACACAAATCTAAAGGGGTGAATGAGAATATGTACATATAAATATATGGATGAGCGATGGCCGAGCCGGCATAGGCGCCATAAATCAAATCAAATCAAAGTTTATTTTTCACGTGCGCCAAATACAACAGTGAAATGCTTACTTAAGGCTCTAACCAACAGTGCATTTTTAAAAAGGTATTAGGTGAACAATAGGTAAGTAAAGAAATAAAAACAACAGCAAAAAGACAGTGAAAAATAACAGTAGCGAGGCTATATACAATAGCGAGGCTATGACAGTAATGAGGCTACATACAGGCACCGGTTAGTCGGGCTGATTGAGGTAGAATGTACATGTAGATATGGTTAAAGTGACTATGCATCTATGGTAAACAGAGAGTAGCAGTAGCATAAAAGAGGGGTTGGCGGGTGGGTGGTGGCGGGACACAATGCAGACAGCCCGGTTAGCTAATGTGCGGGGGCACTGGTTGGCCGGGCCAATTGAGGTAGTATGTACATGAATGTATAGTTAAAGTGACTATGCATATATGATGAACAGAGAGTAGCAGCAGCATAAAATAGGGGTTGGGGGGCACACAATGCAAATAGCCCTTGTAGCCATTTGATTACCTGTTCAGGAGTCTTATGGCTTGGGGGTGAAAACTGTTGAGAAGCCTTTTTGTCCTAGACTTGGCACTCCGGTACCGCTTGCCATGCGGTAGTAGAGAGAACAGTCTATGACTGGGGTGGCTGGGGTCTTTGACAATTTTTAGAGCCTTCCTCTGACACCGCCTGGTGTAGAGGTCCTGGATGGCAGGCAGCTTCGCCCCAGTGATGTACTGGACCATTCGCACTACCCTCTGCAGTGCCTTGCAGTCGGAGGCCGAGCAGTTGCCATACCAGGCAGTGATGTTGCAGCTGTAGAAGGATCTGAGGACCTTTTGAGGATCTGAGGACCCATGCCAAATCTTTTAAGTTTCCTAAGGGGGAATAGGCTTTGTCGTGCCCTCTTCACGACTGCCTTGGTGTGTTTGGACCATTCTAGTTTGTTGGTGATGTGGACACCAAGGAACTTGAAGCTCTCAACCTGCTCCACTACAGCCCCGTTGATGAGTATGGGGGCGTGCTCGGTCCTCCTTTTCCTGTAGTTCACAATCATCTCCTTAGTCTTGATCACGTTGAGGGATATGTTGTTAGGTTGCACCACCCGGCCAGGTTTCTGACCTCCTCCCTATAGGCTGTCTCGTCGTTGTCGGTGATCATTCCTACCACTGTTGCGTCATCTGCACACTTAATGACGGTGTTGGAGTCGTGCCTGGCCATGCAGTCGTGGGTGAACAGGGAGTACAGGAGGGGACTGAGCACATGTAACTGATGTGGAATGGCTAGCTAGTTAGCGAGGTGCGCGCTAATAGCGTTTCAATTGGTGACGTCACTCGCTCTGACACCTTGAAGTAGTTGTTCCCCTTGCTGTGGAGCGATGGGTAACGATGCTTCGAGGGTGGCTGTTGTCTATGCGTGCAGAGGGTCCCTGGTTCAAGCCCAGGTAGGGGAGAGGAGAGGGACGAAAGCTATACTGTTACATTGATGCTGTTGACCCGGATCACTGGTTGCTGTGGAAAAGGAGGAGGTCAAAAGGGGGGTGAGTGTAACCGATGTGAAATGGTTAGTGGGGTGCGTTTCAATTGGTGACCTCACTCTGAGACCTTTAAGTAGTTGTTCCCCTTGCTGTGGAGCGATGGGTAACGATGCTTCGAGGGTGGCTGTTGTCTATGTGTGCAGAGGGTCCCTGGTTCGAGCCCAGGTAGGGGCTAAGAGAGGGATGGAAGCACTCCTGAGGGGCTCCTCTGTTGAGGATCAGCATGGCAGATGTGTTGTTACCTATCCTCACCACCTGGGGGCAGCCCGTCAGGTAGTCCAGGATCCAGTTGCAGAGGGAGGTGTTTAGTCCCAGGATCCTTAGCTTAGTGATGAGCTTTGAGGGTACTATGGTGTTGAAAGCTGAGCTGTAGTTAATGAATAGCATTCTCACGTAGGTGTTCCTTTTGTCCAGTTGGGAAAGGGCAGAGTGGAGTGGAATAGAGATTGCATCATCTGTGGATCTGTTTGGGCGGTATGCAAATTAGAGCGGGTCTAGGGTTTCTGGGATAATGGTGTTGATGTGAGCCATTACCAGCATTTCAAAGCACTTCATGGCTACGGACGTGAGTGCTATGGGTCTGTAGTCATTTAGGGAGGTTGCCTTCGTGTTCTTGGGCACAGGTTGCCTTTGTGTTCTATGGTGGTCTGCTTGAAACATGTTGTTATTACAGACTCAATCAGGGACATGTTGAAAATGTCAGTGATATATGGTATAAAATACAGTATACACATGATATGAGAGATGTAAGATATGTAAACATTATTAAAATGGCATTATTTAAAGTGGCATTGTTTAAAGTGACTAGTGATCCATTTATTAAAGTGGCCAGTGATTGGGGCTCAATGTAGGCAGCAGCCTCTCTGAGTTAGTGATTGCTGTTTAGCAGTCGGATGGCCTTGAGATAGAAGCTGTTTTTCAGACTCTTGGTCCCAGCTTTGATGCACCTGTACTGACCTCACCTTCTGGATGGTAGCGGTGTGAAGTGGCTCGGGTGGTTGTTGTCCTTGATGATCTTGTTGGCCTTCCTGTGACATCGGGTGCTGTAGCTGTCATGGAGGGCAGGTAGTTGTGCACGCCGAGGAACTTAAAACGTTCCACCTTCTCCACTGCTGTCCCTTCGATGTGGATAGGGGGGTGCGCCCTCTGCTGTTTCCTTAAGTCCACGATCATCTCAATGTTTTGTTGATGTTGAGTGAGAGGTTGTTTTCCTGACACCACACTCCAAGTGCCCTGCTGTCTCTACGTTGTTGATAATCAAGCACACTACTGTTGTGTCGTCTACTAACTTGATGATTGAGTTGGAGGCGTGCATGGTCACGCAGTAGTGGGTTAACAGGGAGTACAGGAGGGGGCTGAGCACGCACCCATGTGGGGCCCCAGTGTTGCGGGTCAAGTTCTTGTGGTAATGTTGCTTCCAGTGGCAATTTGGAACTCACCTTGGTTCCAGAGGCAGTTTGGAACTCAGTAGTGAGTGTTGCAACCGAGGACAGACACCCTAAGCACTTCAGCACTTGGCTATCACGTTCTGTGAGCTTGTGTGGCCTACCACTTCCTAGCCAAGCTGTTGTTGCTCCTAGACATTTTCACTTCCCAGTAACAGCACTTGCAGCTGACCAGCCGGCCCTAGCCGGGCATAAATGTTTGTCTATGGAGATTGCATGGCTGTGTGCTCAATTTTATATGCATGTCAGCAACGTGTGCTGCAATAGCCGAATCCACTAATTTGAATAGGGTGTCCACATACTTTTCGCCATGAAGTGTATAATAATGACTTCCTCTTCACACAGATAAACAAATAATAATAGTTGTTTTATTGTTCACGTCGACGTGTGAGTATTTCACGTTAGGCGATTGACCAATCACAAGCCGCGAGGGCAGCGCATGGTGCGTGCCCAATCCTTCCGCGTCACCGGTCTCACTCTCCAGGTCTCGTTCTGGTCGACAGTCTGGCTCACTGGAACACGGAGAGACTGCAGCGCATATAACACCAAACAATATCGGTACGTAACATTGAATTATTTGTTTTTCCCAAACCATTTTATATCACCTTTCCATGTAAGACTACCGGGCTACGTTGTTGCCAAGTGTTGCTCTTTCTCGAAGTTAGTAGAGGCTCTGATTCGTTGTGTGTCTGTGATACAATGTTGCGTGCAAGTGCGACAGGGCAAATCGGGTCGGTCAGTTGATCAACAGGTTGTTGCAGAGAAAGCCAACTGCCGTGAGTGTCGATCGAGAATCTGTCCGTAACCTGGTTGGAGAGTGAGAGGAAGTTGTTATTCTGTACCAAGACTGTGGGCAAACTTGAGTCTCTTGATCAATGCTTGCAGGATTCTGTCAATAGTTGCAGAGGAGTAGCCTAAAAGCATGTATTGGGTTATGGCCGCTAAATACATCCCACATTAACTGGTCTATATAGTCAATAGATTACACCAGACTACTTAGCCTACAGTTTAAATTGTGGAAATAGTAGGTTACGGTGATACATTGCCATAGCTCTCCTACATTGCGTTACCCTTATATGCCAACACAGGTAGAAAGTAGTCTGAAGCAAAGTAAACAGACTCACATACAGACCAACTGTAGTGGTGCTAGTTATTTAGCATGTCCCGGTGACTTTATGTCAACATTGTGCCAGCAGTATGTTTACATTAGCGGAGGGGGGTAGGGAGCATGCCACAGCAGAAATGATGAGGAGGGGGGTTCGGGGTCACTGCCGAATGCTATCACAACTATGTGACAGACTTACTGATGGAAGTGTGTGTGTTTAGACACTACCCCCACACAAACATATGGTTGACAGTGCATGTCTGGACCCTTGGCCTGGCAGTGGTGTGTGTGTCTCGGCTGGGCGCTGAGTCAGGGTTTGGAGTGCGCCCAGGGTTAGAACAATCCACCCCTCTGTTCTCCTCCTTCGTTGACTCCCTATATCCCTCTCTCCTTACCTATCCCTTCATACTCTCACCCCTCTATCCCTACTTTCACTCACATCTCTAATCCCTTGCACTCTATATCATCTGTATCATTACTCCTTCCCCTTATCCCTTCATTTACCCATTCCTTTCATTGCATATTAAATTAAAGAAGAAACACCCCAGCCAGCCAGCCATTTATACTGCATTCATTTCAATGGCCATGAAGGAACACAGAGCACAGGAGAGGAATCACTGAAGACAATTAAACCATAGCCATCTGTTGGATTTACATGGTTGTTTTGGTTAGGGTTCATGTCTACTAGCAAGAAATTTAGCCTACCCCTTTTGGCAAACAGATTTGAAGAGGCTCCCCAAGGAGAGACAGTCTTGTAGACCATTAGATATTTTTCAATAATCAAAGTTCGGTCTAACCGTGTGTCGTCGTTCATTACGTAATTATTTTGGGTCAGAGACAGAATAGTAGAATAGGATATGAGTTTACATGAGTACAGTTTTGAATGCTTCACTACCTGCCCAATGAGCTGAGAGAGCTGTCGAAGAGCAGTGGGCTAGTCTCTCACAATCACCTTGATCTCTTCAGTTATCTCTCTCTCTCTCTCTCTCTCTGTGTGTGTGTGCACGCGTACAATTGTTACTGTTAGGCTACTACTCCGTTTCTCAGATATGACACCTTCTTTGTCACATCGAAATCATGCAAATAAGCATGTCAATTGTGTATTGTGGTGGATTTGGAACCATAGTGTCTTTTTGGAGTAAGTGTGAGGGTGTGGGCTTGATTGAAACCAAGCCTGGATGTTTGGTCTAGGCCAAATACACTGTCAGTTATCATTAGAGACGGGGTGTGTACTTGGTCTGTCAAGCAGACTGTGGGAGGGAGAGAGAATCCACCAGAGAGAGGAAGAGGAAGGAGCTGGAAAAGTGTCTTTCTCTCTGTGAGAAAGAGGAGAGACATTGGCAGAACAGATGTGCATGGAAGGATACAACCAGCCATCCTCCAGAGAAAATGAGCGAGGGGGGAGAAACTAGAAATGGAATGAGTCAGTAATGTTTATCGGGCAGTTACAGAGACTGTGTTTCCTTTTAACGTTTCCTGTCACTGTCGTCCCGCCCCCCCCCTTCTCTTTATCCACCTCTTCCACCCTGTATCTTTCTCCTACTCTCTCGCTTTGTTTCTCTCCACCTTGCTCTCTTGTATTTCTGCTGCGTCTCCCCGTCTTCTCCCCCCTCTCACTTTTCTCTCCTTCGGAGTGTAATATGGAAAAACTGTATGTGATGGTTTTCGGCCGAATATGTATTTTCCTCTCTCCTGACCTTTCCTGACATTTTGAAGACTTATCTGTGACCTTTGCGGTGCATATCCGATGTGAATCCTCTATTACACACACTGTGACTGTGCCCTGGTACAAAAATATGTTTCCTCGCTATCCCCAGTATTACAGTGGGAACTTAGTGACTTCTAGTATTTAAAGAGCAGGAAAACTCCCATGATCTTGTTAATGAGGATTTTGATTTTGGGATTCTCAGGAAAACATGTTTTCATATCCGGTGAAAGTGTTTCCTAAGTAGTGGGATGGGGTTGGGGGACAGGACAAACAGGTTGATTGTGTCCAACTCAAACGGGGTTAGGGATATTTCATTTGAAAGGTTTTAGGTGGTTCACATCAGTAATGGTTAGGGAGCCACTGCTCCAGCAGACACACTGTGTATTTTGTATTTATTATGGATCCCCATTAGTTGTTGTCAAGGCAGCAGCTACTGTTCCTGGAGTGCAGCAAAATTAAGGCATTTATATACAATTTAAAAAACATTACATGAGATTAGATAACAGATTTCATAACACATTACGTGTGTGCCCTCAGGCCACTACTCTACTACCACACACAGTATCTATAACACAAAATCCGTGCGTATGTTATCGTGTGTGTGTATGCGTGTGTGTCTTCACGGTCCCCGCTATTGTGTAATGTGTATTTTTTATCAATTTTTAAAAAATATGATTTTACTGCTTACATGAGTTACTTGGTGTGGAACAGCATTTCATGAAGTCATTGCTCTATATAGTGCCTCCCATAGTCTGTTTTGGACTTTGGGACTGTGAAGAGAACTCTGGTGACATGTCTTGTGGGGTATACATGGGTGTCTGAGCTGTGTGCCAGTAGTTTAAACAGACAGCTCAGTGCATTCAACATGTCAATACTTCACACAAATAGTAACAAAGTCAATCTCTCCTCTACTTTGACACAGAAGAGATTGACATGCATATTATTAATGTTAGTTCTCTGTGTACGTTTAAGAGCCAGCCTTGCTGCCCTGGGAACCACACATGCGGAGATCATCCGTTCACCTACTCTGCGTCTCACAAGACTTGTCGGTTGGAATCAAAAATTTCAAATTTGGACTCATCAGACCAGACAGATTTCCACCGACCCGTACACAGAGAACTAACATTAATAATGTCCATTGCTCATGTTTCTTGGCCCAAGCAAGTCTCTTCTTCTTATTGGTGTCCTTTAGTAGTGGTTTCTTTGCAGAAATTTGACCATGAAGGCTTGATTCACGCAGTCTCCTCTGAACAGTTGATGTTGAGATGTGTCTGTTACTTGAACTCTGTGAAGCATTTATTTGGGCTGCAATTTCTGAGGCTGGTAACTCTAATGAACTTATCCTCTGCAGCAGAAGTAACTCTGGGTCTTCCATTCCTGTGGCGGCCCTCATGAGAGCCAGTTTCATCGTAGCGCTTGATGGTTTTTGCGACTGCACCTTGAAAGTTCTTGAAATGTTCTGCATTGACTGACCTTCATGTCTTAAAGTAATGATAGACTGTCGTTTCACTTTGCTTATTTGAGCTGTTCATAGCTGTAATATGGACTTGGTCTTTTACCAAATAGGTCTTCTGTATCCCACCCCTACCTTGTCACAACACAACTGATTGGCTCAAACGTATTAAGAAGGAAATACATTTCACAAATTAACATTTAACAAGGCACACCTGTTAATTGAAATCCATTCCAGGTGACTACCTCATGAAGCTGGTTGAGAGAATGCCAAGAGTGCAAAGCTGTCATCAAGGCATCTGAAATATAAAATATATTTTGATTTGTTTAACACGTTTTTGGTTACTACATGATTCCATATGTGCTATTGTCTTCACTATTATTCTACAATGTAGAAAATAACTCTTTAATGAGTAGGTGTGTCCAGACTTTTGACTGGTACTATACATTTTTCCACCAGCAGATTATGATTGATAATCTAATATGCTCCACTTAACTCAAACAAAACATCTCCCACAATCTTTTTATTATCAATTTGTCTCAGCCAATCATCAGTCATTTGTGGTGATTGCTGAATGCCCTTCCCTATAAGTGTGCTGAAAATATGTGTTTACATTGAAATAGCATTGTATCTGGTCATTCTTGGGTAGTGGAATTACTTTTGATTCCTTCCAGGCCTGAGGGCACACACTTTCTTGTAGGTTTAGATAGAATAGATGGCCAATAGGAGTGGCAATATTGTCTGATCTCATCCTCAATAATTTTCCATCCAAGTTGTCAGACCCAGGTGGCTTGTCATTATTGATAGACAGCAATATGTTTTTCACCTCTTACACACTAATTTTGCGCAATTCAAAATTGCAATGCTTGTCTTTCATAATTTGATCAGTTATGCATGGATGTGTAGGTAGTTGGCAATATCAGTGGTGTTTGATGAATAAGCCATCTGATTCAATGAATGATGCAGCCGAGTTTTGCTTTGATGAATGATGCAGCCGAGTGCTCCAAAACTTTTACTATCATTCTTTATATAATTTATATTTGTTTCATAGTACAGTTTCTTCTTATTTTTGTTCTGTTTAGTCACATAATTTCACATTTTACAATATGTTTGGGCTGTGCAGCCTGACTTATTTGCCATTCCTTTGGCCTCATCCTTCTCAACCATACCATCTTTCCATTCCTCATCAATCCACAGGGATTGAACCGTTTTTAGTAATTGTATTAATGGGTGCATGCTTATTATTAACTGGAATAAGCAATTTCAGAAATGTGTCAAGTGCAGCGTCTGGTTGCTGTTCATTACACACCACAGACCAGCAAATATTCTTTACATCTTCCACATAGAATATGTTTTGTAGTGATTCCTATGACCTCTTATACGGTATCTTAGGCCAGGCGTTGGAACTTTTGGTTTTCCTAGATATGACTACTATATTATGATCAATACATCCAATGGATTTTGATATTGTTTTTAGAGCAGATTTCTGCAACATTAGTAAAGATGTGATCAATACATGTGGATGATTTCATTCCTGTGCTGTTTATAAATACCCTGATTGATTGACTGACAATCTGATCCAGGTTGCAGGCACTGGTTACAGTTTGAAGCTTTTTCTTCCAGATACTGACTGTTCGCATTTGGTCGTCTATAGCAGCTTCCCATATTAATGGGCTTTAGGTGAGGCAGGTAAAACTGTAGCCATATTACTTCAACAGCATTAGAAGTTAAGAACTTAACTCAATGGGAACTGAAGTGGTTAATTAAGTACTCATAAGAGCAGGAAACAACCACTTTAGAATCAAGGTTTTGTATAGAGGATTCTGTGGAAACCAACTTATTTCATAGCCAGCATCATGGTCACATCAGATCTGTGGGCTCAGGGGCTGGTAGACTAGGGTTGAGGTCTGGGACTGGCAAGCAGGGGCTGGAGAGCTGAGGCTTCCCGGATTTCAAAAGTTCCTGACACAGACACACTGACAGTGTCTTCCTGTCCTGAAGAGCACGACCCCCCATAAATAGAATGGACACGTATTGTCAACAGCTCGATGCCGACTTTTGTTATGGTGAACTGAATGCTCATTCTGTCTCTGCTGGTTAGTCAACAGTGAGTCAGTCTATAGCATGCATCCCAAATGGCACCCTCTTCCCTATATAGTGCACTATGTAGGGAAGATGCTGCCATAGACTTCCAGAAAGTGTCTGTGTTGTGTTTGAGTGCAGCACATGGGAAGGGGAGTTTGCTGTCTTGTAGGTGAGACCAACGTTGAATCTTTACCAAGAGTAGCTTATCAAACCAATATGCTTGTTGTCCTGTAGTTGGTGTCTAAGCAACTTTATTACAGGACTGCCTCTGGTACACACACTTCAAACGCTTAAACAGTCTGCTATGACTCCTAGGTGTCACACCTGATGTGTTTGAATGCAGCTGAGGGTTTCTTGGTTCTCAAACAAACCTTGGTCCTCAGACCTATGTGTCAGCAGCAGGTGGCTGCCAAGATTGTGCTTCAGTTTATCATTCCTCCATGTTAACTCTCTCTCTCTTTGTCTCTCTCTTTTGTCTCCTCCTCAGCGTGTCCAGTTGTGCATGGATGCAGACAGGTGTGAGGGCAGGAACTAGTGGAATCTAGTGGAGTGTATACACACACACACACAAACCATGGCCACTGCCAGCAGAGTGGGCTCGGGAAGAGCTGGTTGGGTGGCGTTTGCAGATGAAGCCTTCGGGACGAGCACAGAGCATCAAGCAGGTACGAGTCATATTGTGAAAGTCATTTAAATCCTATACTGTAGGATGAAGTTCAGGAGTAGATGTGTTTTTTTTAAATGTCATCATTTTATGCATATATACAATTAAGCACATATTTACCTGGCAAGGAGATGTCTGGGTCAGCACGCTAACAGACTGTACATCAATAACACACTTAGTGAATTTGGCAGGTATCCTTTAGATCCCTGAACACAACTCTGGACCATGAAGCCAGTTCCACTGCATTTTTCATTGTTCCCTTCCAATCAGGGACTTATTTAGACCTTTGACACCAGGTGTGTGCAATTAATTATCAGGTAGAACAGAAAACCAGCAGGCTCTGGACCTCGTAGGGTTCGAGTTGAGTGCCCCTGCTTTAGATTCCCCTGAGGAACTTTGCCGGTGTGTATGGATGTGTGTTAGGGTTGGGCGGTATTCAGATTTCCATACCTTCATACCGGGATATACGGTATTACAGCAGTGCACACAAGGGGCCCTATTTATTTCTTATACTATCAAAGTACTAGCAAATTCCCATTGTGGATGCTATCTAGCAAGTGCAAGCAAGCATAAACTATTTGAAAGGTCAGACAACCTAGCTTAAAATGTTATACAATTATTTTAAAAGGCTACTCACAATTGATCCAGGAGGGAATTGATTGTCTCTGCTCTAACCAAGAAGCGTGATCTTGCAAGCTAGCCACCTATAGCTAGCAAGTTGGCAAACCAAATTCATAGCTGGAGCCCTGAGCTACAGAAAATATGTTTTACACATCTTAAATAGTTAACTTATAAGATATTAGCTGTCAAACATTAATGGGGAATTTCAAGTGTAACTTGTTCACCTCTTGTGGATCCCCATGATTCTTCCATTTGCTCCATGTGCTCTTCGTAGTGCATCTTTTCCTTTCAAGAGGATTCAACATGTATCTAGATCGATACGATACAGGTACGATACCTTTTAGTTTGAAAAGATTCAGTGCGATTTGGTTCAATGCGATGCGATGCACTAAGTTTTGTTGCTTAACTTCTCTGGGATATGTGGGACAGTAGTGTCCCACCTCATCAACAGCCAGTGAAATTGCATGGCGCCATGTTCAAAACAACAGAAATCCCATAATTAAAATTCCGCAAACATACAAGTATTTTACACCATTTTAAAGATAAACTTCTTGTAAATCCAGCCACAGTGTCCGATTTCAAATAGGCTTTATGGCGAAAGCACACCAAACGATTATGTTAGGTCAGCACCTAGTCACAGAAAACCATACAGCCATTTTCCAGCCAGGGAGAGGGCTCACAAAAATCAGAAATAGTTATTAAATTAATCACTAACCTTTGATGATCTTCATCAGATGGCACTCGCAGGGCTTCATGTTACACAATAAATGTGTGTTTTGTTCGATAAAGTTAATCTTTATGTCCAAAAACATCATTTGAAATTGGTGTGTTATGATCAGAAATGCATTGCCTCAAACAAACATCCGGTTAAAGTGCAGAGAGCCACATCAGATTACAGAAATACTCATAATAAACATTGATAAAAGATACAAATGATATGCATGGAAATATATATTAACTTCTCCGTAATGCAACCGTTGTGTCAGATTTCAAAAAGGCTTTACGGCGAAAGCACACCTTGCGATTATGTTAGGTCAGCGCTAGTCACAGAAAGACATCTAGCCATTTTCCTAAGAAGGAGAGGTGTCAGAAAAGTCATAAATAGCGTTATAAATATTCACTTACCTTTGATCATCTTGATCGGAATCTCAGTTCCACAATAAATGTTTGCTTTGTTCGATGAAGTCCATCATTTATGTCCAAATACCTCCTTTTTGTTCGTGTTTAGCCCAGTAATCCAAATGCATAATGCGCGATAATTTGTTCAGACAAAATGTCAAAGTTATTTTACAGTTCATAGAAACATGTCAAACGATGTATAGAATCAATCTTTCGGATGTTTTTATCATAAATCTTCAATAATGTTCCAACCGGAGAATTCCATTGTCTTTAGAAATGCAATGGAACGCAACTACCTCTCATGGGCGCGTGCGTGATCAGCTCATGGCACCCTGCCAGACCTCTGGCTCAAACAGCTCTCATTCTCTCCTCCTTCACAGTAGAAGCCTCAAACAAGGTTCTAAAGACTGTTGACATCTAGTGGAAGCCTTAGGAAGTCCAATATGACCCCATAGACACTGTATATTTGATAGGCAATGACTTGAAAAACTACAGACTTCAGATTTCCCACTTCCTGGTTGGATTTTTTCTCAGGTTTTTGCCTGCCATATGAGTTCTGTTATATTCACAGACATCATTCAAACAGTTTTAGAAACTTCAGTGTTTTCTATCCAAATCTAATTATATGCATATTCTCGCTTTTGGGCCTGAGTAACAGGCAGTTTACTCTGGGCATATTATTATCCAAGCTACTCAATACTGCCCCCCCAGTCCCAAAGAAGTTAAACACATTCATTTTCCATTCTAAATTCAAATCTGCTGCTTATGATTCTCATGAGATGGGCCTTTCTGTGCTGGATCTATCTGAGCTGACTTCTCTCTCTCGTGTGTCTCTGTGTGCCTGCCTCCCTCCCATATGAGAGACTAGGCATCTAACACTCCACTAGACTAGGCATCTAACACCCCACTACCAATATCAGATTAGGGGTGAGGGGCAATTTCACCCCATCTCCAAATCAAATGTTTTTTTCCTCTCGCTTCGGCCATGCAGTGCGCCTCACAAAAGTGACTGCTCTCCTCATTCTGAAATTATTAAATTTACCCGGTATATCAAAAAATATACAGCAAAGCTATGTAAACTATTGCTGATGGTGAACCTGAACAATCAAAGTAAAATATGTTGTACGCCCTGGTCAGCAGGTACTGTACAGTCAGATGAGTTGCCTCTTATTTTATTCCGGTAAAACAACATTTTCAACAGCACGTAGAGTGCCTTCAGAAGGTTTTCAAACCCCCTGACTGTTTCCACACTTTGTGTTACAGCTTGAATTTAAAATGGATTAAATTTAGATTTTGTGTCACTGGCCTACACACAATACCGCATAATGTCTAAGTGGAATTATGTTTTGACACATTTTTTCAAATTAATAAAAAATGAAAAGCTGAAATGTCTTGAGTTAATAAGTATTCAACCCCTTTGTTATGGCAAGCCTTAAGTTCAGGCGTAAGAATTTGCTTAACAAGTCACATAATTAGTTGCATGGACTCACTATGTGTGCAATGATGGTGTTTAACATGATTTTTGAATGACTACCTCATCTCTTTACCCCACACATACAATTATCTGTAAGGTCCCTCAGTCGAGCAGTGAATTTCAGACACCGATTCAACTACAAAGACCAGGGAGGGTTTTCCATGCCTCATATAAAAAAAACAGACATCGAATATCCCTTTGAGTATGGTGAAGCTGTTAATTACACTTT
Source organism: Oncorhynchus tshawytscha (assembly GCF_018296145.1). NCBI lineage: Eukaryota > Metazoa > Chordata > Actinopteri > Salmoniformes > Salmonidae > Oncorhynchus > Oncorhynchus tshawytscha. Next base: position 15,734,665 of record NC_056439.1, on the reverse strand, counting down.
GAATGGTTAATCAATACACCCAGTCATTACAAAGATACAGGCATCCTTCTGAACTCAGTTGCTGGAGAGGAAGGAAACCGCTCAGGGATTTCACCTTGAGGCCGAATTAAAACAGAGTTTAATGGCTGTGATAGGATAAAACTGAGGATGGATCAACAACATTGTAGTTGCTCCACAATACTAACCTAAATGACAGAGTGAAAAGAAGGAACCATATACAGAATAAAAATATTCCAAAACACGCATCCTGTTTTGCAATAAGGTGCTAAAGTAAAACTGCAGCAAATGTGGCAAAGAAATGTACTTTATACCCTGAATACAAAGCGGTATGTTTGGGGCAAATCCAACACATCACTGAGTACCACTTGATATTTTCAAGCATGGTAGTGGCTGCATCGTGTTATGGGTGTGCTAGAGTTTTTTGGGGGGAGCGATAAAAAGAAACTGGTAGCGCTAAGCACAGTCAAAATCATAGCGGAAAACCTGGTTCAGTCTGCTTTTCAGTAGACACTGGGATACATTTACCTTTCAGCAGGACAATAATCCAAAACACAAGGCCAAATATACACAGGAGTTGTTTACAAATACTACATAGAATGTTCTTGAGTGGCCAAGTTACAGTTTTGACTTAAATCAGCTTGAAAATATCTGGCAAGACTGGAAAATGGGTGTCTAGCAATGATCATCAACCACCTTGACAGAGCTTGAAGAATTTGGAAAAATGATGTGCAAATATTGTACAATGCAGGTGTGCAAAGCTCTTAGACTTACCCAGAAAGACGCACAGCTGTAATCACTGCCAAAGGTGATTCTAACATGTATTGACTCAGGGGTGTGAATACTTATGTAAATTAGATATTTCTGTATTTAATTTTGAATACATTTGCAAATTTTTCCAATAACCTATTTTCACTTTGTCATTATGGGGTATTGTGTGTAGAATGATTGAATCCATTTTTAATTCCGAATGCACAGTATACGGTATATCGCCCAAACCTAGTGTGATGAGTTGGCCTAAATGGATAAGGCTAAATTGAAATGTTTCTAACAGAATAAATATTGTAATGAAACAGCAGGGAGAAGGTCTCGAACCCTCGACCTTCTAGCCCGAGGTCCGGCGCGCTATCGACTGTGCCGCAAAAGCATGCTTGTGCGGCTGAGTCGATTTCCGCGCTTATAAACCCAGGGTCGTTATACTATGGAAAGCATATGCATAACCATGGTAGCCATTAAAAGGGAACAGTTTGGAGATTATGGAAACATTATTAGACTAAAGGTGAGGACACAACAGTTCACCTGACAAAAGATTGAATCCAAACATTGCACTGTTGATATTCTGTGCATTTTACATTTATTGGAATGTGCATTTTACATTTATTGGGGTATTTAGGGTAGGTGCAACATGAGACGAAGGGTTTGAGTGAGAGGTCTAACTGGTATCTCCAAGTGGCCACCTCCTCTGAAGTGTGCACAGCTCCTAAGTACATTCAATGCATGTTTATGACTCAAAGAAGCAGGGGTTGAGGTTTCGTTCCACTGTTCAACATAAAGTTCTGAACCAGTCCGAACCCACAAAAAAGTAACGGTTTATATCGTTCCTTTCTGTTCCTTTTTAACCTGTGAAGTCAATTATTATTATTATTTTTTACATTGAGCTCATTAAATGACTTCACCAATCAGTGTTGATAGAGCAGGAAAGCTAGTTGTTTACATGCATGATGGATAGGCAAGTGCAGCCTATGGCGTGAGATGCGAAATATTTTGCGTATGGGGAGAGAGCGAGAGAGAGTTGAGGATGCTTGAAGTGCTGGGCATCTTGTTATGACTAGCATTATATGAATTAGGTCCACAGGATTAACCTAGGAGTGGCTTCTATTGAGAAGCCTCTCCTAGGTTAAGCTAGGTTGAGTTGAGCTAGCTAGCGAATACACTTTAGCGAGCTAGCTAGCGAACGCGCTTGAGCTAGCTAGCGAACGCGCTTGAGCTAGCTAGCGAACACGCTTGAGCTAGCTAGCGAACACGCTTGAGCTAGCTAGCGAACACGCTTGAGCTAGCTAGCTAACACGCTTGAGCTAGCTAGCTAACACGCTTGAGCTAGCTAGCTAACACGCTTGAGCTAGCTAGCTAACACGCTTGAGCTAGCTAGCTAGCTAACACGCTTGAGCTAGCTAGCTAGCTAACACGCTTGAGCTAGCTAGCTAGCTAACACGCTTGAGCTAGCTAGCTAACACGCTTGAGCTAGCTAGCTAACACGCTTGAGCTAGCTCGCTAGCTGGATAACACGCTTGAGCGAGCTAACAAATTATGGCAGGGGAGGGTCAACAATTTATAGAGAGGGTCTAATGGGTGGGGAGTGACTAATGGGTGTGTTTCCCTGTGGGTCCTGTTTTTTATTTTACATCCACGGGAATTTAGACGTTTTCTGAACAGCATATTGTTAGAATTAACTGAATTCCAACTGGTTATTGGGACAAACATGATTGCCATTCTAATCAAATCAAATCAAATCACATTTTATTTGTCACATACACATGGTTAGCAGATGTTAATGCGAGTGTAGCGAAATGCTTGTGCTTCTAGTTCCAACAATGCAGTAATAACCAACAAGTAATCTAACTAACAATTCCAAAACTACTGTCTTATACCCACAAGTGTAAGGGGATAAAGAATATGTACATAAATATATATGAATGAGTGGTGGTACAGAGCAGCATAGGCAAGATACAGTAGATGGTATCGAGTACAGTATATACATATGAGATGAGTATGTAAACAACGTGGCATAGTTAAAGTGGCTAGTGATACATGTATTACATAAAGATGCAGTAGATGATATAGAGTACAGGGATGAGATGAATAATGTAGGGTATGTAAACATTATATTAGGTAGCATAAAGTGGCTAGTGATATATTTTACATAATTTCCCATCAATTCCCATTATTAAAGTGGCTGGAGTTGAGTCAGTGTGTTGGCAGCAGCCACTCAATGTTAGTGGTGGCTGTTTAACAGTCTGATGGCCTTGCGATAGAAGCTGTTTTTCAGTCTCTCAGTCCCAGCTTTGATGCACCTGTACTGACCTCGCCTTCTGGATGATAGCGGGGTGAACAGGCAGTGGCTCGGGTGGTTGTTGTCCTTGATGATCTTTAAGGCCTTCCTGTAACATCGGGTGGTGTAGGTGTCCTGGAGGACAGGTAGTTTGCCCCCGGTGATGCGTTGTGCAGACCTCACTACCCTCTGGAGAGCCTTACGGTTGTGGGCGGAGCAGTTGCCGTACCAGGCGGTGATACAGCCCGCCAGGATGCTCTCGATTGTGCATCTGTAGAAGTTTGTGAGTGCTTTTGGTGACAAGCCGAATTTCTTCAGCCTCCTGAGGTGCTGCTGCGCCTTCTTCACGATGCTGTCTGTGTGGGTGGACTGTGATGTGTATTCCCGAGGAACTTAAAACTTGCTACCCTCTCCACTACTGTTCCATTGATGTGGATAGGGGGGTGTTCCCTCTGCTGTTTCCTGAAGTCCACAATCATCTCCTTAGTTTTGTTGATGTTGAGTGTGAGGTTATTTTCCTGACACCACACTCCGAGGGCCCTCACCTCCTCCCTGTAGGCCGTCTCGTCGTTGTTGGTAATCAAGCCTACCACTGTTGTGTCGTCCGCAAACTTGATGATTGAGTTGGAGGCGTGCGTGGCCACGCAGTCGTGGGTGAACAGGGAGTACAGGAGAGGGCTCAGAACGCACCCTTGTGGGGCCCCAGTGTTGAGGATCAGCGGGGTGGAGATATTGTTGCCTACCCTCACCATCTGGGGGTGACCCGTCAGGAAGTCCAGTACCCAGTTGCACAGGGCGGGGTCGAGACCCAGGGTCTCGTGCTTGATGACGAGCTTGGAGGGTACTATGGTGTTAAATGCCGAGCTGTAGTCGATGAACAGCATTCTCACATAGGTATTCCTCTTGTCCAGATGGCTTCGCGAAAGTCATATTCTTGGTCGTACTGATGGTGAGTTGACGCTGCTCTTATATTCAGTAGTTCTTCTCGACTGTATGTAATGAAACCTAAGATGACCTGGGGTACTAATGTAAGAAATAACACGTAAAAAACAAAAAACTGCATAGTTTCCTAGGAACGCGAAGCGAGGCGGCCATCTCTGTCGGCGCCGGTTGGTGGAGTGCTACAGAGATGGTTGTCCTTCTGGAAGGTTCTCCCATCTCCACAGATAAATTATGGAGCTCTGTCAGTGACCATCGGGTTCTTGGTCACCTCCCTTACCAAGGCCCTTCTCCCCTGATTGCTCAGTTTGGCCGGGCAGCCAGCTCGAGGAAGTCTTAATGGTTCCAAACTTCTTCCATTTAAGAATTGAGGCCACTGTGATCTTCAATGGTGCATAAATGTTTTGGTAACCTTCCCCAGATCTGTGCCTCGACATAATCCTGTCTCGGAGCTCTAAGGAAAATTCCTTTGAACTCATGGCTTGGTTTTTGCTCTGACTTGCACTGTCAACTGTGGGACCTTAGACAGGTGTGTGTGCCTTTCCAAATCATGTCCAATCAATTGAATTTACCACAGGTAGACTCCAATCAAGTTGTAGAAAAATTGGAAATAGGATGCATCTGAAGTCAATTTCGAGCCTCATTTTGAGCCTGAATACATATGTAAATACGTTTTTTTTATTTTACGTTTATTTTTTAAATCCTTAACCTGTTTTCGCTTCGTCATTATGGGGTATTGTTGATGAGGATTAAAAAAAATCCATTTTAGAATAAGGCTGTAACAAAATGTGGAAATAATGTGGGAATACTTTCCGAATGAACTGTATACCATGGCTTTAATTGAACTAATTTGATGGTAGAAATGTGTTCAACATCCACTGAAGTAGCTAGCAAGTTTACTAGATAGGACAGTAGTTGTCTTGGCAACCAAACAAACAGACCTGCTAGTTTAGCTAACCAACCATCAGTCCAAGCTTCCTATTATGAAAATTGAAATAACAATGCCAATAATGTTTTCAATTTGACATTTACTTGCAAAAGCAGCTCAAACATAGAACATGTAAGAATAAACTATATCCATATATTTTTCTACTGTGCAAATAGACTCTGCGTCATAGGGAAATGATGTACACTCTAGATGTACACTCTTTAAGCCAATCAGAAATGAATATTCAACAAAGCCATTGTATACAACAAAGCCCCCCTCCCCCCCAAAACAAATATTTTTTCAGAACAAATCATGTGGTCAATAAAAAAATAAAAAATGTTAATGTGACACTGTATATTACATGAGTTTTATTATATGGAAATGTGACGTGCACATTTGGACTCACAGGTGTTTAGCTTGCTTGTATGACATCAACACAATATTTATTGTAGTCCTCTTAATTTACAGCATTTCCCTCACTCAGACAACAAAACATTTGCAAAAGTTGCCCAATTAGCAGGAGGATGGGGGCAACTTCTTGTAACGAGTGGTGCTCAAGTTCAGAAGACTGTCAGTCAAAACCCATACAGAGCTGTGAAGTGGAGGCCCTGAGCTCTGACAATATGTATAGCATGTTACTGGTACAGCCACTACAGTCCAATTTAGGTGCTTATCAGTGTCTAAACCTGCCATTTTCAACCCGTATTACAGGATGTAAAGGGTTAAACGAGGAATAGGGCAGAAATGTTGTCATAGAAAGACATTCCCTTGGTTCATTCTGCGTGTGTGTGTGTGTGTGTGTGTGTGTGTGACACATTAGATGTGGACAGCAGCTTGCAGAGGCCTAGCCCCGCCCCTTCTGAGAACTCTTCCAGTGTCGAGCTGTTAGCCCCTCCCCCTCAGCAGAACGCATGGGTCTTATTCGAAGAGAAGCCCTGGCCCTCGCCCAATCCGCAGTCGCAGGTAAAAGGTAATTACTCGCTCACTATCGCTTTCTAGCTCTGTAGAATTCTATACATTGTGAAAGGGACTCTCGCATACTCTGTATACTTGCAAAAATATCCTTTATTAAAAGTACACAGGTTTTGGTCACAGGTTCCCCCTATCATGATGATTTGGTCACCTCCTATTTCTCCTTCTGTTCTTCCTCTTCCCTACCGTCCCTCTTGTCTCCATCCATGCTTTGATCTCCTCCACTGTTTTCTTCTCCTCTGTTGTTTTTGCTTTGTTTCTCCCAGTCATCTTCGTCTTAACACGAATGTCTCCCTCCTCTTCTCTCTCCTTCATCTCCACCTCCCTCTGTGTTCACTCGTCCTACTCCTTAGTATTTATCGCTGCCTTCCTTCCTTCTCCACCCTCCTCCTCTTCACCTCTGGCGTCTCCCTTGAAAACGACAGACCGAGATAGGCGGCTGTTGTCTATCCAGTGCAGTAGAGAATGCTGGGTAATGGCACCATACTCGATGGCTGCCACCCAGGAGTGTACAGTATGTGTTGCTCTCTCTGCTGGTCTCTGAAGTGGTGCACTAACACACACTAACACGACACAGTCAGCACCAACACACACCAAGACTGAAAAGTAGCCATTATACCACACATACCCACATGGGGGGGGGGGGTGAATCAGGGAAATTGATTGCAATCTCCAATTATTTGATCTTTAGAAAATTGAAAAACATGTATTTTTGTATAGTGTACACGACCAACGTTAAAATCACAGAATCGTAATTGCAACAAAACATTATAACCATAGTTTAATTATTTTTTTGTGGTTGTTTATGGAAGTCATTCTTGATGACCAAAACGGCATTTAAACTAGCAGACAATCATCGTTGGTATTGGGGGTATCTATGCCCCATACTCATTTGTAAAAGTCTTAGTTAACAAAGAGTACATACTCCCATTGAGTCATTAGAACACTAGCTAACTGCATGTAACTGAACATTTTCTGGGGGGCTTGGTCATTACCTAATGCAGCGGCTATGACTGAAGCCAAACGAGCGTTGTCTTGGGGGTTGGTTTAATGTGTGTGTCTCTTGTGTGTGTTCACACATGGAAAGTGTTTATACATTCAGTCGCTCAGCCTTTCACACCAAAAAAAATGTAAACTCAACACGCAACAATTTCAAAGATTTTACAGATTTACAGTTCAGGAAATCAGTCAGTTGAAATAAATTAATTAGGCCTTAATCTATGGATTTCACATAACTGGGAATACAGATCTGGATCTGTTGGTCACAGATACCTTAACAAAACAACAAATAGGGACATGGATCAGAAAACCAGTCAGTATCTGGTGTGACCACCATTTGCCTCATGCAGTGCAACACATCTCCTTCGCATAGAGTTGATCAGGCTATTGATTATTGCCTGTGGAATGTTGTCCTACTCCTCTTTAATATCTGTGTGAAGTTGCTGGATATTGGCGGGAACTGGAACACGCTGCCGCACATGTCGATCCAGAGCTTCCCACAATTGCTCAATGTGTGACATGTCTGGTGAGTATGCAGGCCATGGAAGAACTGGGACATTTTCAGCTTCCAGGAATTGTCTACCTCTGCATGTGACATGAGACTGTGCATTATCATGCTGATACGTGAGGTGATGGCGGCGGTTGAATGGCATGACAATGGGCCTCAGGATGTCGTCATGGTATCTCGGTGCATTCAATATGCCATTGATAAAATGCAATTGTGTTCATTGTCCCTAGCTTATGCCTGCCCATACCATAACCCCACCGCCAACATGGGGCAGTCTGTTCACAACGTTGACATCAGCAATCCGCGCGCCCACACGACGCCATGCATGCCGTCTGGCCGGTACTGTTGAAAGCTGGCATTCATCTGTGAAGAGCACACTTCTCCAGTGTGCCAGTGGCCAGCGAAGGTGAGCATTTGCCCACTGAAGTCAGTTATGATGGCAAACTACAGTCCGGTCATGGGCCTGGTGAAGTTGACGAGTACCCAGATGAGCTTCCCTCAGACGGTTTTTGACAGTTGTGCAGACATTCTTTGGTTGTGCAAACCCACAGTTGTCCGGGGGGGGGCTGGTCTCAGATGATCATGCCGGTGGAGAAGCTGGATGTGGAGGTCCTGGGCTGGCGTGGTTACACTTGGTTTGCGATTGTCAGTCCGGTTGGACGTACTGCCAAATTCGCTAAAAGGACATTGTAGGCAGCTTATGGTAGAGAAATGAAAATGAATTTCTCTGGCAACAGCTCTGGGGAACAGTCCTGCAGTCAGCATGTGAAATTGCACGCCCCCTCATGACTTGATATGCCACACCTGTCAGGTGGATGGATTATCTTGGCAAAGGAGAAACGCTCACTAACAGGGTGTAAACATTTGTGCGCAACATTTGAGAGAAATACGCTTTTTGTGCTTATGGAACATTTCTGTGATCTTTTATTTCAGCTCATGAAACGTGGGACCAACACTTTACATATTGCGTTTATATTTTTGCTCATTATAGAATCGTTCCATACTCCAAGTCGATATTTGCGTCTTAAGAAGGTATGCCCCTCCTGGTCAGAAATCCCGATCTACGGTTTGCAATGCTCCCACGTAGGGAAATAGGGCCTGGAAGAAGAGCCCAGTGGCTTCAGGCTACTCGGCGTGTGAAATGTGGGGAACCGGTGTCCAAGTATGCTACACGTAGCTATGTGTGTGGAAAACATTTCATCACAGGTAAGACATTTTAACTTGTTTAGTATAGTCTGTATCTCCACTCACTACTTGTAGCTATATAGTCTGTTGTTGGTCTTGGCTAGCTCAATGTTCCGGCCGGTAGCTAGCTAGCACTCACTCGTGGCAGCTCGCACCGCCATAAATGGGGCATAAGGGAAGCCCTACAATATTATGTTTGCCTAAGTAGTGAGGAGGCTCGGGAGCAGGCCGTGTTGAAAGGTCATCTGTAGACATGTTGTACTTTTCTTACATTTTGAAATGGTCTAAAACAAGAAGACAATGTTTTTCTGAACTTTGTTTTCTGTTATGAGGAATCTCCTTTATATGAATCTGTATTTCTAAGGCATTCTGGTAGATTGAGTTATTATTGTAGGTTCAAGTACAGATAAATAGATGGCCCTCTCATATTAATTACAGACGTGTTAATTAAAATCTCCACAGCCAATGATCAACAGCAAAGGGGGTTGAATGACACTCCTATACATTGGTTTATTTATGTGGTAAAAAAAAATAAGTATAGTGTTTGCGTGTTTATGATAGTGTGTGTAACCATGTGTCTCTGCCTCTTTGTCAGGTACTTCTAGACACAGTGTCTGTTCCACGGCCAGTTTCTGGAGTGCCGTCCCGCCCTCAGAGAGCAGCTGGACCCAATCAGAACCAGGCTCAGTCTGGACCACACAATCAGGGAAGAGCTCTGTGAGCATGGGGGCGTCATCTTGTGATCTTCCCTCCCTAAACGCAGAGGAACGGCACAATGAGTCGTCATCCCGACCCCAGTCACCCAGTGAGTATGCACGTACACACACACACACACACACACACACACACACACACACACACACACACACACTTGTTGGGAAATAGTTAGTTATTGGGAAAGAGTATTTGACCTCTAAGCCCCTCAGGTGTGCTACAGAAAGGAAGTGGGCAATGGTAGTCATAGATTGCTGCCTACTTAAATTATTAGATAAGGTACACACACACACACACACACACACACACACACACACACACACATTGCGCTTACAAGACCACACCTTCCTCTGACTCTCTCCCTGTCTGTGACTCAGCTCAATTGCTTTCAGCCACTCCCTCTGTCAGAAACAGAGAAGGGGAAGGGAGAGAAGAGGTAAGGAGAGGGGAATGAATTTAGAGGAGAGCAGAGTCCAGCGGCCTGCTCCCTAAGGATGAGGGAGCTTAGAAGGAAGTTTGGTAGGGATGAGGAGGACATGACTTATACTGGGTGGGACAGCGAGAAGCTGCCTTAGATATAATGTTTTTCTATCCACGTTGAATTGATTTGCTACAGTAAGTCACACAGAAAAGTGAAGTAAAGCATGTGTTGGAACCGCTAGGAATAGTGTTTGAGGAAATGTTCTATGTGTTTAGGGATGTGGTCTGTTCTTGCTGGTATATTTCAACAGAAAAGAGAGAGACTAAGGGAGAAATCTCAGGCTGATGGGACACGCACGCGCAAGTTTCCATAGAGACAGGGTTAGAGGGGACAGAGTCTTGGCGAGTTGAATATTTCTCTTGATGAGATAAATGGGCTTGTCCTCATAGCCGGTCTCTCTCTCTCTCTCACTCACTCACTCACACACACACACAGACACACACACACACACAAGAATGCTGTTAATTAAATGCAGCGCACTATTCAATACCATAGTGCCCTCGAAGCTCATCACTTAGCGAAGGACCCTGGGATTTAACACCTCCCTCTGCAACAGGATCCTGGACTTCCTGACGGGCCTCCCCTAGCTGGTGAGGGTAGGCAACAGCATATCTGCCCCGCTGACCCTCAACTCCGGGGCCCCTGAGGGGTGTGTGCTTAGTCCTCTCCTGTACTCCCTGTTCACCTACGACTCAAACACCATTAAATTTGCCGACGGCGGTAGGCCTGATCACAGTGAGACAGCCTACAGGCAGGAGGTCGGAGACCTGGCAATATGGTGCCAGGACAACAACCTCTCCCTTAACGTCAGCAAGACAAAGGAGCTGATTGTGGACTACAGGAAATGGAGAGCCGAGCAATATTTGCTATTTATTTGCTATTTTTCTTACATTTTAACTCTGCATTGTTTGGAAAGGGCTTGTATGAGGCCAGTGGTGACTTTAAAACAGTTATAGTTTAATGGCTGTGATGGGATAAAACTGAGGATGGATCAACAACATTGTAGTTACTTGACAATACTAACCTAAAAGACAGAGTGAAAAGAAGGAACAAAAGAAGGAATAAAAAATATTTCAAAACATGCATCCTTTTTTGTAGTAAGACGCTAAAGTAAATCTGCAACAAATGTGACAAAGAAATTAACTTAATGTCCTGAGTACAAAGCATTATGTTTGGGTAAATCCAACACATCACTGAGTACCACTTTTCATATTTTCAAGCATGGTGGTGGCTTCATCATTTTACGGGTATCCTTGTCATTGGGGTGGACTCGTTTTTTTTTAGGATAAAAAGAAACAGAATAACACTAAGCACAGGCAAAATCCTAGAGGAATACCTGATTCAGTCTGGTTTCCAACAGACACTTGGAGAAAAATTCCCCTTTCAGCAGGACAATATTGTAAAAAAACAATGCCAAATATATGGACTTGCTTAAGAGATAACGTTGAATGTTCTTGGGTGGCCTAGTTACAGTTTCGACTTAAATCATCTTGAAAATCTATAGCATGCCTTCATAATGGCTGTCTGGCAATGATCAACAACCAACTCGACAGAGCTTGAAGAATTTTAGAAAGAATAATGTGCAAATATTGTACCATCAGGTGTACAAAGCTCTTAGACTTACCCAGAAAGACTCACAGCTCTAATTGCTGCCAAGGGTGATTCTAGCATGTATTGACTCAGGAGTGTGAATACTTATGTAAATTAGATATTTCTGTATTTAATTTTCAATAAAGTTGCACACAAAAATAATACATGTTTTCACTCTGTCATTATGGGGTATTGTGTGTAGGTGGGAGAGAGAAATACTTAATACATTTTGAATTCAAGGCTGTAACACAACAAAATGTGGAATAAATCAAGGGGTATGACTACTTTCTGAAGCCACTAAGTATTCAATCTTTCTCTCACTCACCCTCTTTCTCTCACTCTTTCATGATATGTTCATTTTCTCTTCCCGGTTCCCCTCTGTCGCTCCCTTTTTTTCTCTCACTCTCTCTCTCATTAATCCTTCCATAACTAAGCAGTAGTGTTAACAGGAAGTGGATTTGTCTGTTGATATGATTATTGTGTATACCCGTCTGGAGCACTAGAGACTCCCAACGTGTGGCTGGCTGCGTCTCAATAGTCTCCTCTCATGGTCTCCTTTCCTTTTAATAGACAGATGAGGAGAGAAAAACACTTTTGATTATTGAGATACAACTTTAATGTTGACTGAGAAGTTCTATATTATATGGAACAGACTGCCTTATCTTCTGTCTCTTCTCTGGAGTAACCTAGTCCTAGTATACGAGACAAGGGAAAGACACACACACACATTCCCAGCAAGAGGGGAAGGAAGCGTTGAAGTGGCTGCTTCTTCTTTCTTAATGAGGGGTTGTGACAGAACTTTTGTTGTTTTGGAGGGAAGGGTGGTAATTATCCCTGTGTTTATGGTGGAAATTGGACAGTGGGAGAGGTGTGTGTATATCTCTGTCATTCTAAACTGCGCTACACTAGTAATAATTCTCTGACAGATGTGTGAGGTTCGGGGCAGAAGTTTTTGCGAGTGTGTGTGTCCATGAATTATGGATTGTGTGTGTTCAGCTCTGCTTGTCAGTTCAGCTAGGAAGGCAGCCTTAACAGGGAGAGACATAGTAGAGGAGACTAGAGATGCACAGTCTGGCTCACACTCACTCAATCACTTACTCACTACCACAATGGTTTGGGGCGAGTTCCAACATGAAAATATAGGTTGTCCCGTTACACCGAATCCTCCACCCCTCCCCTGTAATTACCTTTTCCCTAGAGCACTATTTATTTTTTATTTAACCTTTTATATAACCAGTAAGGGCTCATTGAGATTTGAAATCTCATTTTCAAGCGCGTCCTGGGCAAGATAGGCAGCACCAAGTCATTACACAATTACAGACAGACAACATGAAAAACTACAAGTAATCCAGTAAGAACAATAGAATTCACAAGAGTATAACAAAATCATAAACCAGCAAATTAAAAACATTGACGGGTCAGGGAATCAGCCTCAAAATTCTTCTTCAGTGATTTAAAAACACCAATCGGGACAAGTTCTTCCAGTTTAAAAGTATTTTGTAAGGCGTTCCAAGCCGATGGCGCAGAGTACATAAAAGCCCTTTTACCAAATTCAGTACGGGCGTTTGGAACAGTTAGCAGGATAAAGTCCTGTGAACGAAGAGATTACCCATCACATTTCTGAACAATAAAAATGGCCAAGTAAAATGGTAGTAAACCCAAAATTGCTTTGTAAATAGAAGTATACCAGTGACTGAGCCTACGAGTGACTAGAGAAGGCCAGCCAACCCTGGTATATAAGGTGCAGTGGTGCGTAAGGATTTTGCAGTTTAAAATAAATCTCAATGTGCCATGGTAAAGGGTGTCAATTGATCTCAAACACTGAGCGAAAGCATTCATATATAAAATATCCCCATAGTCTAGTAAAGGCATATACAGTGCCTTGCGAAAGTATTCGGCCCCCTTGAACTTTGCGACCTTTTGCCACATTTCAGGCTTCAAACATAAAGATATAAAACTGTATTTTTTTGTGAAGAATCAACAACAAGTGGGACACAATCATGAAGTGGAACGACATTTATTGGATATTTCAAACTTTTTTAACAAATCAAAAACTGAGAAATTGGGCGTGCAAAATTATTCAGCCCCTTTACTTTCAGTGCAGCAAACTCTCTCCAGAAGTTCAGTGAGGATCTCTGAATGATCCAATGTTGACCTAAATGACTAATGATGATAAATACAATCCACCTGTGTGTAATCAAGTCTCCGTATAAATGCACCTGCACTGTGATAGTCTCAGAGGTCTGTTAAAAGCGCAGAGAGCATCATGAAGAACAAGGAACACACCAGGCAGGTCCGAGATACTGTTGTGAAGAAGTTTAACCTCTTGATTCTAGCCATCCCGGATCCGGGATCGTGAATACAGCCTCAAGCTCATTACCATAACGCAACGTTAACTATTCATGAAAATCGCAAATGAAATGAAATTAATATGCTAGCTCTCAAGCTTAGCCTTTTGTTAACAACACTGTCATCTTAGATTTTCAAAATATGTTTCTCAACCATAGCAAAACAAGCATTTGTGTAACAGCTAGCGCAGCTAGCGTAGCATTTAGCGTTAGCATCAGCAGGCAACATTTTCACAAAAAACAGAAAATCATTCTAATAAAATCATTTAACTTTGAAGAACTTCAGATGTTTTCAATGAGGAGACTCTCAGTTAGATAGCACATGCTCAGTTTTTCCTGAAAGATTATTTGTTTAGGAGAAATCGCTCCGTTTGGTGCGTCACGTTTAGCTACGAAAAAAACCTGTATCCAGGAGTGTAATTATCCCCGCAGCTCATTAGCATAACACAACGTTAACTATTCATGAAAATCGCAAATGAAATGAAATTAATATGCTAGCTCTCAAGCTTAGCCTTTTGTTAACAACACTGTCATCTCAGATTTTCAAAATATGCTTCTCAACCATAGCAAAACAAGCATTTGTGTAACAGCTAGCGCAGCTGGCATAGCATTTAGCGTTAGCATCAGCAGGCAACATTTTCACAAAAAACAGAAAATCATTCAAATAAAATAATTTACCTTTGAAGAACTTCAGATGTTTTCAATGAGGAGACTCAGTTAGATAGCAAATGCTCAGTTTTTCCTGAAAGATTCTTTGTTTAGGAGAAATCGCTCCGTTTGGTGCATCACGTTTGGCTACCAAAAAAACCCGAAAAATCAGTCATCAAAACGCAGAACTTTTTTCCAAATTAACTCCATAATATTGACTGAAACATGGTAAATGTTGTTTAGAATCAATCCTCAAGGTGTTTTTCACATATCTCTTCATGATATATCGTTCATTGAAAGCCTCCTCTCTCCTCTCAATCACTGGATGACTGCGTGCAGCTTGTAGATTACGCACCAATTTAGACAAAGGACACCGGGCGGACCCCTGGTAAATGTAGTCTCTTATGGCCAATCTTCCAATGATATGCCTACAAATACGTCACAATGCTGCAGACACCTTGGAGAAACGATAGAAAGGGCAGGCTCATTCCCGGCGCATTCACAGCCATATAAGGAGACAATGGAAAACAGAGCCTCAAAAATTCTGCCCATTTCCTGGTTGAAGTTTCATCTTGGTTTCGCCTGTAGCTTGAGTTCTGTGGCACTCACAGATAATATCTTTGCAGTTTTGGAAACGTCAGAGTGTTTTCTTTCCAAAGCTGACAATTATATGCATAGTCGAGCATCTTTTCGTGACAAAATATTGCGCTTAAAACGGGCACGTTTTTTTATCCATAAATTAAAAGAGCGCCCCCTATATCCAAGAAGTTAAAGCCGGATTTGGATACAAAAATATTTCCCAAGCTTTAAACATCCCAAGGAGCACTGTGCAAGCGATAATATTGAAATGGAAGGAGTATCAGACCACTGCAAATCTACCAAGACCTGGCCGTCCCTCTAAACTTTCAGCTCATACAAGGAGAAGACTGATCAGAGATGCAGCCAAGAGGCCCATGATCACTCTGGATGAACTGCAGAGATCTACAGCTGAGGTGGGAGACTCTGTCCATAGGACAACAATCAGTCGTATATTGCACAAATCTGGCCTTTATGGAAGAGTGGCAAGAAGAAAGCCAGTTCTTAAAGATATCCATAAAAAGTGTTATTTAAAGTTTGCCACAAGCCACCTGGGAGACACACCAAACATGTGGAAGAAGGTGCTCTGGTCAGATGAAACCAAAATTGAACTTTTTGGCAACAATGCAAAACGTTATGTTTGGCGTAAAAGCAACACAGCTCATCACCCTGAACACACCATCCCCACTGTCAAACATGGTGGTGGCAGCATCATGGTTTGGGCCTGCTTTTCTTCAGCAGGGACAGGGAAGATGGTTAAAATTGATGGGAAGATGGATGGAGCCAAAATACAGGACCATTCTGGAAGAAAACCTGATGGAGTCTGCAAAAGACTTGAGACTGGGATGGAGATTTGTCTTCCAACAAGACAATGATCCAAAACATAAAGCAAAATCTACAATGGAATGGTTCAAAAATAAACATATCCAGGTGTTAGAATGGCCAAGTCAAAGTCCAGGCCTGAATCCAATCGAGAATCTGTGGAAAGAACTGAAAACTGCTGTTCACAAATGCTCTCCATCCAACCTCACTGAGCTCGAGCTGTTTTGCAAGGAGGAATGGGAAAACAATTCAGTCTCTCGATGTGCAAAACTGATAGAGACATACCCCAAGCGACTTACAGCTGTAATCGCAGCAAAAGGTGGCGCTACAAAGTATTAACTTAAGGGGGCTGAATAATTTTGCACGCCCAATTTTTCAGTTTTTGATTTGTTAAAAAAGTTTGAAATATCCAATAAATGTCATTCCACTTCATGATTGTGTCCCACTTGTTGTTGATTCTTCACAAAAAAATACAGTTTTATATCTTTATGTTTAAAGCCCGAAATGTGGCAAAAGGTCGCAAAGTTCAAGGGGGCCGAATACTTTCGCAAGGCACTGTACATGTAGCTGATACTAGCCTCCTTCTGGCTTCAAAAAGAAAAACAGGTCTTATTCCTAAAATAAAATCCCAACTTCAATTTTTTTGTAAGTTGTTGAATATGAAATTTAAAGAGAGGCCGTCATCAATTAAAATTCCAAGATATTTATGATGTTACAGTTTTAATCTCATTGCCCTGACAGATAGTAATAGGTGAAAGGTTCAGAGATATATTTCTTTCTTTAGAAAACACCATTAGTTGAGTTTTGTCAGTATTGAGTATAAGCTTCAATTGACACAAGGTATGTTGAACAGTATAAAAAGCAGTTTGGAAAGATTTTGTGACACACGAGGAACAACAATAAATAACAATGTCATCAGCATAAAAGTGAAGTTGTGCATTTTGCACATTTTTGTCTAAATTATTATATAAATAGTGAATAAGAGGGGACCAAGTACAAAGCCCTGGGGCACACGATTACAGACAGACAATTTAGCAGACATGCGCCCATCAACTTGAGTGCACTGAGTTCTATCAGACAGATAGTTAGCAAACCATGCAACTGCATGCTCTGAAAGACCTACACCCGACAACCTCTGCCTCGGTATAGCATGATCAACTGTATCAAAAGCCTTAGAGAGATTAATAAAAAGTGAGACACAGTGCTGTTTTTTGTCAAGGGCTTCAGTGATATAATTTAAAACCTTAATTGCTGCTGTAATTATGCTATGCTTCTTCCTGAAGCCCGATAGGTATATTGATAAAATAGAGTTAGTGTATAAAAACTCTTTTAGCTGTTTACTCACAAGGTTTTCAAGTATTTTCACGAGGGGTGACAGCTTTTGAGATTGGGCTATAATAATTTAATGAGTTGGATCTCCCCCTTTTAAAAATACTGATTTCCAGATCTTTGGAATGTCATTACATTCCAGGGTTAGATTGAACAGATATGTAAGTGGTCCAGCTATGAAACCAGCTGCCAGATTTAAAAAGCACCTAACATAATGCTTCCTTTTGACTAGAGCTCAGTGCCACTCATTTTGGTTTGGCACCTGTGTCTGTCACACATTCAGTGAGGCACCTCACTAAAACGTTCAGAAATACACTGCTCAAAAATATAAAGCGAACACTAAAATAACACATTCATCCTCTGAATGAATGAAATATTCTTACTAAACACTTTTTTCTTTACATAATTGAATGTGCTGACAACAAAATCACACAAAAATGATCAATGGAAATCAAATTTATCAACCCATGGAGGTCTGGATTTGGAGTCGCACTCAAAATTAAAGTGAAAAACCACACTACAGGCTGATCCAACTTTGATGTAATGTCCTTAAAACAAGTTTTAAAAAAAACAGTAGTGTGTGTGGCTGCCACGTGCCTGTATGACCTCCCTACAACGCCTGGGCATGCTCCTGATGAGGTGGCGGATGGTCTCCTGAGGGATCTCCTCCCAGACCTGGACTAAAGCATCCGCCAACTCCTGGACAGTCTGTGGTGCAACGTGGCGTTGGTGGATTGATTGATGTGCCATCCTGGATGAGCTGCACTACCTGAGCCACTTGTGTGGATTGTAGACTCCGTCTCATGCTACCACTAGAGTGAAAGCACCGCCAGCATTCAAAAGTGACCAAAACATCAGCCAGGAAGCATAGGAACTGAGAAGTGGTCTGTGGTTATCACCTGCAGAACCACTCCTTTATTGGGTGTGTCTTGCTAATTTTCTATAATTTCCACCTGTTGTCTATTCCATTTGTACAACAGCATGTGAAATTTATTATCAATCAGTGTTGCTTCCTAAGTGGACAGTTTGATTTCACAGAAGTGTGATTGACTTGGAGTTACATTGTGTTGTTTAAGTGTTCCCTTTATTTTTTTGAGCAGTGTATATTGAGCAGAACAGACATGCCTCTCTTGACATGTAGAGTTAAGGAATCATGTCAGTTCTAATCATGACATGTCTATGCAACAATCAGTATGCAGTTGAAGTCGGAAGTTTACATACACCTTAGCCAAATACATTTAAACTCAGTTCTTCACAATTCCTGACATTTAATCCTAGTAAAAATTCCCTGTTTTAGGTCAAGTTAGGATCAGTTATTTTAACAATGTGAAATGTCAGAATAAAAGTACAGAGAATGATTTATTTCAGCTTGTATTTCTTTCATCACATTCCCAGTGGGTCAGAAGTTTACATACACTCAATTAGTATTTGGTAGCATTGCCTTTAAATTGTTTAACTTGGGTCAAACGTTTCAGGTAGCCTTCCACACGCTTCCCACAATAAGTTGGGTGAATTTTGGCCCATTCCTCCTGACAGAGCTGGTGTAACTGAGTCAGGTTTGTAGGCCTCCTTGCTCGCACACACTTGTTCAGTTCTGCCCACAAATTTTCTCTGGATTGAGGTCAGGGCTTTGTGATGGCCACTCCCAATACCTTGACTTTGTTGTCCTTCAGCCATTTTGCCACAACTTTGGAATTATGCTTGGGGTCATTGTCCATTTGGAAGACCCATTTGCGACCAAGCTTTAACTTTCTGACTGATGTCTTGAGATGTTCCTTCAATATATCCACATAATTTCCCTTCCTCATGACGACATCTATTTTGTGAATTGCACCAGCCCCTCCTGCAGCTAAGAACCCTCACAACATGATGCTGCCACCCCCGATGTTCACTGTTGGGATGGTGTTCTTTGACTTACAAGCCTCCCCTTTTTTCCTCCAAACATAACGATGGTCATTATGGGAAAACAGTTCAGACTTGAGAACATTTCTCCAAAAAGTACAATCTTTGTCCCCATTTGCAGTTGCAAACCCTAGTCTGGCTTATTTTTATGGCGGTTTTGGAGCAGTGGCTTCTTCCTTGCTGAGCGGCATTTCAGGTTATGTCGATATAGGACTCGTTTTACTGTGGATGTAGATATTTTTGTACCTGTTTCCTCCAGCATCTTAACAAGGTCATTTGCTGTTGTTCTGGGATTGATTTGCTCTTTTCACACCAAAGTACGTTCATCTCTAGGAGACTGAACACGTCTCCTTCCTGAGCGGTATGACAGCTGCGTGGTCCCATGGTGTTTATACTTGCGTGCTATTGTTTGTACAGATGAACGTGGTACCTTCAGGCATTTGTAAATTGCTCCCAAGTCAATCAGAAGCTTCTAAAGCCATGACATCATTTTCTGGCATTTTGTGAAATAATCTGTCTGTAAATAGTTGTTGGAAAAATGACTTGTCATGCACAAAGTAGATGTCCTAACTGACTTGCCAAAGCTATAGTTTGTTAACAAGACATTTGTGGAGTGGCTGAAACACTTAGGTTGGAGTCATTAAAACTTTTTTATGTAAACTTCCGACTTCAACTGTATGTAGCACCCACCTGAACGGAACAGTTTGTGTGTGTGTGTGAAGGGTGTTGTGTGTGAAGGGTGTTGTGTGTGTGAAGGGTGTGGGACATTATTATAATGGGGAAAAACTGAGTAACTAGTACTCAAAATTATAGCAGGAACAGATTAGCCATGGGATGTCCTGAGGTTCTCAGAGTCCCTATAGATCCCTGCAGGGGGCCACTACCAACATTTTAAAGACTGACCTTTGACCTCAGGTTTGACCTTTTGACATTCAGGTTCACTTTAAAATGAGTGTGCGGGTGGGGGTGCTGCAAATATTTTCGATGGATACAGTAAATGCACAATTTTTACTTTGTAATTTTAGTCATTTAGCAGACACTCTTTTCCAGAGAGACTGACAGGAGCAATTAGGGGAGGGTTTCCCAAACTTGGTGGTGGGACTTGGGACCCCAAGTGGTGAACATTTAGTTCAGCTGTGTCGTGCCAGGGTAAAAAAACTAAATATACACCCCTTGGGGTCCTCAGGACTGAGTTTGGGAAATGCTGAATTATGGTAAAATGCCTTGCTCAAGGGCACATCAACAGATTTCTGACCTAGTCGGCTCGGGGATTCGAACCAACCTTTTGGTTATTGGCCCCAAGCTCTTAACCGCTAGGCTACCTGCCGAAATTCACACACCAATAGCGTTCGCTGGCCCGAGAGTTCTTAGCAACTCTGAATGTAATTTGCACCGATTTTACAAATGGACTCGTGAAAAATGTTGGCTGTCAGACGTCTACAGCAGGTGGTCCCTAAAAAAGAGCATGCTGAACGATCGGCAGATGAACGCGAGATCCACTTTCGGTGCGATGTGTGCGAGCCTTAAGTCCCTGTTGCTGACTGTACTGCTCAAGAATGGAGCGCATGGTTAACGCCTGCTAAGGTACACACACTTGCGCACGCACACACACACACACGTAATATGCATGTGTAGACCCATGCTCATAGATCAACTACTACACAGGTAAGCAACCAGCGGAGGCGTAGATTAAAAGGCTGACGGACTGTTTAACTCACGAATGTAAGTAGTGAGAGAAAGGGAGAAAAGGGAAGGTAAATAGTGAAGGGAAGTAGTTTGAACGAGAGAAAGCGAATTAGAAAGAGACATGGAGAGAGTGTGGGGAAAATGTGAAAAGAGAGAGGGGCAGAGATTTGAGGTAAATATAGAGAGAATAGGTAGAAGAAAGGTACGAGAGAGAGGACCCGAACAAAGTAAACAGAGAAAGAGGGAGAAGTAGGCAGGCTCCTACCCGCTCCTACATGCCCCTGTTGAACTATGCAGGGTGGCTGCTGAGTCACATGACCTGACCTACAGCCAGCACTATGGAACAGCAGGGAACTCCTCTCCCTAGTCCGCCTTTCATCCAGCTCACGCGCACACACCCGACAGACCACACACTCCTTTACTGTGATACTACTTGGTGAGCGACACTTCATTTTCTTTTGCGCATCTTTGACTAGTTATTTTCTTTTGTCTTCACTCCTTTAGTTACATCTTTGCAAGGTGTGTGGTGTGTATGTGTTTGGAGGGGGTAGTGTGAAGTGTAGTGTAAGTGTGTAATGTTTGGTTGGAGTGGTTTGCTGTCTTTGTTTGCAGTGTGTGAGTGAATGATCCTGCTGGGTAGCCTTTCCTGCGTAAATGTCCTTGACTTGAGAGTGTGAGAATAGAAGACGAATCAATTGTGAAAAGCCTTATTGTTGTGTTCTTTGCTCTGCCACGTTAGTTGCTGATATAACGGAAACGTCTCTCCTGTCTTCTGAGATAGCTAAACCGGAGGGAGAGAACAGGGTAGACGGAGGGAGTGAATGAGAGAGATCTGCTGAGAGAGTGAGTGGGTGCGTGTGTGTGTGTGTGTGTGTGTTTCTAAATTCCCACTCTGTTAAGTCCTGATGAAGTTTTAGAGGGGTGTTCTCTCTCTCTCTCTTTCGTGCCACTGAGTCTTCATTGTGGTCTCTACTTGGCAAGACAGCCTGATCATCTGGTGCTTAGCAACAGGAGCCAGTCTTTTCACAGGGTCTTAGTCCACTGTTGATGAATAATGACACCCTCCCTCCCATCTCTATTGCTGTCTCGCGGCTGGTCGCTGAAGCAAGAGGTGTGTGTGTGTTTGTGCGCATGTGTGTGTACACTTTGCAGTCAATACAAAGCAAATGAAACTAAAACTAGTTAAAGGGATGTGATATCAGTTATTCAGCGACATGTTATTAAACTGCGCGTGTGCGTGTGTGTGTGTGTGTGTGTGTGTTATATGTGCCCAAGTTCTATTAGCCGAATGTACGGGATACGCATGGTATACATCGTCCAACAAAGTACTTATGTGAAGGATCCTTCTCAACAATACAACAACAATAAAAGATAAGAATATGAACATAAAGTAAATGGCTCAATAGAATAGAATAAACGTTTTAGCATAAATATAATAACTTATAGTCCAATATTTACACGTGTATTGGGGAAGGGGAGGATGTGTATAAACTGAGCATTACAAGAGTCTGGTAGCAGCAGTTACGATATATGTGTGTGTGTAGCATGAATGTATATGTCTGTATATTGTGTTCTGTTGGCTGTATTCAACGGCAGTGGATAATGTATGTGTGCGTGTCTGTGTGTTAGTAGACTACCATTTGGCAGCCGGTCAGGTGCTGTAAATTTCCACTTTCCCAGTAATCCTCTCCTCTCCCCCAGTCTGGCTGGTTACCTCTGTCTTTCTTTCCTTCTGTTTCTCTCTCTGTCTCAACATGAACATGAAGAGACTTGTCCTCCAGAGCTCACGACTGCCACAGAAGTAGCCACAGTAGTTCACATACTTCTTAGGTGGTGTCGGCGGCACTCAAATATTGTCTCCCTCTTCCCTGTCCTCCCTTTATCTCCTCCTCTCTCCAGCCCACAGATACCCGATAAGTCACCACGGCTCAGCAGCTCACCCATTTGCTTTTGTTTATCCAAAGAAGTCTAAAGCCCCATTTTTTTACCTGGTCCTAACATGTCCTTTGTCTTGATCCTGTCCACATTCTGATTGTGGCCACATTTTTAGAACGGTGTAGAGGATTAAAAGACGCATTGTGATCAGGTCTTCCTGACCACCTCCAGAGGTAGTCGTGCACACGTTGTCTGGATATCTTACATGTGTAGACAGATCTGGACAGTGAAACAATTTAAATGATAGTTTATCCTGCCTTCTAAAATCATCGATATGTGTCTTAAAATGTATAGAGGTAGACCAGAAGCCACATCCCTTATTGGCAGATGAGTGGCAACCCTGATTAGAAGCAGCTGCTGGTCATCGGTTGTTCACCTGTGTTCCCTGTAAATGCTGTTTTGAATTAAAGAGTTGTACCTACACATTGAAGAAGGCTGGAAAGCCAAAACATCTGTGTATGCTATCCCTCCTGCAATGGAAAAATATACAGTTTGAAGTCGGAAGTTTACGTACACTTAGGTTGGAGTCATTAAACTCGTTTTTCAACCACTCCACACATTTCTTGTTAACAAACTATAGTTTTGGCAAGTCGGTTAAGACATCTACTTTGTAATTTTTCCAACAATTGTTTACAGACAGATTATTTCACCTATAATGTCAGGAATTGTGAAAAACTGAGTTTAAATGTATTTGGCTAAGTCGTATGTAAACTTCCGACTTCAACTGTGTATATATACCTTAGCCAAATACATTTAAACCCAGTTTTCACAATTCCTGACATTTAACCCTTGTTTAACTTGGGTCAACAAGCATTTCGGGTAGCCTTCCACAAGCTTCCCACAATAAGTTGGGTGAATTTTGGCCCATTCCTCCTGACGGAGCTGGTGTAACTGAGTCAAGTTTGTAGGCCTCCTTGCTCACACACTCTTGTTCATTTCTGGCCACAAATTTTCAATAGGATTGAGGTGAGGGCTTTTGTGATGGCCTCTCCAATACCTTGACTTTGTTGTCCTTAAGCCGTTTTGCCACGACTTTGGAAGTATGCTTGGGGTCATTGTCCATTTGGAAGACCCATTTGTGACCAAGGTTTAACTTTCTGACTGATGTCTTGAGATGTTGTTTCAATATATCCACATAATTTTCCTTTCTCATGATGCCATCTATTTTGTGAATTGCACCAATCCCTCCTGCAGCGAAGCACCCCCACAACATGATGCTGCCACCCTCATGCTTGACGGTTGGGATGGTGTTCTTCTGCTTGCGAGCCCCCCCTTTTTCCTCCAAACATAACGGCTAAACAGTTCTATTTTTGTTTCATCAGACCAGAGGACATTTCTCAAAAAAGTATGGTCTTTGTTCCCTCGTACAGTAGTCTGTTTTTTTTATGGCAGTTTTGGAGCAGTGTCTTCTTCCTTGCTGAGCGGCCTTTCAGGTTATGTCGATATAGGACTCGTTTTACTGTGGATATAGATACTTTTGTACCTGTTTCCTCCAGCATCTTCACAAGGTCCTTTTCTGTTGTTCTGGGATTGATTTACACTTTTCGCACTAAAGTACGTTCATCTCTAGGAGACAGAACGCGTCTCCTTCCTGAGCGGTATGACAGCTGTGTGGCCCCATTCAGGCGTTTGGAAATTGCTCCCAAGGATGAACCAGACTTGTGGAGGTCTACATTTTTTTTCTGAGGTCTTGGCTGATTTCTTTTGATTTTCCCATTATGTCTAGCAAAGAGGCACTGAGTTTGAAGGTAGACCTTGAAATATATCCACAGGTACACCTCCAATTGACTCAAAATATGTCAATTACCCTATCAGAAGCTTCTAAAGCCATGACATTTTTTCCCTGAAGTTTCCAAGCTGTTTAAAGGCACATTCAACTTATTGTATGTAAACTTCTAACCCACTGGAATTGTGATACAGTGAATTATAAGTGAAATAATCTGTCTGTAAACAATTGTTGGAAAAATGACTAGATGTCCTAACCAACATGCCAAAACTATAGTTTGTTAACTAGAAATTTGTGGAGTGGCTGAAAAACCAGTTTTAATGACTCCAACCTAAGTGTATGTAAACTTCCGACCTCAACTTTGTATATATACAGTACCAGTCAAAAGTTTGGACACACCTACTCATTCAAGGGATTTTCTTTATTTTGCTATTTTCTACATTGCAGAATAATAGTGACGACATCAAAACTCTGCCATAACATGTAGTAACCAAAATGATGTAGTAACCAAAAAAGTGTTAAACAAATCAAAATAGGTTTTATGTTTGAGATACTTCAAAGTAGCCACCCTTTGCCTTGATGTCAGCTTTGCACACTCTTGGCATAAAATTAATTCTGAAACTCACAGGCAGCCAGTGCAGAGACCTTAAAACCGGTGTAATATCTGCTCTCCATCTGGTCTTGGTCAGTATCTGTGCTGCAACATTCTGTATGTTTTGCAGTTGACCAATGCCTTTCTTGGGAAGACCAGACAGGAGAGTATTACAATAGTCAAGCCTGCTTGTAATAAAAGCATGGATGAGTCTCTCTGTATCAGCCTGAGAGAGAAATGTTTGCAAATTGGCAATGTTCCTAAGCTATTTTGTTCACATTGCTAATGTGTGATTTGAAATTGAGTTCAGAATCTAAAATAACAGCTCGGTTTTTTTACCTGGTGTTTTATCTTTATTGCCTGTGAATTAAGATGTGCGGCCAGATTCTCTCTGTGCTTTGGCTCCAACAATAAGTACCTTGGTCTTGGTTTAGCTGGAGGAAGTTGTGAGCCATCCAAGTATTTAAATCACTAATACAGTCTAATTTATCCGTGGAGCTAAAATCCTGTCGTGACACTGGATTGTGAAGTTGTGTATCGTCTGCGTCGCAGTAAAAATCAATGCTATGTGTTCTGATGACTATGTCAAGGGGCAACATATATATAAACTGAACAGTACAAGACCCAAAATGTAACCTTGTGGAATGCCACATGTGATTTGTATTTTCTCTGGGTTATGTTCACTATGGGTGACAAACTCTCAACCGGTTAAATAGGTCCTGAACCAATTTATAACTGGACTGGAGAGGCCAACTCACCTCTCCAGTCTGTCCAGAATGACACCATGGTCAAGTGTCGAATGCAGCACTTAAATCCAAGAGTACAAGATCAGAGAGCGGTTTGGCATCTGTGTTGGCGCTAAGATCATTTACCACTTTAAGTAAGGTCGAGAGTTTGAGAGTTTGTCTATGCTGTGGTGTGCCTGAAAATCAGATTGGAATTTTTCAAAAATACATTTGGCACTTATTGAAAAAATTATTTTTCAAGAATGGACGTTTGGATATTGCTAAAAGCTGAAGAATCAAGATGACTTTTCTTCAGAAGGGGTTTCACCATAGCAGTTTTCAGTGCAGTGGGGAAAGTTCCTGTGAACAGGGAGTGATTTAACAATGGCTTGTAATTCATCAGATATGCAATTAACAACTGTTTTGAAGAAGGTGGTGGAAGTAGCATCTCAAGAAGGGAGGTAGAAGGCTTACATTGTGATATCACTTTCCTGAGCATTTCTGTGTTAACCAGGGAAAATAACTCCATAGTGCCTTTACGTGATAGGCTAGGGCACATACCATCAAACTTCTCATCATGTCTTGCTTGACAGATACCCAGCCTAATGTTTTTTATATTATCTCTGAAATATGCCTCAAACTCATCACATTTAGATGTCGTGAAAAGTTCACACAGGTTTGCAGGGGTAGGATTTATCAGGCCATTAATGTTCGAAGCACGCACTCAGATTATTCTGATTTATTAGCGATCAACTTGAGCCCGTCTGGCATTTCTAATTGTCTTGTTATATATGCCAAGTTGCTCTCTCAGAATATCCTAATGGACCTGCAACTTTGACTTTCTCCACTTCCGCTCTGCCTTTCTGCAATTTCTCCACGATCATCCAAGGGGGTTCTCTGTTTGGATGTGTCCTTTTTTCAACTTTACTGGAGCTTCAATGGTCACCCTTTAATTTGCTATTAATGTTATTAACTAAATCATCACAAGGAAGGCAGAATAGGTGGAGGAGTATTATTTACACACTCAGTAAAATCTGTAGCAACTTCAGAGGTCAGATAGCGTTTTTTAATAATGTGTTCAGATTTACCCTGTACAAGGTAGTAAAAATCCAGTGGTGATCAGATAAAGCAACATCAACATTAGAGGATGTGTTAATAGAAAGCCCCTTGTTAATAACCAGGTCCGGTAAAAAGCCCCTTGGTAATAACCAGGTCCGGTAGAAAGCCCCTTGGTAATAACCAGGTCCGGTAGAAAGCCCCTTGGTAATAACCAGGTCCAGAGTATGTCTGCGGTTATGGGTGGGTCCAGTAACTTGGGATTAGGACGTGCATAGTGAGTAGTGCAAGAAGGGATTCCTGTAGAGGGCCCAACAGCAGTGAATCATGGGTAATGTAGTGTGAATGGGGTGAATAGACTACAAAGGCAGCAGCTAGTTGAAAGCCCAGTGGATTCGTATTGTGTTGGTTTGAATGGAGCCTTGTTGTATTGTAGGGTTAGTTAGCTTGCCTGGGGGAACTGTGAATTGTGAGGATGTCGGGTATGTATCTCTATGTCAACATGACCTTGGAGCCTCAACAACCTTGCATGGCCTTGTGTGTGTCTATGTGTGTCCCTCTGCTTGGCAAATTAGTTTGCCACACTCGTACAGCAGAGTTCGGCCTGCATTGTCTGTGCTCAGAGGCCGAACATTTATCCTCTCTCTGTCTCTCTCTCTCCTCCCTATTTCTCGCTCTTCTCCCTATCTCTCCCTCCCTCTCTTCTTCCTCGATCTCTTCTCTCTTCCCCCCTCTCTCTCCTTCTCTCCTTTATCTCTCTTATCCTCTCTCACGCTCTCCCTCTCTATTAGAACAGAGCGTGGAAGACTGATACATTCTGAGTGGAGGAATGTAGTGAGGGGAAAGAGAGAAAGGAGAAGACATTCAGGTCACTCACAAGGAGCCTTGATACTAATCTATAAAAAAAGAAACAGACGGACTGACAGACAGAAAACGTAGGCCACACTGGGATATCTCATTTTGTACTAATTGGTATATATGTTCAACTTTTAGTAAAGGTCTAAAGGAATTCCTTAGCAATTTTACAACAGTTGGGTTCCTTCAGGTCAAATGTGGTTTTCCTCCGCTTTTCCTTTTGAATGTAGGCAATCTATAGTATGTAGTAGAAGTTTAGAGAGCGGTATGGGGAAGACCTGTGGCTGCTGACACAGAGGAATTCGACCAAACACAATTTCCAGAGTCAGCGATCCTATTGTGATTGTACAATATGCGCACACGCACGCAAACATGCGCACACACACACAAACATGCGCACACACACACATACGCGCGCACAGTATAAACATTCAGCCCCCTCCTGTACTCCCTGTTCACCCATGACTGCGTGGCCACAGGTCAAACTCAATCATCAAGTTTTCTGATGACATAACAGTGGTAGGCCTAATTACCATCAATGATGAGATAGCGAGAGCCCTGGTGGAGTGGTGCCAGGAAAATAACCTCTCCCTCAACGTCAACAAAATGAAGGAAAGGATTGTGGGTGACAGGAGACAGCAGAGAGAGCACGCCCCTATCCACATCAACAGGGCTGCAGTGGAGAGTGTGAAAAGCTTCAAGTTCCTCGGAGTGTATGTCACCGACGACGTGAAATGGTCCATTCGCACAGACAGTATGGTGAAAAAGGCGCAACAGCACCTTTTCAACCTCATGAGGCGGAACAAATTTGGCTTGGCCCATAAGACCCTCACAAACTTCTACAGATGTACCATTGATGTACCATGTCGCTCTAGATCACCCTGTATATCACCCGGGCTATATCATCATACTGTTTTAACCACTACATATGTAAATACTGTATTCTAATCATGGATCATCCTATATAACTACTGCTGTACACAACTTTTCTATTCATATACTGTCTAAACACACCATTCTATTATACAAAACATTAAGGACACCTACTCTTTCCATGACATAGACTGACCAGGTGAATCTAGGTGAAGGCTATGGTCCCTTATTGCTGTCACTTGTGAAGTGTGAGGGGGTCCAAATACTGGGAGGGGGGCTTTTGGTCATGTAGTGCATAGGTATACAGCGCATTCGGAAAGTATTCAGAACCCTTGACTTTTTACACATTTTGTTATATTACAGCCTTCTTCTAAAATGTATTCAATTATTTGTTTCCTCGTCAATCTACACACAATACCCCATAATGACGAAGCAAAAACAGGTTTGTTCAAGTATTTGCTAGTTTATTAAAAATAAAAACTGAAATATCATATTTACATAAGCATTCAGACCCTTTACTCTACTTTGTTGAAGCACCTTTGGCAGTAATTACAGCCTTGAGTCTTCTTGAGTATGACGCTACAAGCTTGGCACATCTGTATTTGGAGAGTTTCTCCCATTTTTTTTCTGCAGATCTTCTCAAGCTCTGTCAGGTTGGATGGGGAGCGTTGCTGCACAGCTATTTTCAGGTACCTCTTTGTCTCGATCCCGACTAGTCTCCCAGTTCCTGCCTCTGAAAAACATCCCCACAGCATGATGCTGCCACCACCATGCTTCACTGTAGGGATGGTGCCAGGTTTCCTCCAGACTTGACACTTGGCATTCAGACCAAAGAGTTCAATCTTTGTTTAATCATATGAGAGAATCTTGTTTCTCATGGTCTGAGTCTTTAGGTGCCTTTTGGCAAACTCAAAGTGCGCTATCATGTGCCTTTTACTGAGGAGTGGCTTCCGTCTGGCTACTCTACCATAAAGGCCTGGTGGAGTACTGCAGGGATGGCTGTCCTTCTGGAAGATTCTCCCATCTCCACAGGGGAACATTAGAGCTCTGTCAGAGTGATCATAGGGTTCTTGGTCACCTCCCTGACCAAGGCCCTTCTCCCCCGATTGCTCAGTTTGTAATGTGACAAAATGTAGAAAAAGTCAAGGGGTCTGAATATTTTACGAATGCACTGTATGTATGTCTCTCTCAATTCAATTTCAATTTAAGGGATATATTGGCATGGGAAACATATGTTTACATTGCCAAAGCAAGTGAAATAGATAATAAACACATTTGAAATAAACAATAAATAAAAAATAACAGCAAACATTACACCCACAAAAGTTCCAAAAGTATAAAGACATTTCAAATGTCATATTATGTTCAAATAGTTAAAGTACAAAGGGGAAAATAACCAATGCAGAAGCACGGTGGCTAGGAAAAACTCCTGAAAAAGGAACCAGGCTCTGAGGGGTGCTTAGTCATCTTCTAGCTGTGCCAGATGGAGATTCTAAGTATAAGTACATGGCCATACGTGTCCAGCAGGGTCAAATAATAATCACAGTGGTTGTAGAGGGTGCAACAGGTCAGTACCTCAGGAGTAAATGTTAGTTGGCTTTTCATAGCCAAGCATTCAGAGGTCGAGTCAGCAGGTGCGGTAGAGAGCGAGAGAAAGTCGAAAACAGCTGATCCGGGAAAAGGTAGCATGTCCGGTGAACAGGTCAGGGTTTCATAGTCGCAGGCTGGATCAGCAGTACGACAAGTTGGACTGGGGACAGCCAGGAGTCATCAGGCCAGGTAGTCCTGAGGCATGGTCCCAGGGCTCAGGTTCTCCGGGAGGGGAGGGAGAATTAGAGGGAGCATACTTTAATTCACACAGGACCCCAGATAAGATGGGAGAATTACACCAGCTATAACAGCCTAAACGCATGAGATAATGAGCAGCATTAGTCACTCAGTTTCAAGAAATGGTTTCATCCTATGTACAGTTGTGGCCAAAAGTTTTGAGAATGACACAAATATAAATTTTCACAAAGTTTGCAAAGATAATTTTTGTCAGATGTTACTATGGAATACGGAAGTATAATTACAAGCATTTCATAAGTGTTAAAGGCTTTTATTGACAATTACATGAAATTGATTCAAGAGTCAATATTTACAATGCTGACCCTTACTTTTCAAGACCTCTGCAATCCACCCTGGCATGCTGTCAATTAACTTCTGGGCCACATCCTGACTGATGGCAGCCCATTCTTGCATAATCAATGCTTGGAGTTTGTCAGAATTTGTGGGGTTTTGTTTGTCCACCCGCCTCTTGAGGATTGACCACAAGTTCTCAATGGGATTAAGGTCTGGGGAGGTTCCTAGCCATGGACCCAAAATATCAATGTTTTGTTCCCCGAG
The DNA here is from genome assembly GCF_018296145.1 of Oncorhynchus tshawytscha. Lineage (NCBI taxonomy): Eukaryota > Metazoa > Chordata > Actinopteri > Salmoniformes > Salmonidae > Oncorhynchus > Oncorhynchus tshawytscha. The sequence goes on along the minus strand of NC_056439.1, from coordinate 15,703,845 downwards.
CCACTTAGTTATCACTTTTGCCTTATGGCAAGGTGCTCCATCATGCTGAAAAAGACATTGTTCGTCACCAAACTGTTCCTGGATGGTTGGGAGAAGATGCTCTCGGAGGATGTGTTGGTACCATTCTTTAGTCATGGCTGTGTTCTTAGCGAAAATTGTGAGTGAGCCCACTCCCTTGGCTGAGAAGCAACCCCACACATGAATGGTCTCGGGATGCTTTACTGTTTGCATGACACAGGACTGATGGTAGCACTCAACTTGTCTTCTCCGGACAAGCTTTTTTCCGGATGTCCCAAACAATCGGAAAGGTGATTCATCAGAGAAAATGACTTTACCCCAGTCCGCAGCAGTCCAATCCCTGTCCCTTTTGCAGAATATCAGTCTGTCCCCTGATGTTTTTCCTGGAGTGAAGTGGCTTCTTTGCTGCTCTTCTTGACACCAGGCCATCCTCCAAAATTATTTGCCTCACTGTGCGTGCAGATGCACTCACACCTGCCTGCTGCCATTCCTGAGCAAGCTCTGTACTGGTGGTGCCCTGGTCCCACAGCTGAATCAACTTTAGGAGACGGTCCTGGCGCTTGCTGGACATTCTTGGGCACCCTAAAGCCTTCTTCACAACAATTGAACCACTCTCATTGAAGTTCTTGATCGTCCGATAAATGGTTAATTTAGGTGCAATCTTACTGGCAGCAATATCCTTGCCTGTGAAGCACTTTTTGTGCAAAGCGATGATGATGGCACACATTTCCTTGCAGGTAACCATGATTGACAGAGGAAGAACAATGATTCCAAGCACCACTTTCCTTTTTAAGCTTCCAGTCTGTTATTTGAACTCAGTCAGCATGACAGAGTGATCTCCAGCCTTGTCCTTGTCAACACTCACACCTGTGTTAACGAGAGAATCACTGACATGATGTCAGCTGATCCTTTTGTGGCAGGGCTGAAATGCAGTGGAAATGTTTTTGGGGGATTCAGTTCATTTGCATGGCATAGAGGGACTTTGCAATTAATTGCAATTCATCTGATCACTCTTCATAACATTCTGGAGTATATGCAAATTTCCATCATACAAACTGAGGCAGCAGACTTTGTGAAAATTCATATTTGTGTCATTCTCAAAACTTTTGGCCACGGCTGTATATTATGCATATGATATGGTTTTATAATGCAATATGAATTTATATATTTTAAAAATCTGCTTGTTTTTGTGTAGATTTGTCAGTGTTCCAAGAGGATGAAGGTATAGAGATGGATTCAGTCAGCTGGACTTCCAACACCAAACTCCCCGGCACCCAATCAGAGACCCCCATTTCCTCTGGACGCTTCTCCTCCTGGGTGACCTTCGACGATGACGAGGACAAGCCCCACCACCTGGAGCAGCCATCCCACACACGGTTGGATGATCTCAGCCACTTCCAGGATGCCAATAGTGATCTGATTGGTTCTCCTCCCAACGTTTGGAAGCAGAATGGGAACCAGCAGAACCAGAACCGCCACCTCCTGGACCTGACGCCAGACGGAAACCCTCCTAGATCCCTTCTGATTGAACCTAGAACCGCTCCCCTGCTCCCCGGTAGGACTAAACCTTACACCAAGAAGAACCCTTTCCTGTGTGAAGAGTTCAATGACATCCAGCCCTCTCCCATTAACCCCTTTAGTTCCTACTTTGACTGTAAACAGGAAGTGGCATCAGAGACGATCCAGAGTAATGGCTCCGCCCACCACCTGGAGAGCTCTCCCTGTGCCTTCTCCTTTAGCTCTCCTTTCTTCCAGTCTTTCAGCTCCCACAGCCAAGAGGCCAAACGAGAGTCCATTCTCGTCTTCTCCTCCGAGTTTGAGCCCACCAGAGGAGGAGGGGAAGAGACAGTCAGCCATGTCACTCCTCCCTTAGACAGACTAGACCTGGATCAGCTGAGAAACCTCCAGATCACAGACCCAGACGATCCAGGCAGCCCTACTTTGCCTGATGACTCAGTGGAGGATGCGGAGGAGGCGAAGGAAGATGGGTTGGAAGGAGAGGATGAGGGCACCCCCTACCTCCCAGATCACATGACCCCCCAAGATGGCTGGGCCATGCTGCTCCGTATACCAGAGAAGAAGAACATCATGTCGTCACGCCACTGGGGGCCTATCTATGTCCGTCTGTCTGACGACGGCGTGCTCCAGATGTTCTACGAGAAAGGTCTGGAAAAACCCTTCAGGACCCTGAAACTTGACCCTCGCTACGAGGCGGCTGAGCACCGCCTGCAGAATTACGAAGAAGCCGGCCGCGTCCACACGCTCAGTGTGGACCTCGTCCAATACCGTGAGAGGAGGCGAATCCAGCCGAAGTCACCCGTCACCCACCAGCCAATCCGTGAGCAGCTGGTGAAGCTGGGCAACACCTGTTACCACGACTTCCTGAGTTTTCGTCATGCGCTGGTGGAGGTGCTGAGGCGGTTGCCGGCAGTGACGGGTGGGGCGTTGACGGGGTCGCCCGTAGGGGCGGGGCTGACAGAGGAGGAGGTTCAGGTGGAGGTGAGGGATGAGTTCTACGGGACGGTCGCTGCGGGAGATGGGAGGATTCTGAAGCAGCTTGTGATGACTCGTGTGCACGTGCTGGCCTTCCTCTCTGGGTCGGCAGGCTGCCGCCTCGGACTCAATGATGTGCAGGTAAAAGAGAAGGAGAGCGTGTTAAAACAGACGTCCAGTTACGAGTGAAAGGCGAGGGTGGTTCATGTTGGGTAGCTTATAGGTGTGTGAAAGAGAGATTTTTGTAGGGTACACATTGGATCCATTGGAGGCTGCTGAGGGGGAGACGGCTCATAATATTGTCTGGAATGGAGTCAATAGAATGGTATGAAACGCATCAAAAACGTGGTTTCCATGCATTTGATGCTATTCCATTGACTCCATTCCAGACATTATTATGAGCCGTACTCCCCTCAGCGGCTTCCACTGAATCATTCGTATGAGAGGAGGATTTGGATGGTGAGATGTGTACACATCAGAATATTGGCCCTGGAGTTCTGCAGACACTTATTCAGACAAAGGTACAAACACTGAAATACACCCACAGGTTCACCTCCAATTTGACTCAAATTATGTCAATTAGCCTATCAGAATCTTCCAAAGCCATGACATCATTTTCTGGAATTTTCCAAGCTGTTTAAAGGCGCAGTCAACTAAGTGTATGTAAACTTCTGACCCACTGGAATTGTGATATAGTGAATTATAAGTTAAATAATCTGTCTGTAAACAATTGTTGCAAAAATTACTTGTGTCACGGACAAAGTAGATGTCCTAACCGACTTGCCAAAACTATAGTTTGTTAACAAGAAATTTGTGGAGTGAAAAACGAGTTTTAATGACTCCATCCGAAGTGTATGTTAACTTCTGACTTCAACTGTATACATGAAAGTATTAAACCCCCCTCTTGATGTTGTTACTCTAGGTCAAAGGTAAGGAGGTGGTCTCCAGACACGACATCATCCCCAACACCACCACCCGCTGGATCCGCTTACGTGACTGCGAGCTTCATGACGAACACGCAGACGAACTAGAGTTCCTGTCGTCACGCCAAGTTGTCTTCACACCGCCACCCTGCCGCCGCTTCCAGCTGCTCGCCTTCCGCACGGCCTTCGCTGAGAAAACCCTCCCCTTCACACTGCGCACTGTTGCCTCCGTCCGCGGCGCCGAGGTCACCCTGCAGTCCTGGCTGCTGATGTCACAGGGGTTCTCGTCCAATCGGGACACGTTGAACCTCATCCCCTGCGAGAATGTGGCGGTAAAATAATAATAGAATATTGTGCCTCTTGCAGTTTTATTATTGAACTTCACTTCCCTCAGTCATTTGCTAACATTGATTATCATGCTTACCCCTAGATCCGCTACCCCATCCCTGAGATTTGGGCCAAGAACTTCCGTCGGGACGGGGTGATGGGGGAGAGGTCACTGAAGGCGAGGTTCAACAAGGGTGCCAGCTTCGGCACGGCGAGTACTTCCGGGTCAGAGCCAGTGATGAGGGTGACCCTTGGCACGGCCAAGTATGAACAGGCTTTTAAAGCTGTGGTGTGGAGGCTCAGCCGCCTGCCAGACAAAAACTCTGGTAAGAAGTTGTTGTGGTCAAACTCAGTAAGAGAACTATTCCTATTCTCACTGTAGAAATGCAAAAATACACAGCTATTTCACTAGCGGTGCACACGCCTTTGGTAAGGAGGGAAGGAGTTTGAGGCGATACCCTGCTATTGTCACTGTGAAAAGGGCTAGATCTATATTTGCTTTACCAGTCACACCTGACAGCGGAGAGATGGCTCATTTCAGACACTACGAGTAGGTTTCCCGGACACGGATTAAGCCTGATCTAAAAACACATGTTCAATGGAGAATCTCTATTGAAATAGCTCTTTATCTATTTCACTAGGCGTAATCTGTGTCTTCATGTGTGGAGGATCAGGTCCATTCCCTTGTATTCTCATTCTTCCGACGATCCATTTGAGGTTTCATCACAGTGCCAGTCAGTATTAGTGGAGCTGGTTTGTATTTCACCCAGCTCAGAGGGACAGGACATGGGGGATGTCTCTATTTCACCCAGCAGTGAGAGATTATGAACATTGATCTGTTTCTGCTGTCATTACACTGTGCAGACTGTCAATAGTCCTTACCCCAGGCACTGTCAATATCCTAGTGTGCGTATGTGTTATAGAGTTGTTTGTGTGTGTACATGCAGGCATGTATCCGTGAATGATTGCGTGCGTCTGTGCCCGTGTGTGCGTGCGCCCATGCACGTGTCTGTGCGTGTGCATGAGTTCACCCTTGTGTGTGTTCTCCCTGGTCCCAGTCCAGTGTTGTTATGTCTCTGTCAGAATGCGGCCCCCTTCAGGCCTTTCAATAGGCTGTCAGCATGGCTGCCTGTCCTGAGTACTGATTGGCCAGTCAAAGCCCTGGCTGTCACCATGCATTACCTCACAAACCCACAGGCCACAGGCTTCTATTGTAAATACATGCTCTGCCACGGGCTGCTCCAACCACCCCCACCCTCCCTTCTATTGTGGGCCCCTCTTTTTTTTCTCTCCCCCTTTTTCTTCTTTCTCTCTTTACCCTCTGCCTCTCGTCCCCCTCTCTCACTTTTCGTCCCTCTCTCACTTTTCTTCCCCTTTCCCCTCTCTTTAGCCCTTGCTTCAGCTCCTCTCCCGCCTCCTCATCTCCCCCTCTCTACTTAACTGGGCCAAGCCTGCCCTCCATTTTCTCTCTCTCTTTCTTTTGTTTGCACCGTCTTTTGTCTTTCTGTCTGCCTTGCTTTTTCTTTCTCTCTCCTCCTTTGTGTTCCTTCTTCTTTCTTCATGCTTATTCGTCCCTTCGTTATATGTGTGCTACAGTCCACACGGTGATGCCAACTTTGGGGCTGTAATTCCCTGCGCCACAAATGAGAGAAGCATGGTGGTATGCTGGTTAACATTTCACTGCTACAGTCCTCTACTCCAACTGTACAACAGAGGATATTCTTTCTGACCTCTGACCTCACGGCACTTCCTGTTTTGACCCCTCTAGGTGGCCGTCCCGTCCGTGCTCAGTGTCATGATGTTCTTGGCACAACTCTCACCCTCTCTGTGGCCCTGTCCAGAGACAACTGCTAGCCCCTTCCCCTAGGCACTTCATGAAGACCGGAACGAATTGGATAGGCAAAGCAATAGTTGTGTTGTCACCTGATAAGTTTGATGTAGATTTCAATGTTGCTTACAACTATCCAATCTAAACGTGTTTAGGGGAAAGGATTTGCTCTTCCTTTCTGTGCTGTGTGTGTGTGTGTGTGTGTGTGTGCGTGTGTGTGTGTGTGTGTGTGTGCGTGCGTGCGTGCGTGCGTGCGGACCCACCGGGATGACAATCCTTCTCCACCCAGAGTGATCGCTGATGATGAACGTGTGTGTTTGCGTTACGTGGTGTGTGTGTTGATGTGTTCGTCTGCATGTGTGTTTAATGTACGTTTGTGTCTCCCCCTGGCAGCGTTGGGTCACCCCCACACCTTCTTCTGTCGTCTGGAGCTGGGTTCAGACCGGGAGGTGCCAGCTTCACTGCAGAGCCACCTGGAGGTCGAGTTTGACATGCCCGCCGCCTCTGCCTCCAAAGCCACCGTCCGCTCCCTCTCTGTAGAGGACAGGGCAGACGCCAAGAAGTGGATCAACTACAAATCACACTACTCCTACCAGGTAATAGACCAGGGTGTTTGTGCGTGGAGCTGTAGCCTTTTGTGAATGGGCTGACATGGTAAAATTACATACACACACGTTGGGTGTCCTCCATAACCTTCTGGCTCAGCTGTGGGAGCTGTTTTCTGTCGTGTGTTTGCCCGTCCAAACATGTAATTAGGCACGATGAGCAACCCCCTCTGGCTCCCACTAACAGTAGCTAACACGGTAGTCGGCACTGTTGCTGCAGATCAACACAATCAACAATTTAACGCAGGGCCTGTATCCACAAAGCATCGAGGAGAGTAGGAGTGCTGATCTAGGATCTGTCCTTATAGTCTTATTCATAATGATCTATAAGGCTAAACTGATTATAGGTTAGCGCGCGTACTCAGAGACGCACAGCACAATACAGCACAATAGCAGGATAGCAATGTTTTTATACGTTGAGCTACACTATAGTTGTAATAATAGCAGTGGTTCGGTTCTCCTAGAAGTATTTTAGGTCACAAGGACCATTTCAAATTAAGGATTTTTAAACAAGGTCAATATCCTTCACATTGGTTAATATAAAGTACATTGTAGAGACTGCGTGTAACAGGTTAATTCCCATGTGTACGCTTAGTAGAATGCTTCAAGAGCACAGTTGAGCGTTAGACAGATGACAGCGGGCAAGGATCAGCTACTAGTGGTCCTATAACTAGTGTGGCTAGCCAGAGCCTAGTCCAACCCGGGGATCTATATCTACATCCAGGTCAAGTCAAGGCATCAGCCAGGGTCGACACCTCACCAGAACAACCTAGTTTACGTGGTAGGCAGCGCTACGCCACTAACCTCTGCTCAGACCTTCCGCAACCTCCGACTTCTCTCTTCTCTAAACGGAGACATAGATGGATTGCCTTGATTGTGTGTGGGAATGTAGCATACTATTTATCTGTCTCATCACTGATCTCACTGTACGGGCTATGATCGCCACCTTGTGGCCAAAGACAATCGCACCTTCATTTAAGTAGAAGGTATTGCTCACTGATCTCTCACTGTTCATATACAATACAACTCTATGTCCATTTAGTTACAGCAAACAATGGAAATGTGTCTTCTGTTCCGTTCTCAACCCCCCCCAGACAGCACACATCCCACATACAGCTGAGACGAGCACAGGGACAAGCTGCATTGCAGTTCTTGTTTTGAGACTCCGCAACAGATCTATGGAGATTTTTAGTGCTTTTAAGCAGTAGGCCTCCATAGGTGTCCTTGTGGTTTTTGCCTTTCTGACCATGTCGCCCCTCCTGTCCCCCAGGTGCCTATAGAACAGAAGACAGGCGGCCTCTCAGAGAGCAGCAGCCCTACACTGGACCAGGACCAGCCTGGAGAATGTGCACAGCAGTGAACACACAGACAGACAGACGGATGTAGGGAGGGCGGGAGGATCTGATTACTGCTTTTTTCACAGGAGAAGGGAGAAAAGTCACTTTTTGCACTTTGAAGAACTGTACCGGAGGACTAGTTGGCTGATGTTTGTGCATAGATTGGATGTAGACTGAATGTACACTGGACATAACTGATTCTCGATAGGACATCAACTTGACATAGAATGGGTCTAGTGGTCGTAGACTGGACATAGACTAGATCTACACTAGACCAACTGGTTATAGACGGGTCGTGGACTGGTATGACTAGATGTACTGCCACCGGACAATTTATTAGGTACACCACCCCATTCACGAAAATGGATCGCTCCTACAGACAGTGAGGCACACGGCCATGGCTTGCTATATAAAGCAGGCATTGAGGCATTCAGTTACTGTTCAGTTGATTGTTAGAATGGGCAAAACAAGTGACCTAAGCAACTTTGAGTGTATTATGATTGACGGTGCCAGGCGTGCCGGTTCCAGTATCTTAGAAACGTCCAGCCTCCTGGGCTTTTCATGCACAACAGTATCTAGGGTTTACAGAGAATGAGGCGACAAACAAAAAACATCCAGTCAGCAGCAGTACTATATGGGCAAAAACAGCTTGTTGATCAAAGAGTTTGAAGGAATCAGCAAGAATTGTGAAAGTTAACAGGCGGGCCACAATCAGGCAAATAACGGCGCAGTACAACAGCGGTGAGCAGAACGGCATCTCGGAACGCACAACTCGTCAGTCCTTGTCATGGATGGGCTATTGCAGCAGATGACCACACCGGGTTCCACTCCTATCAGCTTAAAACAAGAGGAATCCGCTCCAGTGGGCACGCAATCACCAACACTGGACATTTGAGGAGTGGAAAATCATTACCTGGAACATGACAGTGAGTTCAGTTTACTTGTGTGGCCTAGTCAGTCCCCAGACCTCAACCCAATAGAGCATCTTTGGGATGAGATGGAACGGACTGTTCACAGCATGAATATACCGCCATCCAATCTGCAGCAACTGCGTGATGCCATTGCGTCCACATGGACCAACATCCCTGTGGAATGTTTCCGAGACCTTGTAGAATTCCCCAAATAATTCAGGCTGTTCTGGAGGCAAATGGGGGTCCGACCCGGTACTATATGGGTGTACCTAATAAACTGGTCGGTGAGTGTAGATTCTGCTTTGTTGTAGACTAGATATAAACTGGACTAAACTGGTTGTAAAATGGATGTGACTAGATGTAAACTGGATATACTCTTCTTAAACTAGTCGTAGACTGGATATGACTAGATGTAAACTGGATATAGACTGGACTTAGAATAGTTGTAGACTAGGGAAACTCATTAGACTGGAGGCTAATTAAGGATCTTGCTTTGTTCATTTTTTTATTTTCTTAAAAATGTTGATTTGGGCAGACTAGTCTTACTGAGGGAGAGCTATTAGTTTTATATGATGATTCATTTATTGTGAGTGGATCAGCTTGGCCTTGTGGTCTTACCCCATTGGGGTACAGCAAGGGCAACGTTACAGATCGTTCAGATAGAAATGCATTGCGCAGAACAGATGTTTGTCTGTGAGAGTCAAATATTGCGTTATGATGGGGATTAGTCTGACATTGTAAAGCCTGGCATTTCAGTAAACCAGGACATTGAGATAAGTGAAATAAGTGCCAGGAGTAAAGTCATTACAGTCTTAGTGGATTTCATGCACTCTTGAGGCTAATCGAAGCACTAGCTAATGTGCTTCTACAGTACGTGTTTGCTTCAGTGTTCATTGACCTTCCACACAATTCTCAATCAATAGATTTAAGAGGCTTACATTGTCAGTGTTGGTTCAGTATTCGACTGAATGCTCTTGTGTTCAGTCAGGTGTTAGGTAAGCATAAATGCTTTCTGCTTTTCTCTCTCGCAAAGTTGAATGTTCTTCCAAAAGGTCTTACAGGTACTTCGGTCCTGTCATTTCACATGGTCGTCTTAACCAGTCTTTCCGTGAGTTAACAACAGTCAATACTGCAATTGGTGATGATGATGATGCAGAGTTCTAATACGCTAATGACAACATACTGTAGTTTGGCTATTTTGGCTGTACTTGGAAACTGCAGCATTTTTTTTAAATACATTTTTTGTTTTTATAAATGTGCTTTACATGTACAATGTGCATCCATCCGTATTACTAACATTGACTCAATGTGAACAAGATACTGTATGTACAAAACATAACTATATTCTGCAATGGACATCATCTGCAGGTCTAAACACTGATGTCCACTTTTTTCTAGCTGCTCCGTTGTGTAGTTGGTCACAATTGTAGGTTACTGTTGTCGTTCAGTTGGTACATTTTGTGCAAAAAAATGCTTCTTTATGAAAATGGCCCTTACTTGAAGCATCTCAAAACATCCCTTAGCAGAGGGAATTTTGTTCTCAACAGCGCAATAAATCAAACTCAACAAATGTACTGATAAGGGGGGTTGTTGTTGTTTAGGACAATGCACAATGTGTTCTTGTAGCGAGGAAACATTAAATAATTAATTGTAATTATATAGAGAGTGAATAGTTTATATATTTTTTCTTCTAGATGATTAACACGTTTTTCATGTAAAATTTTGTCAAGTGAGTGGAATGTTAGAAAATAGGTCTTAACTGGATCTGGGTTACCTAGTTTACCATCTTTGAGAAAAAAAAGGAAAAACAACATGGAAATGGGTCAATCCAGATCTGGATGGGAAACTAGTCCAGAAAATCATATACAATAGAACATTTGAATAATTTGAAAAGATGTTTTCAAGCTCAAGATATCTAGACCTCTTTTGAGACCTCATTTGATTTTCGAAGAAAAGCCTGTTGTATAAGCCCAGTACATTTCAATGGTTTTCCAAGAAAACTTGAACTCCTTAGAAAAAAAACAACAACATTGTTATTTTTATTTATGACAAAACACCATATGACTGTGCTCTGCTTCTGTGTACCTAAAAAGATGCATTGTGGGTCATGGGATTAGTCTATTTTGGTAACATGGGTTTGTGTTCCGTACATGGCAACTGTTTATATCATAAGCTGCAACCTGTAAATAATCCATTCTGCAACACTAGATGGATAAGATCTGTACCTTTGACAGATCCAATTGGAGTACTCAAGAATGCTAGAGGTATATTTGCTGAAAATGATACTTTAAACTGGAAAAAGGAATTAAATATATTTTTCTCTTTTGAGTATTGCTTTTTTTTTTTTTTTTACTAACTCCAGGAGGCCCTGCAAAACAAAATATCACTAACACACAACAGACAGTTTCGACAATCCTAGAATACACACTAGCTATTCTTGCGAATTCCTTTCTCTGATGTTGCTTTGTTCTCTGTTGCATTGTTCCTCACACAATCTGTGAGTAGCGACATTTTCTTCTTATTTACAATGGCGGCCTACCGGGGAACAGTGGGTTAACTGCCTTGTTCAGAGACAGATTTTTACCTTGTCAGCTCGGGGGATTTGATCAAGCAGCGTTTCGGTTACTGGCCCACCGATCTAACCACTAGGTCACCTGCCGCCCCACTAGGCTACCTGTCGCCCCACTAGGCTACCTGCCGCCCCACTTGGCTACCTGCTTCAGTTCCATTCTAGTCCAGTTCCAGTCAACTCAGAAGTTCTATATGCAACATGAATAAAACAAATTACACAAGATATCAATTATTTCTATTGTCAAATCTGATTCCTCAATTCAACATTTACAAACTGGTTGGTCATCATAAAAATAAAAAATAAATGTTTTATTGTCATACCGGCTAGATGCAGTGAAATATGTTGTTTTACCGGGTCATCCATGGTACGAGGTTCGGGAACCACCGCCCCCAATCAACTGGAGAACCAATAGAATCCAGCCTCTCTCGGCTGTGGTTCTCATTCTCCTTGGTGCGTGGCAACACCTTGGATTCCTCCAGTTCGATGACCTGCTCCTTGGTGTGTCTACGTTCTCTGCTTCTGAGGAGCGCCAGGATTTGGGTTCCAGGACGGGGGACCCCTTTGCTCCTCTTGCCCCCAGCGGAGTTGCCCATGACGCGCTGTGCTCCTCGTTAGAGCTGGGCCTGGTGTTAACACAGACCCACACGGCTCAGCAACATCAGGACATCCCCGTGGAAGGCAGAGGAAGGGGGAGACCAAAAACCATTAGAGAGATGCATGAGGGAACTACTTCAGAAGAGCTTGTTGGATCTAACCTGAATGAACAAGTACCATCAATAGAGACTGCTCTTTCTGAACTTTTAGAGAGTCCATAGAAGGAGATGGGCGCCAGACACAAGTTGAAGATGTGCACGGCCATATGTTTGTGAACGTAGCACACGCGCACACCACAAACGCCAACACATTCTGCGCAAGCAGGGCTACCACGTAGACCATGGCGGGCGGTCGAGTCTGTGTCCATGAGCAGACCGATAACTCTCTTGTAGCTAACACCAGGCACAGCAGCCAGCCAGCTAGCATTAGCACCGCTTCATGGCGGTCAGCGTGTAGACTGACAGCTCGCTGGCGAACACTGAGCGCCCCGGCCAATTGGCAGCCGGCGTCAGTCGATGGCGTAGTGGTGGTACTGGGAGCGCATGTAGAGGTCCACAGATGATGTGAGCAGGAGGTACACGCCCATGTGGAGGTCTGCCAAGGCAAGGTTGCATAGGTGGGAAGTGGATGATTGTCAGTTTGTCATTGCTGGTCAGCAGGATGAACAGGACCAGGAGGTTAGCAAGGATGGCTAGCAGGCTGACCACCGACACCTGCATGAACCCCAGGCTCATCACGACCTCACAGGGGTTGAAGGTGTCCCAAAGGACCTCCTTGGATCGCTGAGGTTTGGCAGAGCTGGTTAGGTTGCAAATTATAGACTCCACGTGTCTAGAATATTAAAGATCCACATGGGCATGGTCCCATACAAATACACTAATAGGTTAAATACAGTCGCTAGTGAAAGTCTACAAACCCCTTGCACAATCTTCACGTTTTGCCTTAAAATTGTATCTAAAAAGGAATTACATTTTTCCTACTGATCTATGGAAATGTCCTAATTAATATAAAATAAAACATCAATACTTATTGATTGCGTATGTCTTCACACCCAGAGTTAATATTTGGTGGAACACTTTTGGCGACCATTACAGCTGTGAATATTTTTTTAAATAAGATTCTACCAATCTTTGCACATCTCTTAACCCCTGTGAGTCTAGGAGGTTGGGGGAGGGGATATTGAATTGGGCCTTTACTACGATAGCCAAGAGAAACACAATGAATAACACATTCATAAATGGCAAAAAAAAATGTATCATAAGAAGTGTCTGTCTTATATCTAGGAGATATTGGAAAGCTCAGGAAATACACTACATGACAAAAAGTATGTGAACACCTGCTTGTTGAACATCTCATTCCAAAATGAAGCCCCAGACCATAATTCCTCCTCCTCCATCAAACTTTACCGTTGGCACTAGGCATTGGGGAGGGTAGCGTTCTCCAGGCATCCGCCACACCCAGATTCGGCCGTTGGACTGCCAGATGGTGTGATTAATCACTTCAGACGACCTGTTTCCACTGCTCTAGAATCCAATGGCGCTGAGCTTTACACCACTCCAGCCGACGCTTGGCATTTGCGCATGGTGATCTTATGCATGCATATAATGTTCCAAAGTCAGTTTGGAACATTATAGTGGGTGTTGGAACTGAAGATTGACAATTTTTACACTCTACGCGCTTTAGCACTCAGCAATCCCGTTCTGTGAGAATGTGTGGCCTACCACTTCGCGGCTGAGCCGTTGTTGCTCCTAGACATTTCCAGCTCACAATAACAGCACTTACAGATGGCCAAGGCAGAAATTTGACGGTGCCACGTTGAAAGTCACTGAGCTCTTCAGTAAGGCCATTCTACTGGCAATGTTTGTCTATAGAGATTGCATGGCTGTGTGCTCGATTTTATATACCTGTCAGCAACAGGTGTCGCTGAAATAGCCAAATCCACTCATTTGAAGGGGTGTCTTCATACTTTTGTATATATTGTGTATGTGGAACGGGTTGTCTAAACCTCAACCTCAACTCGAACAATTCCTGACTTGATCAAGGAGAGTTGTTGTCCACACTCCTCGTCTGGTGTAAAGTTGAAAGCATTCAAAGCATAACCATGCAAGAAGTCTGACCTATCCTGAACCATAATCTGGCTGGAATGGTTTGCTTCAAAACTGTTGTCCGTCTCCATACAGAGCCATGCATTCCAAATGATAATGTTTGAAGTTCAAAGGATTCTTATTATATGATCCTGTAAAACTATCATTGTCCACCAGACCGATAACTATGCATTTTGATAGTGGTCCTAGAAACCAATTATCTTGATTATACACGCGGTTACCTGAAGCTAAACTAATTGTCTTCATACACCCTTTCGATTGGTTACTTTGCAGCTTGGGGATGTCCAAGTTTCACGACTGGAGATAGTCACTTTCTTGACAAAAAGTGACGCCGATACTATGTGAATACGGTAACGTACATCCCCAAAACACCCATCAGACAAAACTCATCTTTTTACAACGCACCAGGCGAATCTTAATGTCCCCAACCATTCAACATGAGTTTCTCTTAAAATAAAATGTCACTGTATTTAAGTCCAATGATTCCAAATATTGCAATATCCGGTGAATTTGCAGCCCCTTTAGTCAGTCCGCTGTTAGCCCTTGCAGGGTCGGTCACGTTAATTTGCCCCTCGCTGTGTCCTTGGAAAACAAACCCGCTGAAAATTGCGTCCACGGAGTGTCAGCACTATAATTCAAAATGCTTTCTATGATATGCGTGATATGGTTATGTAACGTTACTACTTCTCTGACTGATTAAACGATTATCCAAGGAAACATCCACCTGTGTGAAAACATGTTTACCATTGGATAATTGATAAGACCTACAGGTGTTCCGGTGTCAATATTTGTTCCATTAGGTTTAGTGACTGTTTTCACTTAGGTATAGCAAGGTATTATTCAGATCGACATCATCTTCACCATTGCCAGCTATGAAGAACTCCAAATGTGCTTTATCCGAGATTGCTAGGAGGCTGTACTTGAATGTATGTATTTTTCTCAGTAATGTTTGTGTAAATGGAAGGGTGAATACATCCAACTCTGATTTGGTGCACTCCCCAGACGTACTATGTTATAGAGCCGTCACACCTTTAAAATATGTTTTAAACAACCCTGCTGTGTTTGCTCTGTGAGGCCTCCATGCTGCTCGTTTCCTTTCATGTGGGGACTGTCAAGCTGCCATGGATAGATGTTACTACACAGTGTGTTTTAGGCAAAATAAGTAACTTAATGACATGGTCTAACCATGAGTGCAAAGAACCACTATCGCTAATACGTACAAATGTGAGCTCTCATCTGAACATGAATAAATAGGTAACTTGAATTGGGCCTACAAGCAACAGTGCGAGATAAACAATATACTGTATATTTAGTCTGGCAGTTTCCCCAGTCATGGCAGGGCCTGGCCACTAGAGGGAACTACCAGCAAGCAAACGGTCAGTCCTGTGAGGAACTCATCAAGCCCAATCTTCTTGTATTTTATGGGGTGCATTCATCTGCCCAGGCGTTGCTGACACATGCCTGGGGTGTATTCATTACGCCAATTCTGTTGCAAAATGTTTCTTAAACGGAAGCAAATGGAACGAAACGAAGAGGGACCTACCTGAATTTGTCCAATAGAATCTATTGTTTGGCTCGGTTTGCTTCCGTTTGGTTGTTATTAAACTGTAAACGGTTTCCATAATGATTACACCCCAGATCTTTCAACACCTAGATTGTTATTTTACCAAAGGAGGCTAGTGGGAGGAGCTATAGGAGGGCGGGGTCATTGGAATGGGATGAATGGAACGAAGTCTAACTTTTATTTGTCACATGCGCCGAATACATGTGTAGACCTTACAGTGAAATGCTTACTTACAAGTTCTTAACCAACAGTGCAGTTCCACAAAGAGTTAAGAAAATATTTACCAGATAAAGTAAAAAATTATAAAAAGTAACATCATAAAATAACAATAGCGAGGCTAAATACAGGGGGTACCGGTACCGGTCAATGTGCGGCGGTACAGGTTAGTCGAGGTAATTTGTACATGTAGTTAGGGGTGAAGTGACTATGCATAGATAACAAATGGTGAGTAGCAGCAGTGTAAAAAACAAATGAGGGGGTGTCAATGTGAATAATCTGGGGGCCATTTAGTTAATTGTTCAGCAGTTTTATGGCTTGGGGGTAGAAGCGGTTAAGAATCCTTTTGGTCCTAGACTTGGTGCTCCGGTACCGCTTGCCGTGCGGTAGCAGAGAAAACAGTCTATGACTTGGGTGACTGTAGTCTCTGACAATTTTTGGGGCTTTCATCTGACGCCGCCTAGTCTATAGATCCTTGATGACAGGAAGCTTGGCCCCAGCGATGTACTGGGCCGTATGCGCTACCCTTTGTTGCACCTAACGGTCAGATAACGAGCAGTTGCCATACCAGGTGTTGATGCAAACAGTCAGGATGCTCTTGATGGTGCAGCTGAAGAACTTTTTGAGCATCTGGGGACCCATGCCAAATCTTTTCAGTCTCCTGAGGGGGAAAAGGTGTTGTCGTGCCCTCTTCACGACTGTCTTAGTGTGTTTGGACCATGATAGTTTGTTGGTGATGTGGACACCAAGGAACTTGAAACTCTCGACCTGCTCCACTACAGCCCCATCGATGTTAATGGGGGCCTGTTCGGCACCCCTTTTCCTGTAGTCCACGATCAGCTCCTTTGTCTTGCTCACATTGAGGGAGAGGTTGTTGTCCTGGCACCACACTGGCAGATCTCTGACCTCCTCCCTATAGGCTGTCTCATCATTGTCGGTGATCAGGCCTACCACTGTTGTGTCATCAGCAAACGTAATGATAGTGTTGGAGTCGTGTTTGGCGACGCAGTCGTGGGTGAACATGGCGTACAGGAGGGGACTAAGCACACACCCCTGAGGGGCCCCAGTGTTGAGGATCAGTGTTGCAGACGTGTTGTTATGGGGTGGCTCATCAGGAAGTCCAGGATCCAGTTGCAGAGGGAGGTGTTTAGTCCCAGGGTCCTTAGCTTAGTGATGAGCTTTGTGGGTACTATATGGTGTTGAATGTCAATGAACAGCATTCTCACATTTAGTTGAAGTCAGAAGTTTACATACACTTAGGTTGGAGTCAATAAAACTCGTTTTTCAACCACTCCACAAATTTCTTGTTAACAAACTATAGTTTTGGCAAGTCTGTTGTGTCATGCACAAAGTAGATGTCCTAAGTCATTTTTCCAACAGTTGTTTACAGACAGATTATTTCACTTATAATGTATCACAATTCCAGTGGGTCAGAAGTTTTTACATACACTAAATTGACTGTACCTCTAAACAGTTTGGAAAATTCCAGAAAATTATGTCATGGCTTTAGAAGCTTCTGATAGGCTAATTGGAGGTGTACCTTGGAGGTGTACCTGTGGATGTATTTCAAGGTCTACCTTCAAACTCAGTACCTTTTTGCTTGACATCATGGGAAAATCAAAAGAAATCGACCTTCACAAATCTGGTTCACCCTTGGGAGCAATTTTCAAGAGCCTGAAGGTACCTCGTTCAGCTGTACAAACAATAGTATGCAAGTATAAACACCATGGGACCATGCAGCCATCATAACGTTCAGGAAGGAGATGCATTCTGTCTCCTAGAGATGAACATACTTTGGTGTGAAAAGTGCAAATCAATCCCAGAACAACAGCAAAGGATATTGTGAAGATGCTGGAGGAAACGGGTACAAATGTATCTATATCCACAGTAAAACGAGTCCTATATCGACATAACCTGAAAGGCTCAGCAAGAGAAAAGCCACTGCTCCAAAACCGCCATAAAAAAAGACTACAGTGTGCAACTGCACATATGGGGACAACGATCATACTTTTTTGAGAAATGTCCTCTGGTCTGATGAAACAAAAATAGGACTGTTTGACCATAATGACCATCGTTATGTTTGAAGGAAAAATGGGAGACTTGCAAGCCAAAGCTCACCTTCCCAATTGTGAAGCACGGGGGTGGCAGCATCATGTTGTGGGGGTGCTTTGCTGCAGGAGGGGTTGGGGCACTTCACAAAATAGATGGCTACATGAGGAAGGAAAATGATGTGGATATATCGAAGCAACATCTCAAGACATCAGTCAGGAAGTTAAAGCTTGGTCGCAAATGGGTCTTCCAATTGAACAATGACCCCAAGCATACTCCCAAAGTTGTGGCAAAACGGCTTATGGACAACAAAGTCAAGGTATTGGAGTAGCCATCACAAAGCCCTGACCTGCTTCTATACCTGCATTGCTTACTGTATGGGGTTTTGGCTGGGTTTCTGTACAGCACTTTGTGACATCAGCTGATGTAAGAAGGGCTTTCTAAATACATTTGATTGATTGATTGACCTCAATCCTATAGAAAATGTGTGGGCAGAACTGAAAACGCGTGTGTGAGCAAGGAGGCCGACAAACCTGACTCAGTTACACCAGCTGTCAGGAGGAATGGGCCAAAATTCATCCAACTTACTGTGGGAAGCTTGTGGAAGGCTACCTGAAACATTTGACCCAAGTTAAACAATTTATAGGCAATGCTACCAAATACTAATTGAGTGTATGTAAACTTCTGACCCACTGTGAATGTGATGAAAGAAATAAAAGCTGAAATAAATCACTCTCTCTACTATTATTCTGACATTTCATGTTCTTAAAATAAAGTGGTGATCCTAACTGACCTAAGACAAGGAATTTTTACTAGGATTGAATATCAGGGATTGTGAAAAACTGAGTTTAAATGTATTTGGCTAAGGTGTATGTAAACTTCCGACTTCAACTCTATATAAATCATAAAGATGTGGTACTGGTGATTTTAAACACTTCTCCAATCGTTGTTGAGAGCTGACATTTGCTCAGCGCAAGACAAGACATAGGCCAATGTCAGAGGCCCTATTGTCAACCAATGACATTTCTCAAAATCCTTTCGGCCTAAATTCCAGCCATACTTGGAGAGGACAGTTTAGCAATACAGCCCAAGGGGGTATGGTATATGGCCAATATACTACGGCTAAGGCCTGTTCATAAGCACGATGCAACGCAGAGTGCCTGGATACAGCCCTTAGCCGTGGTATATTGGCCATGGACCACCAACCCCGAGGTGCCTTATTGCTATTATAAACTGGTTACCAACGTAATTAAGAGCAGTAAAAATAAATGCTTCATCATACCCGTGGTATACAGTCTGATATACTGTACAATGCCTGTCAGCCAATCAGCATTCAGGGCTCGTTCCACCCAGTTTATAATTATGTATAACTACTTACAAAAATGTGCTCCTGTCAAAGAGCTACAAAAGTAAATAGCTGTACTTGACCAAGATACAAGGTCATTTCGTCAAACTTGTGAGGCTCTCCATGCTCAATAGTTGCTCATTCAACATATTTGCTGCTGCTTCACCCAATCCCGTGTTTCCTCCTTCCTAACTGTTTATTCTCTGTAAAGAAAAAAAAAAGACCAACCAGAAATGTTTCCTTGGCCATATTTTCATAAAACAGCCACGTGGTCTCACGTTTCTGCATCTTCGAATTTTGCACGAGGCATGCTATAGTCAACTTGGTGCGCTTTTGTTCCGTGCAGTGTGCGCAGGCGTGTAGTGTCACTAAGCCACCTCACAATGGTGAACCAAATACGCTGTTGACCAAAAACACCCCCCCATTTCTTATGAGATTTTAGGGTGGTTATCTGAACACTCACCTTTTTTTTCATGCAGCCAAAACCGAACAAAGCATGCTTGAATTAAAACAGAATACAGAAAGGCTATATAGTTTAATACCATCTGCTCTAATTGACAGCATGGCCAATGTTGAATGTTTATCATTTTAAACTTGGAAAAGAGACCCTTAATCTTCGACTTGGGACCACACAGCCACTCCACTGAATAGTAGGCTAATTATTGTTTTGCAATGCTTGCAGTTAGCCACTGATTCCTTCCAAACCACTCATTGTTGAATTTGCGATTTCCAACTGTTTGTGTAATGTTTATGGCCGATGAGCACTGATACGTTTTATCTGTAATTTCTCTTCATTATTTCTCTTCATATGACAAGGATTAAAAAGGATTTGTCAGTAGATTGTAGACTTGATTCATGATGACGACTGCTAGCTAAGATTTTGAAAGTTTGATGTTGACATGATCAGTCCAATCAAAGCTACTGTAGATATGTGATTTGACGTATTTTGATCTGTGGCCAATGACCTTGATTGAGCCTTCTTGGATGGGCAGTTGAAATGTAAGTATATGGCAGAACCCAAGGGGCTTGATTTTGTAGCTTTAGTAAGCCTTAGAATTGGCCTGTGACATAGTGTCCCCATGAGTGATAGAACACTGAGCAACACTCCATATTTTCTGTTGGCTTGCCCCACCACCACAGAAAGCACTGAGCTAGGCTGAAACACCTGCATTTTGGAGCTGCCTTACTCAATAAAACAAAAAAGAGGCCATGTTTGTATGCGGCTTTATTAATCCAATTATACATATATATGGTGACACGTATTAATGCCAAAATAACATGCAAAACAGGAAATCAAAATCAAATCAAATCAAATTTATTTTATATAGCCCTTCGTACATCAGCTGATATCTCAAAGTGCTGTACAGAAACCCAGCCTAAAACCCCAAACAGCAAGCAATGCAGGTGTAGAAGCACGGTGGCTAGGAAAAACTCCCTAGAAAGGCCAAAACCTAGGAAGAAACCTAGAGAGGAACCAGGCTATGTGGGGTGGCCAGTCCTCTTCTGGCTGTGCCGGGTGGAGATTATAACAGAACATGGCCAAGATGTTCAAATGTTCATAAATGACCAGCATGGTCGTATAATAATAAGGCAGAACAGTTGAAACTGGAGCAGCAGCACGGTCAGATGGACTGGGGACAGCAAGGAGTCATCATGTCAGGTAGTCCTGGGGCATGGTCCTAGGGCTCAGGTCAGTTGAAACTGGAGCAGCAGCATAGCCAGGTGGTGAGCAGCGACTGGGAGACCAGCGACTGGGAGACCAGTCAGGATCGAGGGAAAAATGAAAGGAGCAAAGTACAGAGAGATCCTTGATGAAAATCTGTTCCAGAGCACCCAGGACCTCGGACTGGGGTGAACGTTCACTTTCCAACAGGACAACGACCCTAAGCACACAGCCAAGACAACGCAGGAGTTGCTTTGGGAAGTCTCTGAATGTCCTAGAGTCCGGACTTGAACCCGATCGAACATCTCTCGCGAGACCTGAAAATATCTGTGCAGCGACGCTCCCCATCCAACTTGACAGAGCTTGAAGAAAGGGAGAAACTGCCCAAATACACGTGTTCTGAGCTTGTCGTCATACCCTAGAAGGCTTGAGGCTGTAATTGCTGCCAAAGGTGCTTCAACAAAGTACTGAGTAAAGGGTCTGAATACTTATGTAAATGTAATATTTCATTTTTTTTTTTTTTTAAATAAATTAGCAACAATTTCTAGAACCCTGTTTTTGTTTCGTCATTATGGGGTATTGTGTGTAGATTGATGACGGGGAAAAAACAATTTAATCCATTTTAGAATAAGGCTGTAACATAAAAAAATGTGGAAAAGTCAAAGGGTCTGAATACTTTCTGAATGCAATGTATTTGAGCCGAAATACTGAAAATACTCAGGAGGCCAAATGACAAAGTTGTTTTGCTGTCGGTAGACACGAGGCAGTGTTGTTCAGTACAGTACAATTTGGTGATCGATTCGGCCATAACGGGGCTTGCTAACACCACTACAGCCAAGTTTAGCTAGCCAGCTGTGCTTGCTATACCTACTGTAGTCTAACGTTATAGCTAGTTAACCAACTAGCCTAGCTCGCCTCAGTGCCTACCATTTATCCAGCAAAACTGGATAAATGTGTTGATGGTGGAGAGTAAAGGAATGACTTTGGCTTCATGACTCATCTTAGTCTTGGAGTAATTATACCTGTGTGTTGTATTTTGCTAGAATGTGTCTGTCAGATGTCTCATATTCTAACACAATGCTGCTATAGTAGGAATACAGACAGTACACAATGATTGCCCATGAATATCTAATAGCATTTTCATCTTTCTCTCACAGACTATTACAGTACCTCTTGGATACAAATAAGTTGATGACTCTCAAGAGATGTGATTGTTGTTATGGGAACTATCTCCCCTTGTATCAAAGTGACGCCGAACACCTCACCGCACCACACAAACACAGCATATGGAAGTATTCCCTTTGTAGAACTGTTGTATTTATTATAAGCGTTAGTAGTATAGCTTTCTTCTACTGAATGCACACTGAGTATACAAAACATTTAGAACATGCTCTTTCCATGATATTTATATTTATTTAATATTTAATTTAAATATTATTTAATATTTATTTAATTAACTAGGCAAGTCAGTTAAGAACAAATGCTTAGTTAACAATGATGGCCTCCTGCGGGGACAGGAGCTGGGAGTAAAAAAATCAAATGAAAGTTGGTCAAAAGACACATCACAACAAGAGAGACATCACAACACTACATAAAGAGAGACCTAAGACGACAACACAGCATGGCAGCAACACATGACAACACGGTAGCGACACCACATGGCAGCAACACAAACATGGTATACAAACAGTGTTAGGCACAGACAACAGCACAAAGGGCAAAAAGGTAGAGACAACAATACATCACGCGAAGCCATCACAAGTGTCAGTAAGACTGACCAGGTGAATCCAGGTGAAAACTATCCCTTTTTGATGTCACTTGTTAAAATCCATTTCAATCAGTGTAGACGAAGGGGAGGAGACAGGTTAAATAAGGATTTTTAAGACTTGAGACATGGATTGTTTATGTCTGCCATTCACAGAAAAACTTTGTCTTGAATACAAGACATGTCTTCTTATTTGCTATATTGACAGACTAATCATGTCATGAATATCACAATGAATTTATCCAGAAGTTGAAGTCAGCACTTCATTGGTTTCTGATGCAGCTGCAATCAGTTGAGGATGCCTGGTCATTCTTTAAATGTAACTTCCTCACCATTTTAGATAAGCATGCTCCATTCAAAAAATGCAGAACTAAGAACAGATATAGCCCTTGGTTCACTCCAGACCTGACTGCCCTCGACCAGCACAAAAACATCCTGTGGCGGACTGCAATAGCATCGAATAGTCCCCGCGATATGCAACTGTTCAGGGAAGTCAGGAACCAATACACGCAGTCAGTCAGGAAAGCAAAGGCCAGCTTCTTAAGGCAGAAATTTGCATCCTGTAGCTCTAACTCCAAAAAGTTCTGGGACACTGAAGTCCATGGAGAACAAGAGCACCTCCTCCCAGCTGCCCACTGCACTGAGGCTAGGTAACACAGTCACCACCGATAAATCCATGATAATCGAAAACTTCAACAAGCATTTCTCAACGGCTGGCCATGCCTTCCTCCTGGCTACTCCAACCTCGGCCAACAGCTCCGCCCCCCCACCCCCCCTGCAGCTACTCGCCCAAGCCTCTCCAGGTTCTCCTTTACCCAAATCCAGATCGCAGATGTTCTAAAGAGCTGCAAAACCTGAACCCGTACAAATCAGCTGGGCTTGACAATCTGGACCCTCTATTTCTGAAACTATCCGCTGCCATTGTCGCAACCCCTATTACCAGCCTGTTCAACCTCTCTTTCATATTGTCTGAGATCCCCAAGGATTGGAAAGCTGCCGCAGTCATCCCCCTCTTCAAAGGGGGAGACACCCTGGACCCAAACTGTTACAGACCTATATCCATCCTGCCCTGCCTATCTAAGGTCTTCGAAAGCCAAGTCAACAAACAGGTCACTGACCATCTCGAATCCCACCGTACCTTCTCCGCTGTGCAATCTGGTTTCCGAGCCGGTCACGGGTGCACCTCAGCCACGCTCAAGGTACTAAACAATATCATAACCGCCATCGATAAAAGACAGTACTGTGCAGCCGTCTTCATCGACCTTGCCAAGGCTTTCGACTCTGTCAATCACCATATTCTTATTGGCAGACTCAGTAGCCTCGGTTTTTTTGATGACTGCCTTGCCTGGTTCACCAACTACTTTGCAGACAGAGTTCAGTGTGTCAAATCGGAGGGCATGCTGTCCGGTCCTCTGGCAGTCTCTGTGGGGGTGCCACAGGGTTCAATTCTCGGGCCGACTCTTTTCTCTGTATATATCAATGATGTTGCTCTTGCTGCGGGCGATTCCCTGATCCACCTCTACGCAGACAACACCATTCTGTATACTCCCAGCCCGTCCTTGGACACTGTGCTATCTAACCTCCAAACGAGCTTCAATGCCATACAACACTACTTCCGTGGCCTCCAACTGCTCTTAAACGCTAGTAAAACCAAATGCATGCTTTTCAACCGTTCGCTGCCTGCACCCAAACGCCCGACAAGCATCACCACCCTGGATGGTTCCGACCTAGAATATGTGGACATCTATAAGTACCTAGGTGTCTTGCTAGACTGTAAACTCTCCTTCCAGAATCATATCAAACATCTCCAATCTAAAATCAAATCTAGAATCGGCTTTCTATTCCGCAACAAAGCCTCCTTCACTCACGCTGACAAACCCAACCCTAGTAAAACTGACTATCCTACAGATCCTCGACTTCGGCGATGTCATCTATAAAATAGCTTCCAATACTCTACTCAGCAAACTGGATGCAGTTTATCACAGTGCCATCCGTTTTGTTACTAAAGCACCTTATACCACCCACCACTGCGACCTGTATGCTCTAGTCGGCTGGCCCTCGCTACATATTCGTCGCCAGACCCACTGGCTCCAGGTCATCTACAAGTCTATGCTAGGTAAAGCTCCGCCTTATCTCAGTTCACTGGTCACGATGGCAACACCCACCCGTAGCACGCGCTCCAGCAGGTGTATCTCACTGATCATCCCTAAAGCCAACATTTAACAATTAATTAAAAAAATTAAACATTTTGTCACTTGTAAATATACTTCTAAAAAATATTATATAAAACACCATTAACTACAGTACATATGTACATATGTACAACAGCTAGCAATATCTATACCACAATACAGTTTTGACCATATTAGGCGTTCTACCTTATATAATACTACAGCATCAGTTTAACTGAATATGGATGTAGTGTTGGTCGAATGTTCTTCAGCAGGTGAGCCTCTTGTGTTGGGTAATGGCAGCTGGTTTAGCAGGCTTTGGTGCTATGGCGATGTTCTTCACAACCCACTTCACTGACCTCTTGCAGAAGATTTATGCCCTGCGAGTCTCCTGGTATGACATGAAGATTGATAATGAGGATGTCCAATAAACCACGTTCATCTGTACACAAAAAAAGGTACAGTAGACTGGTATGTGTTTTGTTACACTCAGAGTCAATAATGGGGCATTGATATAGGCTGTTAGCAAAGATGTGAATAGTGTGAGGGGGGGGGCTTGACTTGTAAACAGTATGTTGTTGTATATATGTTGTATATTGTATTGTTGTGTATAAGCATCTACAGTTGTGCTATTGAGTAGACAAGCACTGCCAATGATGGAGTGCATAGGTTAGAAGAGTATACTAACAGCCACTCTCCTCCGTGCCAAAGAGCTGACTGCGATGCTGCGAAAGGTTTTTGGAGCACTTGTCTTGTAGACAGTTTAGTGTATCAGATGATGTTGAGCTTATTCCAGACTGAAAGCTTTCATCCAATGGGTTTACAGGCTCTGTACTACTACATCTGGTGTCAAGATCATCATTATTATCAGCAGCAGGAATGTCTGTAGACACTTAAACTACCAGGGCCGGCGCCAGAACGGTTTCTCTGGATCTGGTTATATATATAAAAAAATTTAAAAAAGGTTAAATAAATTGTATTTACGGAGTGCCTGTTACAACTATGAAACAGAAAGCATTGGTGTTGGAACCCGGTCTGCAAGATGCATGGTCAAATTTCGAAAAACATCAGTAGCCTAAACATCATTACAAGCGCCAAGTGTGCTTGATAGTGAAAATCATCACAAAAGCAATAAAGGCATTATGAATATGTGTTGATATGACAGCAGTTATCAGTTGGAGCATGTCCACGTCACATAGCCTGAACAACGAAAGCTGTTGAGTGCGTTGCTGAATTAATTTCTTGCTCGAGATGTAGGCACTGCTCCCTCCTTGATGACATTTTGTGCTGATAATACCCCATAGAATTATCACTGGCTTGTTCTATTCCAAATGGTGGCATCCTCGCTCACTGGTCTCACTGTTTCATTTGATGGTGGTGTGCTTTTATCTGATTGTAAAACAAATAACTTCAAAAAGTAGGTTACCTTCACGTGTTAGTTCAAAATAGCATCCAATCAAATGAAACAGCGCCCTTCTGTCTTACAATGTGTAGCCATCTGATGCGGTCTGGTAAAAAATAAAATGTCATGCCATCCTCTTTTAGTCCAGCCAGCATCAGATACACGGGCTACACATACTGAGACAGGGAGGCGCTGTTTTGCTTGCTCGGATGCTTTATCTGACAATGATGGGTCTTTCTGTCGGGGCACATCAATATTTTATTTGGATGGGCAAGGAGGTACGGTAGGGCCCGCCCATAATGCCAGCCCAGCCAGCAATGCTCCCTCAAATGTTTTTCATCACTGAGCTACTGAACCCAAACTTGAACATTCTGACAATTCTGTGCAACTTCCGGCGCGTGTTTACTGTGAACACTGAGGTTGTACCCGCTTTAAGTTAGTTATTTTTTAAAAATGTATTTACTTTTTCCCCCTTTTTCGTGGTATCCAATTGTTACTTACAGTCTTGTCTCATCGCTGCAAGTCACGTACGGACTCGGGAGAGGCAAAGGTCGAGAGCCATGCGTCCACCGAAGCACAACCTAACCAAGCCACACTGCTTCTTGCCACAATGCCCGCTTAACCCGGAAGCCAGCTGCACCAATGTGTGGAGGAAACACCATACACCTGGCAACCGTGTCAGTGTGCATGCGCCCGGCCCACCACAGGAGTCGCTAAAGCGCGATGGGACAAGGACATCCCTGCTGGCCAAACCCTCCCCTAACCTGGACGACGCTGGGCCAATTGTGCGCCGCCCCATGGGTCTCCCAGTCACGGCCGGCTGCGACAGAGCCTGGACTCAAACCAGGATCTCTAGTGGCACAGCTAGCAACTGGGATGCAGTGCCATAGACCACTGCGCCACTCGGGAGGCCCCTTTTAAGTTAGTTTTAAGTGGTCAAGAAGGCTACTGTGGCTATATGATCATAATGTAGGCCTACCATCAAAAACAATGTAGAAAATGCATCCCATAACATTTTAACATGGAAATAGCTGTTCTATCGTTCCTCCTCCAGTAGCAGCCAATGTGTGGTGTTCAATGTAGACCTGCATTCCATGAGACTTTTGAAAAATACATGCAGGGCTTGATATTAACCTGTTTATCCACTTGTCCTTCAGACAAGGAGCTGACTGAAAATGTTGTGTTGTTTGACCACTTTACAAAATAATGTGCATAATTATTCCCATACCATTATTACAGAGAATCAGACAAATTATACTGCCCTCTGCCTACTGGCTACATGGTTTATTCAAGCATGTCTCAAAATACAACACTGCCTTTATCTGACATGTTGTCTGATGTTTAGAAATGCACATGTTTTGTGCTCTCGTAGGAAGCAATCACTCCATCATTACTGACTACAAATGATCTATATCTGGGCTAATAACTCACTAATTAGCAAAGGATATGAACAAACGTGCACAAGTCGCTACATGTTGCTTTTCGCTTTGATCTCAAAACAAGGACATCTACTCAAGACCGCAGATGCTGTAAAAACAGTCCAGTTCAAAGTAAATGGCACAGATCCATATATGGCAATAGTCTATTTGCATATAGGCCTATAGGCTTATGACACACCGGTCTGTGTAGAGTATTTTCCTGTCAATGCAATAGAATTCTACTCAGATGCGTTCTGCCTAGAATAAAATCTCTTGCATAGTTAGTTTTATTTGGTATGTTGCATTGAAAGTGGCTAATATTGCATTGATTCGATCACAATCCTCACAGTAAAGGGAAATGTGGATAGTGTTATCTAACGGGGAAAACTCTGTGCTTCTCTGCATGTGCTGATATTTCTTCTGTGTGGCAGTGCCGGGGAGCTGCACGCTCAGTTTAGAGGGAACATTGCCTGCAAGGTACTTGTATCCACCCACCCCCCTCCTGTCAATCAATATATCATGCATACTAACCTTCACACACACAATACCCACCCCAACAGACACTAGTATGTTGGGTAGTCAGTCACCCACACCATCCCCTCCTTGCTAATATCAAATGTTCTCCAATTTAAACTTTAAGACTTCAAGAGCAATCAACTACAACTCCATAATACAGAGAACTACAGTAGAAGTGGTAGCCTACTTGTAAACACGCCAACTATGACAACAAGACACGGACCATGGTGCTGAGTGTGATGTTGATACCACTGCAGATGTTGATGGGATCAGACTAAATAGAAGACATAATATTAGTCACATTAGCCTCTGCCGTATTTAGTTAGCTAACTAGCTAGCTAACGTAACCTAATGAAGCTAATGTTAGCTTGCAAAATTACAAATCTCATAGCCAGATAGCAGCTGGCTTTTTATTTATTTATTTAACCTTTATTTAACTAGGTATGTCAGTTAAGAACAAATTATTATTTACAATGACGGCCTACACCGGCCAAACCCTACCCGGATGACGCTGGGCCTATTGTGCGCCACCCTCTGGCTATTTACATTGATATGCTTTGAATGTTACCCAGCATATAAAAGCTAGCTAGCTAGATTTTGGTTTAGATCATCAAAAGTAGTTTGCTAGTTAGCTAGGCTACGTTATCTTAGCTTGATTAATTTTCTTCTGCACTGATGTTGGTTGATCGGATGCCTTCCTCTTTGAAGTGTAGGGGAAAATCGATGGAATAGCATCACTTTTCAACGTTCGAAAACATGGCAACCCCACCAGTTGAGACTTCAGTTCTATTTTGAAAATACAGACATTTTGATATTTCTCACAACAATTGGATACACATCCACGGCGCGGTACGACGTCCTGAAATCGCTATGAATTCTGGACATTGTTGTTTGCTTACAACCAGGAAAGGTAGCTCGCTCATTTCTACAGTACCAGTGAGATTCAGAAATGCTCATATATGCGTGTAGTGAGGAAATTCTCAATTTTTTGTTGTTGAAATATGACAGATATGTTAACATTAATGGACATACTGTAAATCGTGAAATAGAGCAGCGGTGAAATGTATCTTTAATGTCACCTGCCATGACTGATCAAAAGTAATTTTCTTATGGCTCTCTCTTGTCCCTCTGCAGCAGACATATGGGGAGCAATATGTTTGGAAAATCAAATCGCAATAAAATCACAGTATCAAATAGCATACCGTTGAAGTTTACCTTAGCCAAATATATTTAAACTCAGTTTTTCACAATTCCTGACATTTAATCCTAGTAAAAATAAATTCCCTGTCTAGGTCAGTTAGGATCACCACTTTATTTTATGAATGTGAAATGTCAGAATAATAGTAGAGAGAACGAATAATTTCAGATTTTATTTCTTTCATCACATTCCCAGTGGGTCAGAAGTTTATATATTACATATTACATGTTCAATTAGTATTTGATAGCATTGCCTTTAAATTGTTTAACTTGGGTCAAACGTTTTGGGTAGCCAACCACAAGCTCCCCACAATAAATTGGGTGAATTTTGGCCCATTCCTCCTGACAGAGCTGGTGTAACTGAGTCAGGGTTTGTAGGCCTCCTTGCTCGCACACACTTTTTCAGTTCTGCCCACAAATTTTCTATAGGGTTGAGGTCAGGGCTTTGTGGGATGGTGTTCTTCGGCTTGCAAGCCTCCCCCTTTCTCCTCCAAACATAATGATGGTCATAATTGCCAAACAGTTCTATTTTTGTTTCATCAGACCAGAGGACATTTCTCTAAAAAGTACGATCTTTGTCCCCATGTGCAGTTGCAAACCGTAGTCTGGCTTTTTTTGTGGCGGTTTTGGAGCCGTGGCTTCTTCCTTGCTGGGCGGCTTCTTCCTTGCTGGGCGTTTTACTGTGGATATACCTGTTGTACCTGTTTCCTCCAGCAACTTCACAAGGTCCTTTGCTGTTGTTCTGGGATTGATTTGCACTTTTCGCACCAAAGTACGCTCATCTCTAGGAGACAGAATGCGTCTCCTTCCTGAGCGTTATGATGGCTGTGTGGTCCCATGTTGTTTATACTTGTGTACTATTGTTTGTACAGCTGAACGTGGTATCTTCAGGCGTTTGGAAATTGCTTTCAAGGATGAACCAGACTTGTGGAGATCTACAATGTTTTTTCTGAGGTCTTGGCTGATTTCTTTTGATTTCCCCATCATGTCAAGCAGAGGCACTGAGTTTGAAGGTAGTCCTTGAAATACATCCACAGATACACCTTCAATTGACTCAAATGATGTCAATTAGCCTATCAGAAGCTTCTGAAACCGTGACATAATTTTCTGGAATTTTCCAAGCTGTTTAAAGACACAGTCAACGTAGTGTATGTAAACTTCTGACCCCCTGGAATTGTGATACAGTGAAGTATAAGTGAAATAATCTGTCTGTAAACAATTGTTGGAAAAATTACTTGTGTCATGCACAAAGTCGATGTCCTAACCAACTTGCCAAATTAACAAGAAATATATGGAGTGGTTGAAAAACAAGTTTGAATGACTCCAACCTAGGTGTATGTAAACTTCCGACTTCAACTGTACATATAGAATTGTGAGATTTGTGAAATTGCAATACATATTATATTGGCACCTTTGTATCATGATAATATCATATTGTGAGGTCCCTGGCAATTCCCAGCCCTAATAGTAAGCACTGTTGGCCGGCTAGTAAAATATTATGAGATTACAATTACATTAGTTTTACAATTACAATTAATTGACAATTACATTAGTTTTAGCTACCTTTGACTGGAAGATGCAGCTTGGTCCTTTTCTCTCACCTTGCACCTGGCTACCGGGGAAATTTTTTGGAAGGTTGTAGCTGTTTTTACTTCGCTTATTGTGGTGATTTTGTCAGAAGGAACATATCTGATTCTCCAATAATCAAACAGACAGATAAACTGTGGTTTATTCAGGTATTCATGACAGAAAAACAAACATTTTCATACAACTTCCTTGTTCATATCCAACACCCTGTTCTCGTATCATTTTTCAGTATTAGAAACAGACTTGGTCAGAAACAGAGTAACTATAAGTGTAGGCAACTGTAATTGTAGCTGACTGATTCTCATTACCCAGCCAAACAAATGTAGAATAACATTCTACACAAATGTAGGCTATAGGCTACGTAAAATAACCTGGTAGGCTTACTCTAGCAAGCAAACAAACAAAATCATTTGCATAGGCTATAGGCCGTACCTGTTTAAATAAAAATAAATTGACCTGTTTGTTGTTTCAAACTGTCTGAATTCCTTAGACAGGATTTTCAGCCAGGTTGGTTTTGCGTTTGGCCTTGTTGGCATAAATGTGACGAATCTTTGAATGAATAAAAGCAAGTATGCTTACCGGTAGCTCAAAAGTTGGAGCCAATTTTGTTACCATATTTACTTCATTTCTAGGTTGCGTGTACAGTTTCAGAATATAAACATTGCATGAGCTGAATTTAACGGCATCTTTGTGTAAGTAAATACAGTAGCCTACAACAAGCAGTGGCGATTTTAACATGAAAATATTGGTGGTGCAAAGCTCATATGCATCGAAACTGCATTGAATGCACTAATAACCAATCCCAGAAATAAGTTTTGAGCTTTGTGTCGTAGCCACGACAGACAAAGATAGATAGTTAAGCAAACTTTACTAGGCATGTTGTCAACCAGCACATGAATGAAGTAAGTAACAACTGGTTTCCGTTTCCTGTGTAACATCAATATGATCAACGTCAATATTGCTACATGTTCTCTATGCCTTTTTTGTAAAAAAAAATTTTTAAAAGGACAACAAAAAAAAGACTCCACCTAACTTTGGCTTGTATGTCCATGTCTGCAGTGGACAGAAATGTGAACTGAATGTTTGTTTACTGTCTCTGACTGTCCATTATTTGTTTTACCTTCATACAAATTCTTTCGGATGGCAGTACCAGACCTTCTGTGGGGAGTGTTGATTACATCAGGAGGTGCTTGACCTGAGATGTTTGGATCTTCTTGTTGAGGTGCAGCACTCACCTCTAGGCTGTGTTCAGCACCTTGCTGGCTCTGTGCCAGGCTCCACAACAGTGCGGAAATCCTCCTCTATTTCTCTGCTCTTCCTCAGGTGTTTCCTGTTCCTCCTGAAGACTTGTGCCTGTTCTGTCTTCACCTTGTAGGACCTTTGCTCCACAGGTCTGACTACTGTGGCCCTCTGCCACCGCTGTTTTTGTCCTGTGAGTGACTGAACTCTCACCCTGTCATCTCGTTGCAGCTCTGTGAGATCCTTAGCAGAGCTGTCGTAGTTCTTTGCCGGTTTCTGTTGTCTGTCTTTGAACTTCTCCAGCTGACAGTTTGCCATCCCCGGTCTCAGAAGATTTTCACTCATTATAAGTAGTGTCGTTGTACGCATGTATACTGTAGCTAAGAAAGTACTACTAAGTGTAGGTTGTGTAATGAGCTGTTAGTAGTGTTCACCACCCTAATAATTTGGTCCCCTTTTCCATCTTAATTTTGCCTACTGTTCTGACTTGGTGGTGCACGTAGTCAATAGCCTGTTTTAGAGAAATGTAATCATTGAATATTGTAAGAGCTTTCATTGTCTGCTTATACGCACCCTTTATTTATCGTACGCTTCTGACTTGGTGTACAGGGAGAACACTAAGAACGACCCATGTTCTGAATTATGTCGCTGTACATTTCAAAAGTGCTGAACAAATAGTTATATTGACTACGTCTGTCCTACTTTAATGTCTTAATCGAAATGACGGATTGCCTCTTATCCGCTTGTCGTCCCCTTATGCCATAGTTTGTACATCTCAATAGTCAGTAGAAACCACATTTGTTTAAGCAAGTCAGCCATATTAGCTATGTTTTTTTTAAATGGCAGGAAATGAGGCTGAATGAACTGTTTTGCTGCCAGACAAGGGTCTGCTAATAGCCAGGTGTAGCAGTGGTAAGGCGTTGGGACTCTGCTGTTGGGACAGCTTCATGTAGGCCCTAACAGTTTGTGGGCACCGTTTGTCACCGTTATAGTGCAATTCATGTATTGTTAAGTGTTGTGTAGTGGCTTTGCTGGCGTGCATCTAAAGAGGATTATTATTTTTTTGCCCTACCAAGATTTACATACTAAAATCGCCTCTGCGTTAGACAGTACATTGTAGCTAGACTAGTTTTGATCTATCCCATTACTCTTTGCAAAATACAAGACAGACCAGGAATTGACACGCTGTCTGACATAAAACAATGGTCTCAATGTTAAATGACTTTAGTTCACCTCTACCTTCATTTATCAGAATGTTGGGAATCAATCAAGTTTGTGTCTGCAGATGCGTGCATGCGTTCGTGTGAGGTCAATATTGTCAATCTATAAATGTTAATTCTTCTGCCGGTTTCTGATGATACAATTCTATGAAGTGGTTTAATTGTTGATCTAATCAATGTGCCTGTTTGATGACAGCCTTGTGACATACAGCCTGTCTCGTTGTGTAGGCCTACACCACTGCTATAAAGCCATCTTGACTTTAAATCATAGAGAGTCACACCCATGTCATCACCAACACCCCTTCTATCCTTTGTGACCATTGACCCCATAGAAGACAAGTCATTTCTTTCTATAGCCCAGTCAGGAAAGTGACATTTCCTGATCGCTGAGCTCAGCCAGGTCCCAGATCCCCATTGTTCTTCAGACGAAACCTTGCAGTCTACTTATCCTCCCTCCTCCCCCTTCGGTCCTTACAGTTAATTATTTGGAACAGGGTCTATGTGAGCGGTGTGATTTGGTCCTGGCTGAGCTTGAGACTTGGACAAAAGGCCATGGGATTTATTTCAGAGAGTAGAGAGAAGGCAATCTGAAGAATCCCTCCAACCTTTCTTTGAACGAGAGGGAAAAGGAGGGAGAGAGGAACAAGTCTGTTTGAAGGCTTTCTCACGCTTGTGCATTTGTCTTTTCTAGCATGTCTCAATTATGAACTGTAGAGTTAGTTAGTGAAGGAAAATAGTGTAAAATAGTGCCGTGAAGTGCTTTGTGATGCCGTGAAGTGATGCCGTGAAGTTTCTGCTGATTGGCAAGTTGGTTGCAGTTGACAACAAAGCAGCATGACAGAAATATGCCACGTTTTTGAACTACCTGTAGTTTCTTTGAGAAGATACATAAAGCGATCTGTGCATTTGAACAACAGCTTAAATACACCCATTTCACATTTACTTGTCAAAAACTGAGTGATTGCTGCTGCACAAGCTGAAACATTTCTTAACAGATCAGATTATACTATTTAGAACAAGCAGGCAGCTCACAAACGAACGAGTCCAACAGGGTCACTGGTTACCACAGCTTCAAAGTCATGAAGCCTGCCTATTTCTACAATTTATCTTCTTAAAATGTGATTTTAAACCTAACCTTAACCCTGACATAAACCACCATGTTAACCTTATGCCTAACTTAACTAAAACTTTTTTTTTACAATATAAGCCATTTGAATTTGTGACTGTGGTAACTAGTGGAAACCAGGGAGGTCGCAACAAGCATGCAGATGCAATAAGTGAAAATGCATCTAACTGGGGATAGCTAGCTAACATAATGTCACAATGCCAAGAGTGTGTGAAGCTGTCATCAAGGCAAAGGGTGGCTACTTTGAAGAAGCACTTTTTGGTTACGACATGATTCCATATGTGTTATTTCATAGTTTTCATATGTGTTATTTCATAGTTTTTAATTCTACACTGTAGAAAATAGTATAAATAAAGAAAAACACTTGAATGAGTAGGTGTGAAAACGTTTGACTGGTACTGTAGTTGTCCAGTTTTTCATGGCCCAAGGCTTTCACGACTGTTATGATTATTTATTTACAAGTGAATTACAATTAGTGTTTTGTACCTGATAGAGCAGATCCAGTCTAACATGCAGAAAGTAAGCCATCCTGGCACGAGAGACACATTGGGGGAGGGAGACTGGAGTAGACCCAGAAGCTATGACTGAATGCACATTTGAGCACCCCATGACGCTCTATTTACTTTGTGCTGCAGTTCCCCCTCATGGCAAATAGCTGGCAAAATCATCCAAGCAATGTTGGCAAGGCCTATGCAGTGATGGAGCTGCAGCTGCTGGTAGTCACTGAGGGGCAGAGTAGTATGTAACTGAGCAGCAATATATTTTTGAAACAGGAAAATTCACAAATTTACCACACTTTTATGATACATAAAACTTTTTTTTTTAAATCAATCACACATTAATAATTTTTTTTACCAACCCCTAACGTCCTAATGGGCGGGCCGCCGTGGGATGGCAAATGACACTAAACCTTTTTTTAGTGTTGACTTTTGTTTGTTCTTAATTGCTGTGTTATGTTGTACTGCTACCTTTTCATGTGTTGCTGCCATGCTATGTTGTTGTCTTACTGTAGGTCTCTCTTTATGTAGTGTTATGGTGTCTCTCTTGTCGTGATGTGTGTTTTTTCATATCTTAAAAAAAAATGGTATCACAGCCACCGTTCCCGCAGGAGGCCTTTTGCCTTCTGGTAGATCATCATCGTAAATAAAATAAAAAAATACCTATTGAGATACTGGAGCTTGCTAGATTGCCTAATGACTTGTATAACAGCAATGGTTGTTTGGAGTCTATCATTTTTAACCTTGAACCTTTATGCTAATAGTTTCCCCCCTCCATTATCCTTCTTGGTCATCTTCAATGGTGTCATGTTTCCAGCTTCCAGACATTTCTTTGGCTTCTCACCCCTTAGTGGTCAGACATTTCCTTTCCTTTTATTTTACTAAGTTTAGAGGTCATTCAAGTACAAGAATGTGCAAGATGACTAAGATGGTTGTTACTAGTTACCACACCCACAAAGTCAAAATTGGCTTGATCGTAAACATTCATGAATACAGAAATGAGCTTTTTGTTCTTAAGGTTAAGCATAACGTTGTTCTTAAGGTTAAGCATAACCTTAACAGTGTGGTTAAAGTTTAAAATCTGATTTTAAGGGGGTTATGACTTTGTGGATGTGGTAACTTGTGATGACCCAAGAAGATGCACATTGAACTCAATCCTCCAGTATCTACTGTCATACTTTATGGTTTCTCATACAGTTGCATTGTCTGTAAGTAACTGCTATTGAATTATATTTTGTTGTTTCATGACCAGATCATTGTTATGTTGCTACATTTTGTGAAACTTCTATGGTAGCTAGCTACTGGTGGAATGGTGCTAAGTTTACTTTATTAGACTCGATATACTGCATTGTATGCTGTCTCTTTCCTTTGTATCATTACTTTGGGGTTTGAATTGTGTAATCCCTTTACAAATAATACATTCTGAGTTATTTTTTAAATTTATTTTTTAAATTTCTTATAAATCACCATTTTGTGGGGGGGGGCAATCACAAAAAAAAATGTTTGGGGGGGGGAGCAATCCCAAGTGTGGCGCTGCCCCTAACGCCCTAATGGGTGGGCCACCGCCACCGGATGGCAAATGACACTAAACCTTTTTTGAGTGTTTACGTTTTACATTCTCATTTTCTTATTTACTGTGTTATGTTGTGTTTACGGACATATTCAATCGATCCCTATCCCAGTCTGCTGTTCCCACATGCTTCAAGAGGGCCACCATTGTTCCTGTTCCCAAGAAAGCTAAGGTAACTGAACTAAACGACTACCGTCCCGTAGCACTCACCTCCGTCATCATGAAGTGCTTTGAGAGACTAGTCAAGGACCATATCACCTCCACCCTACCTGACACCCTAGACCCACTCCAATTTGCTTACCGCCCAAATAGGTCCACAGACGATGCAATCTCAACCACACTGCACACTGCCCTAACCCATCTGGACAAGAGGAATACCTATGTGAGAATGCTGTTCATCGACTACAGCTCAGCATTTAACACCATAGTACCCTCCAAACTCGTCATCAAGCTCGAGACCCTGGGTCTCGACCCCGCCCTGTGCAACAGGGTACTGGACTTCCTGACGGGCCGCCCCCAGGTGGTGAGGGTAGGTAACAACATCTCCACCCTGCTGATCCTCAACACTGGGGCCCCACAAGGGTGCGTTCTGAGCCCTCTCCTGTACTCCCTGTTCATCCACGACTGCGTGGCCACGCACGCCTCCAACTCAATCATCAAGTTTGCGGACGACACAACAGTGGTAGGCTTGATTACCAACAACGACGAGACGGCCTACAGGGAGGAGGTGAGGGCCCTCGGAGTGTGGTGTCAGGAAAATAACCTCACACTCAACGTCAACAAAACTAAGGAGATGGCGTACACATCCTCGGCGTACACATCACAGACAAACTGAATTGGTCCACCCACACAGACAGCATCGTGAAGAAGGCGCAGCAGCATCTCTTCAACCTCAGGAGGCTGAAGAAATTCAGCTTGTCACCAAAAGCACTCACAAACTTCTACAGATGCACAATCGAGAGCATCCTGTCGGGCTGTATCACCGCCTGGTACCGCAACTGCTCCGCCCACAACCGTAAGGCTCTCCAGAGGGTAGTGAGGTCGGGCACAACGCATCACCGGGGGCAAACTACCTGCCCTCCAGGACACCTACACCACCCGATGTCACAGGAAGGCCATAAAGATCATCAAGCACAACAACCACCCGAGCCACTGCTTGTTCACCCCGCTATCATCCAGAAGGCGAGGTCAGTACAGGTGCATCAAAGCTGGGACCGAGAGACTGAAAAACAGCTTCTATCTCAAGGCCATCAGACTGTTAAACAGCCACCACTAACATTGAGTGGCTGCTGCCAACACACTGACTCAACTCCAGCCACTTTAATAATGGGAATTGATGGGAATTGATGTAAAATATATCACTAGCCACTTTAAACAATGCTACTTAATATAATGTTTACATACCCTACATTATTTATCTCATATGTATACGTATATACTGTACTCTATATCATCTACTGCATCTTTATGTAATACATGTATCACTAGCCACTTTAAACTATGCCACTTTGTTTACATACTCATCTCATATGTATATACTGTACTCAATACCATCTACTGCATCTTGCCTATGCCGCTCTGTACCATCACTCATTCATATATCTTTATGTACATATTCTTTATCCCTTTACACTTGTGTGTATAAGGTAGTTGTTTTGGAATTGTTAGCTAGATTACTCGTTGGTTATTACTGCATTGTCGGAACTAGAAGCACAAGCATTCCGCTACACTCGCATTAACATCTGCTAACCATGTGTATGTGACAAATAAAATGTGATTTGATTTGATTTGATGTTGTGCTGGTGCCTGTTGAGATACTGGAGATAGCTAGATTGTCTAATAACTTGTAAAACAGCAACAGTTGTTTGGTGTTTTATATATTTTTACTTTTAGTTACAGTAGGCTAATAGTTTCCCACCCTCCATTATTAGTTTCCAGCTAAATATTTATTTGGCTTCTCACCCCCTCGTGGTATGATGGTTCTTTCCTTGGTATCATTACTTTGGGGCTTGAATTGTGTAATCCCTCTGTATATGCACATAATGTTCTTAATTCTGAGTTATTTTTGATTGAGTATTTATTTTTCCTCGTAGTTTCATCTTGTATCATTAAAGTGGACAAAGATGATCACGATCTTGACTCCTGAATTATGATAAGGCATTTAGCTGTGTGTTAACTCATACCGTAGCGTAATACGATGGAGAACGGAATAGTGAAAAGACAGCAGAAGGAACCTTCGTCTCCCTCGTCAAGACTCCGTGCAACTCACCAAGCCCATGTCAGACACCCATCCATGCCTGATGTGGAACCTATTCCAGATGATGAACCACTGACATCACCAGCACAAAAGGGAGACACTGCCCAGCACCATGGAGCAGTAGACCAACGCAACGACCCCCGCAACACTTCCACAGCAAAAACCGAATCATCAATCCGAACGTTCTAAATCCTCAAATCACAACCAGACAAGAAATTAACCAAGTTTTATACATGTCATACACCCCCCCATTTACAAATGTATACATACAACATACAAACAACAACTTACAGAAAACACACAAACCGTGACTACATCTCATCTGCCCAGACCCGCATGCTAACATCCCCTTCCCTAGCATCTGCATTGTTGTTTGCCACTTGGTCTTAAATTGTACTATTTTGTTTTTCTCGGTCGCCCATGCTATTTCAATATTTCAATAATAAATTATTTGATTTTTCCATTGTGTTAATGATGGCGGATTGACTGATTTCCAAGTTTTTTGTATATGTTTTTTTCAAGATGAGTGATATGAAGAGAATCGTCGAGCCCATTGCGTATGTCACTACAACCCCATATGCCATGTCTTGAAATATGCAGACAGACAGAATAAAAGTAGGCTTACATTATACTTCTTACAGTCATAATAAATTATAATAAATTCTATACATTAGTTTATACTGGATGAAGCGTATATTTTCGTTAACTGTAATTTTCTTAGTTATGCTCCTACGTTCCCTCCATCTTGTGAAAACATCAGTTATTTGTACATCTTGGTTCCAATAGTTTATATATTTTTTAAAGAGATTGTCAGTAGATAGGCTCTCTGCAAGGTTTTGTATATGTTCCCTATCATATGAACACTTGTGATAGGTAACTTTTACGTTCCACAATCTACATTGGTCAGTCCTAAATTGCTTTTTAATTCTGTCATGGAAATAAATGTATTGACTATTACCAAGTCATTTACGTTTTCTATGCGTTTAGTATTCCATGTGGAACAGTTTATCTGTGAATTCTGGTTGAAAAAGCTAGCCTTTGCTCTCCTGACTGACTGTGTATTGCATCCTGACTTCCCTGAACAGTTGCATATCGTGGGGACTATTCGATGCTATTGCAGTCTGCCACAGGATGTTTTTGTGCTTGTCAAGGGCAGTCAGGTCTGGAGTGAACCAAGGGCTATATCTGTTCTTGGTTCTGCATTTTTTGAACGGGGCATGCTTATCTAAGATGGTGAGGAAATTACTTTTAAAGAATGACCAGGCATGCTTGACTGACAGGATGAGGTCAATATCCTTCCAGGATACCCGGGCCAGGTCGATTAGAAAGGCCTGCTCGCAGAAGTGTTTTCGGGAGCGTTTGACAGTGATGTGGGGTGGTCGTTTGACCGCAGGCCCATAGCGGATACAGGCAATGAGGCAGTGATCGCTGAGATCCTGATTGAAAACAGCGGAGGTGTATTTGGAGGGCAGGTTGGTCAGGATAATGTCTATGAGGGTGCCCATGTTTACAGATTTAGGGTTGTACCTGGTGGGTTCCTTGATGATTTGTGTGAGATTGAGGGCATCTAGCTTAGATTGTAGGACTGCCGGGGTGTTAAGCATATCCCAGTTTAGGTCACCTAACAGACCAATATCCGACGTTAGATGTGGGGCGATCAATCCCAACAATGCTACTAAAGTAACCCCTGCTACTACTAACATGGCCCATGCCTATAGCCTCCTTCAATTACGGTCCCTACAGCGACTGCCGTGAGAATTAGTCCTGCATGTAATCTGTCAAGTGTTCGCTGGCTGTTAGAAATTGGGAAAGAGATTCATGTGTTGGAAGAATATCCAACCTAACAAAACTCCGAATCACAGGTTTCTTGAAAGTTGACCATAGTGTCTGAAATGCCACCACTATCTCTTCTACTCTCACCATGATCTGGGTATGCGTAATGTTCAATTTAACTGAATTAACTCCCTATATGGTGCACAGTTAGCTGTCCTCCCTCTCCTATGACCTATCTCCTGTAACAATATACAGTCTCTGGGGAAGATACTTCTCTATCACCATGACCTTAATTCATCAGCCCCCACAGATCTTCCCTGCAGTCACGTTCCATCCCACATAACAGCCCTATGTAAACATTCAAACACCTCGCCTCCTGCTACAGATACATTTGCACATATATCATTCCATCTAACCCATAACACACTAGTCACTACTCCTAATGCACTTCTTCAGCTATAAACATACTAAAACACTCTCAAATCAATTAGTCAATATACATCAGTCCCTCCTCTGGAACAAAGATCACTCTTATGTTCCACGAAACCTAAAAACATATTGACTTGAAAAGGAAAGAGAGAGAAAAATACATGTGTAATAACTTCACACCACCCATTGATGCGAATAAAACTAGGGGGAAAAAAACATCCATACGTTACATTCCATGCCCATGTTATGCTAGTCTCCATGCCCTCTCCTTCATTTTCATCCTTGGACGTTATCGAAAACACAGACTATGAGCCTTGTATGTAATTAATTGTACCGTAACATCCAGCCATCGCTATGTATTGATCCAATTTAACATTATAATTCTGATTACATGGTAAAACAAAAGAGAAAAAAATATATACCGTTGAAGTCGGATGTTTACATACACTTAGGTTGTAGTCATTAAAACTCGTTTTTCAACCACTCCATGAATTTCTTGTTAACAAACTGTAGTTTTTGCAAGTCGATTAGGACATCCACTTTGTGCATGACACAAGTCATTTTTCCAAAAATTGTTTACAGACAGATTATTTCACTTATAATTCACTGTATCACAATTCCCGTGGGTCAGAAGTTTACATACAATAAGTTAACTGTGCCTGTAAACAGCTTGGAAAATTCTGGAAAATAATGTTATGGCTTTAGAAGCTTCTGATAGGCTAATTGACATCTTTTGAGTCAATTGGAGGTGTACCTGTGGATGTATTTCAAGGTCTACCTTCAAACTCAGTGCCTCTTTGCTTGATATCATGGAAAAATCAAAAGAAATCAGCCAAGACTCAGAAAAGTCTGGTTCATCCTTGGGAGCAATTTCCAAACACCTGAATGGGACCACACAGCTGTCATGCCGCTCAGGAAGGAGATGCGTTCTGTCTCCTAGAGATGAAGTACTTTAGTGCGAAAAGTGCAAATCAATCCCAGAACAACAGAAAAGGACCTTGTGAAGATGCTGGAGGAAACGGGTAGAAAAGTATCTATATCCACAGTAAAACGAGTCCTATATCGACATAACCTGAAAGGCCGCTCACCAGGGAAGAAGCCACTGCTCCAAAACTGCCATAAAAAAGCCAGAGTACGGTACATGGGATCAAAGATCATACTTTTTAGAGAAATGTCTTCTGGTCTGATGAAACAAAAATAGAACTGTTTAGCCATTATGATCATTGTTATGTTTGGAGGAAAAATGGGGAGGCTTGAAAGCCAAAGAACACAATTCCAACCGTGAAGCGCGGGGGTGGCAGCATCATGTTGTGGGGGTGCTTTGCTGCAGGATGGA
Source organism: Oncorhynchus tshawytscha (assembly GCF_018296145.1). Taxonomy (NCBI): domain Eukaryota; kingdom Metazoa; phylum Chordata; class Actinopteri; order Salmoniformes; family Salmonidae; genus Oncorhynchus; species Oncorhynchus tshawytscha. Next base: position 15,661,792 of record NC_056439.1, on the reverse strand, counting down.
CTGGTGCACTTAACAAAGTGGATGGCATCATGAGGCTGGAAAAATATGTGGATATATTGAAGCAACATCTCAAGACATCAGTCTTGTTAAAGCTTGGTCATCAGACCAAGTTAAAGCTTGGTCGCAAATGGGTCTTCCAAATGGACAAGGACCAAGCATACTTCCAAAGTTGTGGCAAAATGGCTTAAGGACAACAAAGTCAAGGTATTGGAGTGGCCACCGAAAAGCCCTGACCTCAATCCTATAGAAGATTTGTGGGCAGAACTGAAAAAGCGTGTGCGAGCAAGGAGGCCTACAAACCTGACTCAGTTACACCAGCTCTGTCAGGAGGAATGGGCCAAAATTCACCCAAATTATTGTGGGAAGCTTGTTGAAGGCTACCCGAAATGTTTGACCCAAGTTAAACAATTTAAAGGCAATGCTACCAAATACTAATTGAGTCTATGTAAACTTCTGACCTACTGGGAATGTGATGAAAGAAATAAAAGCTTAAATAAATCTCTCTAATATTATTCTGACATTTCACATTCTTAAAATAAACTGGTGATCCTAACTGACATTACTGGAATTTTAGAAAGCCCTTTTTAATTCCCTGGTCCACTGAGGATAGATGCAGAACCTCAGTCTGACACCATTAAAAGGTAATTTACCACCTTCACAAGTGCAGTCTCAGTGCTATGATGGGGTCTAAAACCAGACTGAAGCGTTTCGTATACATTCTTTGGTCGCCAGCTGGACGTTGTTTCCTCCAACACATTGGTGCGGCTGGCTTCCGGGTTAAGCAAGCAGTATATCAGGAAGCAGTGCGGCTTTTCAGGGTCGTGTTTCGGAGGACGCATGGCTCTCGACCTTCGCATCTCCCGAGTCCATACAGGGGTTGCAGCGATGGGACAAGACTGTAACTACCAACTGGGGAGAAAAATGGCTGAAAAGTACAAAAAAACAGCATGATCATTAGAAGTTGCACCTTGTGTCACACGACACAATGCCACTGATGTCTCAAGTTGAGGGCACATGCAATTGGTATTTTGATGGCAGGAATGTTCACCAGAGCTGTTGCCAGCTCTCTACCATAAACCGCCTCCAACATCGTTTTAGAGAATTTGGCAGTATGATTTCCTTATATGAACTGTAACTCAGTAAAATCATAGACATTTTTGCATGTTGCGTTTATATTTTTGTTCAATACATGTCTCAAGTAAAAGCCTTGGGTAGCGAGTTGATACAATTCCAAGTCTGGAAGTTTAAAACCACCCTCAGACTTAAGGAGATGGAAAACATCCCTTTTTATTCTATGAATGTTAATTTCCCATATAAAGTCTGTTATGGCCGAGTATACTTCTTTAATAGAATGTCTTGGGTGGGGTAATTGGTATTAGCCATGCCATTCTAAAAAGGTTTATTTAACATGTAAGATTTATGGGAAGATTATTCAATTTAATTAGATCTGCTTTCATATTGTTGAGTAATGGAGTAAAGTTATCTTTATATATTTGTTGTTTGTTGTCACTTATTAAGCAATCTAAATATTGAATTATATTTTTGGTCCATTGAAAAGGTTGCTATAGATTGTGTTATTATTATTTTTACGATTGACACTATATATTTTTTTCCAAGTTAATTTTATATCCTGAGATTTTAGCGAGTATTTTTTTAGCAAAGTTTCAATATTGGTCAGGCATATAAGGAGATCATCTGCAAATAAGTTTCTTCTTTCCACACAAAATCCCCAAAGAGCTACACAGGCAACAGCAATGTACAGTCAAAAAGCACCTGTGTCAGTTCACAAAACCAAAACGTAATTGTTTGCTGATTCCCCCATAAATGACATAGATAAGAAACTGAAGAACTCAAGAAGCAATGTCCCCATTCACAACAAGCCACATCCTTTCAGCAGATGCTGTGGTTTTAGAGAATGGACCATTTAGAACCGCAAGGCCTTCTTAAAGGAATATGGAATCTGTTTCAAATTGTTGCACCTCCTCAGCTCACTTGGCACAAGACTGCAACATGTCTGTTAATTGTTCAGAGTGCAAGAGTGAAAGCCACAGTACAGCTCTTCACCGAGGTCCAGCCCCCTGGACTACTATGGCCTCCTCTGCCTCAGCAGAGAGGACATCAGTGGAGCATCCTGCTCAATGCTTCTGTCTATAGTATGAGCTGGTCAGTATGTGTAAGTAATCCTTTCTAACGTAGCTAACATTGAACCTGGTTGGTTAGTTACCTGCAGATTCATGCAGGGTAGTAACTTTATGAGTTGGGATTATGGTTAATTTTTTAGCTAGCTAGCTACATGTCTAAACAAAAGAGTCCACTACTTAAGTACCTATTTCAATAGAATGTTTATGATGTCACCGCGACAGCTGTCGATAGACGTAACTGGTAAATTTGCTTCGGCTATCTACTCCAATTTCAGAGCACTCTTGTCTGAGTGTGCCAGAGAGCAGAATGACTGATGAAGTCCAGTGACACACACACACACACACACACACACACACACACACACACACACACACACACACACACACACACACACGGTAGGATATTCAGGTCAGAAAAAGCTTTATTGCCCTCACATGGTAGTATTTAATGAGGTCACCTCTATCTTCAACTAGGTAGTCAATCATGCAACGTAAAACCACTTCTCCTGTCTCCTCTTTGGGGGAATTGCTTGGGTTCTGAAATGAGGTATTCCACACAAACCACATACCATTACAGTTTTTTCAATTGCTATCATGCATTGGTCAAAACTGAAGTCATATAGTTGAAACTCTTCACACAGTCAGAGAAACAGAAGTGCAGACTTGTTGCTGTGCGTTTTGTTGCCAACCTTACTTTGCTACCTGACAACTTTACGGTTTTTACTTTTTAATTACCATTTATATTTTTAGTTTTTCCCTCACTCAAATTTTTTAAATTCAACTTTTTCACTCCGGACACTTTATCTGGACATGGTTCGGCAGGACTTCCAACAGCCGAAGCTAAGTAGTAACATTAACATGATGCCTTCTATTTGCAGTCGGGGTAATTTCTAATTGCAAGGGTCATTTCAGTGTAGGAAAGGATGAAACAGCGTCTGTGCCACCAGTAAGTACAGATAGTAACGTTAGTACAAATCCCCTCGCAAGGTCCCCGCAGCCGGACAACTTTCTCATGGCTTTTGGAGGGAAAAGCTGTGCAGGAATGCTCAACCGGTGTCGCTCATTCAGCCAACAGAAACTTTCCACTGGTTTTCCCCATTAAGCAGCGAATCGGAGTCTGAGGCCGAGCCTTCTCTGGTCTCTACTCCTCCCGTTACTGGGTCTGAGACACCGAAGCTTCCCACCATTAGCTCTGACAAATTGAAAACCCTAGTCATTGGCGACTGCATTACCCGCAGTATTAGACTTAAAACAAATCATCCAGCGATCATACACTGTTTACCAAGGGGCAGGGCTACCGACGTTAAGGCTAATCTGAAGATGGTGCTGGAGAAAGCTAAAACTGGCGAGTGTAGAGAGTATAGAGATATTGTTATCCACGTCGGCACCAACGATATTAGGATGAAACAGAGGGGGTCAGAGGTCGCCAAGCGCAACATAGCTTCAGCCTGTAAATCAGCTAGAAAGTTGTGTCGGCTTCGAGTAATTCTCTCTGGCCACCTCCTAGTTAGGGGGAGTGATGAGCTCTACAGCAGAGTCTCACAACTCAACCGCTGGTTGAAAACTGTTTCCTGCCCCTCCCAAAAGATAGAATTTGTAGATAATTGGCCCTAGTCAATGAACTAATCACTGATCATAATCTTGATGTGATTGGCCTGACTGAAACATGGCTTAAACCTGATGAATTTACTTTGTTAAATGAGGCCTCACCTCCTGGTTACACTAGTGACCATATCCCCCATGCATCCCGCAAAGGTGGAGGTGCTGCTAACATTTACGATAGCAAATTTCAATTTACAAAACCCCCCCCGATGTTTTCGTCTTTTGAGCTTCTATTCATGAAATCTATGCAGCCTACTCAATCACTTTTTATAGCTACCTGGTATACAGAAAATACCCGAGCTCTGAAGCAAGCTTCCAGAAAATTGGAACGGAAATGGCGCCACACCAAACTGGAAGTCTTCCGACTAGCTTGGAAAGACAGTACCGTGCAGTATCGAAGAGCCCTCACTGCTGTTCGATCATCCTATTTTTCCAACTTAATTGAGAAAAATAAGAACAATCTAAAATTTATTTTTGATACTGTCGCAAAGCTAACTAAAAAGGAGCATTCCACAAGTTAGGATGGCTTTCACTTCAGCAGTAATACATTAATGAACTTCTTTGAGGAAAAGATCATGATCATTAGAAAGAAAATTAGGGACTCCTCTTTAAATCTGAATATTCCTCCAAAGCTAAGTTGTCCCGAGTCTGCACAACTCTGCCAGGACCTAGGATCAAGAGAGACACTCAAGTGTTTTAGTATTATATCTCTTGACACAATGATGAAAATAATCATGGCCTCTTAACCTTCAAGCATCATACTGGACCCTATTCCTACTAAACTACTGAAAGTGCTGCTTCCTGTGCTTGGCCCTCCTATGTTGAACATAATAAACAGCTCTCTATCCACCGGATGTGTACCAAACTCACTAAAAGTGGCAGTAATAAGGCCTCTCTTGAAAAAGCCAAATATTGACCCAGAAAATATAAAAAACTATCGGCCTATATCGAATCTTACATTCCTCTCAAAATGTTTTGAAAAAGCTATTGCGCTGCAACTCACTGCCTTCCTGAAGACAAACAATGTATACGAAATGCTTCAGTCTGGTTCTAGACCCCATCCGCACCCGCACTGAGACTGCACTTGTGAAAGTGGTAAATTACCTTTTAATGGTGTCAGACCGAGGCTCTGCATCTGTCCTTATGCTCCTAGACCTTAGTGCTGCTTTTGATACCATCGATCACCACATTCTTTTGGAGAGATTGCAAACCCAAATTGGTCTACACGGACAAGTTCTGGCCTGGTTTAGCTCTTATCTGTCGGAAAGATATCAGTTTGTCTCTGAGAATGGTGTGTCCTCTGACAAATCAACTGTAAATTTCGGTGTTCCTCAAGGCTCTGTTTTAGGACCACTATTGTTTTCACTATATATTTTACCTCTTGGGGATGTCATTCGAAAACATAATGTTAACTTTCACTGCTATGCGGATGACACACAGCTGTTCATTTCAATGAAACATGGTGAAGCCCCAAAATTTCCCTCGCTAGAAGCCTGTGTTTCAGACATAAGGATGGCTGCAAACGTTCTACTTTTAAACTCGGACAAAACCGAGATGCTTGTTCTAGGTCCCAAGAAACAAAGTGATCTTCTGTTGAATATGACAATTAATCTTGATGGGTGTACAGTTGTCTCAAATAAAACTGAAGGACCTCGGCGTTACTCTGGACCCTAATCCCTCTTTTGACGAACATATCAAGACTGTTTCAAGGACAGCTTTTTTCCATCTACGTAACATTTCAGAAATCAGAAACTTTATGTCCAAAAATGATGCAGAAAAATTAATCCATGCTTTTGTTACTTCTAGGTTAGACTACTGCAATGCTCTACTTACTGGCTACCCAGATAAAGCACTAAATAAAGTTAGTGCTAAATACGGCTGCTAGAATCCTGACTAGAACCAAAAAATGTGATTATATTACTCCAGTGCTAGCCTCCCTACACTGGCTTCCTGTTAAGGCAAGGGCTGATTTCAAGGTTTTACTGCTAACCTACAAAGCATTACATGGGCTTGCTCCTACCTATCTTTCCAATTTGGTCTTACCGTACGCTACGGTCACAAGACGCAGGCCTCCTAATTGTCTATAGAATTTCTAAGCAAACAGCTGGAGGCAGGGCTTTCTCCTATAGAGCTCCATTTTTATGAAATGGTCTGCCTACCCATGTGAGAGACTTTACTGAAGACTCATCTCTTCAGTTGGTCATATGATTGAGTGTAGTCTGGCCTAGGAGTGTGAAGGTGAACGGAAAGGCTCTGGAGCAACGAACCACCCTTGCTGTCTCTGCCTGGCCGGTTCCCCTCTCTCCACTGGGATTCTCTGCCTCTAACCCTATTACAGGGGCTGAGTCACTGGCTTACTGGTGCTCTTCCATGCCGTCCCTAGGAGGGGTGTGTCACTTTAATGGGTTGAGTCACTGACGTGATCTTCCTGTCTGGGTTGGCGCCCCCCCTTGGGTTGTGCCGTGGCGGAGATCTTTGTGGGCTATACTCAGCCTTGTCTCAGTAAGTTTGGTGGTTGAAGATGTCCCTCTAGTGGTGTGGGGGCTACGCTTTGGCAAAGTGGGTGGGGTTATATCCTGCCTGTTTGGCCCTGTCCGGGGGTATCATCGGATGGGGCCACAGTGTCTCCTGACCCCTCCTGTCTCAGCCTCCAATATGTATGCTGCAGTACTTTATGTGTCAGGGGGCTAGGGTCAGTTTGTTATATCTGGAGTACTTCTCCTGTCTTATCCGGTGTCCTGTCTGAATTTAAGTATGCTCTCTCTAATTCTTTCTTTCTTTCTCTCTCTCAATGAGGACCTGAGCCCTAGGACCATGCCTCAGGACTACCTGGCAGGATGACTCCTTGCTGTCCCCAGTCCACCTGGCCGTGCTGCTGCTCCAGTTTCAACTGTTCTGCCTGCGGCTATGGAAGCCTGACCTGTTCACCGGACGTGCTACCTGTCCAAGACCTGCTGTTTTCAACTCTCTAGAGACAGCAGGAGCGGTAGAGATACTCTGAATGATCGGCAATGAAAAGCCAACTGACATTTACTCCTGAGGTGCTGACTTGTTGCACCCTCGACAACTACTGTGATTATTATTATTTGACCATGCTGGTCATTTATGAACATTTGAACATCTTGGCCATGTTCTGTTATGATCTCCACCCGGCACAGCCAGAAGAGGACTGGCCACCCCTCATAGCCTTGTTCCTCTCTAGATTTCTTCCTAGGTTTTGGCCTTTCTAGGGAGTTTTTCCTAGCCACCGTGCTTCTACACCTGCATTGCTTGCTGTTTGGGGTTTTAGGCTGGGTTTCTGTACAGCACTTTGAGATATCAGCTGATGTAAGAAGGGCTTTATAAATACATTTGATTTGATTTAAGGCCCTGGTAGTTAATACACGGGCACATGGTTTTGTTCTTCTTCTCCACAAAGAAGAACCCTGCGCTGGCAGGGGAGGCAGATGGACGAATACTCCCTGCAGCAAGAGAGTCCTCAATGTACATTTCCATGGTCTTGGTCTCTGGACCCAAAAGAGATTAAAGCCGCCCCCGAGGCAGAGTAGTTCCCTTGGAGAAGATTGATAGCGCACTAATAGGGTCGATACGGAGGGAGAGATGTAGTGTGAACCTTGTTGAAAACCTACTGGAGGTCCTGTTACTCCGTGGGAATGGCGGAGTGATCCGATGCTTCTCCAAGCCCGCAGGAAGATGTCGCGGAGTAGGTTGCGCCGACTTCAGACAGTGCGCGTGGCAAAACGGGCTCCAACCCATGATAGAACCAGTAGCCCAGTCAATCAGAGGATTGTGCCTCTGGAGCCATGAAAACCCCAAAACCACGTGTGCATGAGGGGATTCAATGATCAGGAACTGCATAGACTCACTGTGATTAACTGCCACTCTCAGGTTAATGGGAAACCTGTGGGTGTGGGTGTCTCTGCCAATAGAGCATCCATCCATCCATGGAAATGTAGAGGGGTTGTGTGGGGATTCCCAGCTCCAACACCAGGGTAGCGTCCATAAAGCTCTTGTCGGCCCCATAGTCAATGAGCACCCAGAGAGATTTGGACTGAGAGTTGAGAGAGTTGAGATCCATGGGAAGATCTAGTGCTGCAAGCTCGTCTTTAACCACCTCCGATAATCCATGCAGGAACATGTCAAACAGAGCTTTCGGGTTGCAGGCACTCTCAGCGGGCCAAAGGTCAGAGTCTGACAAGGACAGGACGGCAGTCAGGGTCAGGGCAGGCAGAAGTTCAAAAACCAGGTCAGAATCAGGCAGGTACAGAACGGCTGGAAGGCTCAGGGTCAGGGCAGGCAGAAAGGTCAAAACCGGAAAGGCTGGAAACAAAAACTAGAGAGCGGGGCAAAACAGGTGCATAAGCTAATGATCCATCATGTATGACATTCCTGGGAGTGTGTGAACTTAATTTTTGTATTACCATAACATTTTTGTATGTTCTCTATAGTTATGTATTTGAAAATGTATCAATTGACCAATTCTGTACATTTGGGCAAACTCCTGGCAGACCTGGCAAAATATTGTGAGGTAATATAATTCTTCACTGGATCAGTCTGAAACTTTGCACACACACTCCTGCCATCTGCTGGCTAAAATCTAAATTACACTTAGACTACTATCTGAAAGTATGGCCTTTCTCTTGCATTTCAAAGATGGTTAAAAAAAATGGTTTTGTTTTTTGTATTATCTTTGACCAGATCTAATGTATTATATTCTGCTACATTAATTTCACATTTCCACAAACTTCAAAGTGTTTCCTTTTAAATGGTATCAAGAATATGCACATCCTTGCTTCAGGTCCTGAGCTACAAGCAGTTAGATTTGGGTATGTCATTTTAGGTGAAAATTGGAGAATAAAAGGGTATGATCCTTAAGTTAACCAACCAATAGGAATACATAACCATTATACTACATATTTCTGCAGTCGCAAGTAGAAACATAATCAACCATGTTACACATGCATGCGCACAAGTTTGAGTCTATGCGAATGCGAGTGGTGCAACTCTTGTGTGAAAAACGACTCTGTTTTTCTCATCACTTGAATAAACCCAATGACATCCCCACTGTGGTAAGAAAACAATGTACAGTAGTAGGTTTGGATGGGGACTCTGTGGGAAGACCTTGAGATGACTTCTGCTGCATCACTTACATGCTAAATAGTTTTTTACTGAAACATTCCTTAGAGGATTCCTGCCGGTGCTGCATATTGAATTTGCCTGAATTTGTTTGAGTTGGCATCACACTCAATTTTGCAGAGGCAGACTTTATACATGTTCACATTATGTCATACACGTGATGATCCTCCAAGACAGTGTTCTGCATGTGCTATGGTGCTGGAAAACCGAACAGGGTGTGCAGGCTTTTGTTCCAGCCCAGCACTGAAGCTATACCCATGATTCAGCTAAGGATCTAATACATTTCAGTCCATCTCAGTTGATATGTCACAAAGATAATCAAAGTCTAAAGCATTTAGAACTGTTATAATTTACTTTAATTGTATCCTTTGTATAAATTAAACTTGATAGTTTCTATGAACTCTGCACAGAAAAAAACAAATTTATTCTAATAAAATGCTTTCAAAACTATGTGGGAAAATAAGAAATTCATACACTTGTGGCCAGTTTATTAAGTACCCATCTAGTACTGGGTCGGAGCCCCCTTTACCTCCAGAAGAGCCTGAATTCGTAGGGGCATGGAAAAGTTGCTCAACTAGTATCAAGGACCTAATGTGTGACAGGAAAAACATTCCCCACACCATTATACCACTGACACCAGGCAGGATAGGGCCCATGGACTCATACTGCTTACGCCAAATTCTGACTCTGCCATCAACATGACAGAACAGGACCCGGGATTCGTCGGAGCAGGCAATGTTTTTCCACTCCTCGATTGTCCAGTGTTGGTGGTAGCGTGCCCACTGAAGCCGCTTCTTCTGTTTTTTAAACTGATTGGAGTGGAACCCGGTTTGGTCGTCTGTTGGAATAGCCCATCTGTGACAAGGATCGACAAGTTGTGCATTCCGAAATGTTGTTCTGCACACCACTCTTGTACTGTGCTGTTATTTGCCTGTTTGTCGCTCGCACGATTCTTGCCATTCTCCTTCAACCTCTCATCAACTAATTAGCTGTTTTCACCCACAGGACTGCTGCTCACTAGATGTTTTTTGTTTGTCGCACCATTCTCGGTAAACCCTAGATACTGTGTGTGAAAATCCCAGGAGGCTGGATGTTTCTGAGATGCTGGAACTGGTGCGCTCAAGTCGCTATTTAATTATTATTATTATTATAATATTTTTTTGCCCTTTTTCTCCCCAATTTCGTGATATCCAATTGTTTTAGTAGCTACTATCTTGTCTTATCGGGCTTGGGAGAGACGAAGGTTGAAAGTCATGCGCCCTCCGATACACAACCCAACCAAGCCGCACAGCGCCATCCAACCCGGAAGCCAGCCGCACCAATGTGTCGGAGGAAACACCGTGCACCTGGCAACCTTGGTTAGTGCGCACTGCGCCCAGCCCGCCACAGGAGTTGCTGGTGCACGATGAGACAAGGATTTCCCTACCGGCCAAACCCTCCCTAACCCGGATGATGCTAGGCCAATTGTGCGTCGCCCCACGGACCTCCCGGTCGCGGCTGGTTATGACAGAGCCTGGGCCCGAACCCAGAGTCTCTGCAGTATAGCACCCTTAACCCCTGCGCCACCCTGGATGCCTCTCAAGTCGCTATTTTTGCCCATTCTAATGTTCAATCAAACTGTAACTGATCCTCGATGCCTGTATATCAGCTTTATATAGCAAGCCACAGCCACATGACTCACTGCCTGTAGGAGCGAATGATGTTCGCGAATGGGGTGGTGTACCTAATAAACTGGCCACTGAGTGTATATTCATGCGATATACACCAAGAATTGATCTTGTTTTTAGTATAGTTTCATATTGAACCCATTAGTGGGTATTTATCATCTGCACGGTTCAACTATCATTTGGAAAATTACTCTTCCATATTTTAAACAAGGTCGCACTTAAAGCACCTTGATTAGCATTAGTTCCCTTTCAATAGATTCACATTTCCCCTTTCGACCTGATTGCATTCATAAGGCATGGGAACTCCTATTGTCAGATATCTAAGCTCGTTGGGTAGCTTAGGTCTCAAAGGAAAATGATAGAGTGCATTTCAGACTAATTGAGATGTTGAGAGAATGTGAGGTTTTCCCAAATTATCTTGATTAGTACCTTAATCCCTCTCTCTCTCTCTCTCTCTCTCTCTCTTTCACACTCATTCACTCATTCACTTGGTTTCTCTATTTATTTTTGTATTTATCTCCCCCTTCTCTCTCCCCTCATGTCATTATGGAAATATATATTTCTGTGAATGGTCCAACCATCCTTCTGACTGTGAATGTGTTAAGCCCCACCACTAGAGTTGCAAAATTGCGGGAAGGTTCAATAAATTCCATTGTTTTCTTGAAATCCTGGTTCGAGGATTGTCGGAATCAAGAGGTAATTAGCAGGAAGTTCGGAATTATCCAACCAGGATTTCATTGAAAATTCCTGGAATTTTGCAATCTTACCCACCAGACACACAATCATGTTAATCCCTGACTCAGCACCTGACATTTCTTAAAACATAGTCGTTACCATGACCCGGCCCAAGTCCTCTAAAACGAGCCCAAAACCTGTCCCTTACATGCACTCCCTCCCAGACATAAGATTATAATATGCTCTTACCCTGCTGCTCACACAGTCCCAGACACTTCAACATTTAGGCATTCTCAGAAAGAGTCTGAAATCCTGATTTCATTCGTAGACCACACAAAGCTCTGGTTGTACACCTCAGATGTGAACCTATAGTGTAGGTGTGGAGAAGAAGGAGAAGATCAACAAAAATGTCCAATTTGATAGATTTCTATAATCAAATCAAATTGTATTGGTCACATACACATGTTTAGCAGATGTTATTGTAGATGTAGCTAAATGCGTGTGTTTCTAGCTCCGACAGTGCAGTAATATCAATACACACAAATCTAAGTAAAGGAATGGAATTAAGATTATAGAAATATAATGGACGAGCAATTTCAGAGCGGCATAGACTAAGATACAGTAGAATAGTAAAGATGACATTATATACATACGAGATGATTAATGCAAAATATGTAAACATTATTAAAGTGGCTAGTGTTCCATTTATTAAAGTGGCCAGTGATTTCAAGTATATGTACTGTATATAGACAGCAGCCTCTAATGTGCTAATGATGTCTATTTAACTGCCTGATTGCCTTGAGATAGAAGCTGTTTTCCGGTCTCTCGGGTCCCAGCTTTGTTGCACCTGTACTGATGTCGCCTTCTGGTTGATAGCGGGTGAACAGGTAGTTGCTCGGGTGGTTGTTGTCCTTGATAATCGATATGGTTGTCACTGCTGTAAAATACAACGACAAAAGCAATGTTGCAACAACAAAAACATTGCCTCGTGTGTAATGGAAACGGCAGCTGTAGGAGAAATGTTTTAGATTAACAAAATGTTTTTCCGTTCGACAGGGGTGGATCTTTCGTTGAACTTTCTTTATTGTGACAAATGATGATGCCCGATCATTTTGAAGGTACGCGGTGCACGTGATGTCATCACGTAACCACATTGAACAAAAATGTAAACGCAACATGCAACAATTTCTACGATTTCAAATGCTTAAACGGGTGACATGCCTGGTGAGTATGCAGGCCATGGAAGAACTGGGACATTTTCAGCTTCCTGGAATTGTGTTACAGATCCTTGCGACATGGGGCCACGCATTGTCAAGCTGAAACATGAGGTGATGGCGGTAGATGAACGGCACGACAATGGGCCTCAGGATCTCACCACGATATCTCTGTGCGTTCAAATTGCCATCAGCAAACCACTCGCCCACACAACGCCATACGCCTGCCATCTGTCTGGTACAGTTGAAACCGGGATTTATCCATAAAAAAAGAACACTTCTCCAGTGTGCCAGTGGCCATCGAAGGTGAGAATTTCCCCACTGAAGTCAGTTACGATGCCAAACTACAGTCAGGTCAAGACCCTGGTGAGGATGACGAGCACACAGATGAGCTTCCCTGAGACGGTTTCTGACAGTTTGTGCAGAAATTCTTTGGTTGTGCAAATCCACAGTTTCATCAGCTGTTCGGGTGAGTGGTCTCAGACGACCCCACAGGGGAAAAAGCCGGATGTTGAGGTCCTGGGCTGGCGTGGTCACACGTGGTCTGTGGATGTGAGGCCGGTTGGACGTACTGCCAAATGGAGGCACCCTATGGTTTATGAACATTCAATGATCGAACACTCTGGTGGACCTTCCTGCAGTCAGCATGTCTACTGCGCACTCCTTCAAAACTTGAGATATCTGTGGCGTTGTGTGACAAAACTGCACATTTCAGTGGCATTTTATTGTCCCCAGAACAAGGTGCACCTGTGTAATAATCAAGCTGTTTAATCAACTTCTTGATATGCCATACTTGTCAGGTGGATGGATTCTCTTGGCAAATGAGAAATGCTCACTAACAAGGATGTAAACAAATTTGTGCACCATTTAAAAAAATATATGTTTTGTGTGTGTGTATGGAACATTTCTGGGATCTTTTATTTCAGCTCATGAAACATGGCACCAACACTTTACATGTCACGTTCATATTTTTTTTCAGTATATAGAGCTCTACTGCTTGATAAATCAATTTTTCAACACTAAAAATAATGTTTCTTTGCAGGACAAGGATTGTCTTGACTTTCAAAAATGCCCAAATCGCTTTGCCTTGCTTCTCTGGTTGGCTAGACGCAAGATTCACCATCCAATCATTTCAGCTCTACACCATGGCACAGACCGTGGTGATACTTTGGTGCATGAGAATTATTAGAATATTTCAAATATTAGTACATTTTTGCATTCTATTCATGCTGGCTTTTACAGGATATCTGAAACTTGAAACCGATAGGTGGGAGGGCATACAGGCTGTCGCCAATTTGTTTACACGCAATTTACCTAAATGGTCAATGGAAACACTTCAACCACTTCATTTTGTAGGTGTGACATCATCAAACAAGACAGCTCAATGGAAACGCACCGTAGCAGAGAATTGTTTTTCTATGCAAACTTTCTAAATGTCGACAAAAAAATCACTGGACAGCTATTGTCACAGGGGATGATGTGGTTAAATCTGGACTATTGTAGAATTCATCAAAAGATAATGATTGGGGATGGCATGGGGATGGCATGAAAGCAGGTTTTGAGAGAAAATACAGTAAAACCAAATGCACAACACACAAATTAGAACTTTTTCAAAAAAACATCAGTAGATTAAAATATCATTCTTTATTCCAATCAGTGCTGTGTTGTCTCTACTATTTCCGTTTACTCCCACACAGTGTTCCATACGGTACATGCCCATGCTTTTAAGTAATTTGTTTACTCCAAACATTTAGGTTTGCAAAATTCTGGTAACTTTCGCCAAATTCCATATCCACAAAGTGTCTCAGAGAGATGATCTAGGATCAGTTTTTCCTTTTGAGATTTATAATGAATTAAGATTTTTATTTTATTTTTTATTTTACCTTTATTTAACCAGGTAGGCAAGTTGAGAACAAGTTCTCATTTACAATTGCGACCTGGCCAAGATAAAGCAAAGCAGTTCAACAGATACAACAACACAGAGTTACACATGGAGTAAAACAAACATACAGTCAATAATACAGTATAAACAAGTCTATATACAATGTGAGCAAATGAGGTGAGAAGGGAGGTAAAGGCAAAAAAGGCCATGGTGGCAAAGTAAATACAATATAGCAAGTAAAACACTGGAATGGTAGTTTTGCAATGGAAGAATGTGCAAAGTAGAAATAAAAATAATGGGGTGCAAAGGAGCAAAATAAATAAATAAATTAAAATTAAATACAGTTGGGAAAGAGGTAGTTGTTTGGGGCTAAATTATAGGTGGGCTATGTACAGGTGCAGTAATCTGTGAGCTGCTCTGACAGTTGGTGCTTAAAGCTAGTGAGGGAGATAAGTGTTTCCAGTTTCAGAGATTTTTGTAGTTCGTTCCTGTCATTGGCAGCAGAGAACTGGAAGGAGAGGCGGCCAAAGAAAGAATTGGTTTTGGGGGTGACTAGAGAGATATACCTGCTGGAGCGTGTGCTACAGGTGGGAGATGCTATGGTGACCAGCGAGCTGAGATAAGGGGGACTTTACCTAGCAGGGTCTTGTAGATGACATGGAGCCAGTGGGTTTGGCGACGAGTATGAAGCGAGGGCCAGCCAACGAGAGCGTACAGGTCGCAATGGTGGGTAGTATATGGGGCTTTGGTGATAAAACGGATTGCACTGTGATAGACTGCATCCAATTTGTTGAGTAGGGTATTGGAGGCTATTTTGTAAATGACATCGCCAAAGTCGAGGACTGGTAGGATGGTCAGTTTTACAAGGGTATGTTTGGCAGCATGAGTGAAGGATGCTTTGTTGCGAAATAGGAAGCCAATTCTAGATTTAACTTTGGATTGGAGATGTTTGATATGGGTCTGGAAGGAGAGTTTACAGTCTAACCAGACACCTAAGTATTTGTAGTTGTCCACGTATTCTAAGTCAGAGCCGTCCAGAGTAGTGATGTTGGACAGGCTGGTAGGTGCAGGTAGCGATCGGTTGAAGAGCATGCATTTAGTTTTACTTGTATTTAAGAGCAATTGGAGGCCACGGAAGGAGAGTTGTATGGCATTGAAGCTTGCCTGGAGGGTTGTTAACACAGTGTCCAAAGAAGGGCCGGAAGTATATACAGAATGGTGTCGTCTGCGTAGAGGTGGATCAGGGACTCACCAGCAGCAAGAGCGACCTCATTGATGTATACAGAGAAGAGAGTCGGTCCAAGAATTGAACCCTGTGGCACCCCCATAGAGACTGCCAGAGGTCCGGACAGCAGACCCTCCGATTTGACACACTGAACTCTATCAGAGAAGTAGTTGGTGAACCAGGCGAGGCAATTATTTGAGAAACCAAGGCTGTCGAGTCTGCCGATGAGGATGTGGTGATTGACAGAGTCGAAAGCCTTGGCCAGATCAATGAATACGGCTGCACAGTAATGTTTCTTATCGATGGCGGTTAAGATATCGTTTAGGACCTTGAGCGTGGCTGAGGTGCACCCATGACCAGCTCTGAAACCAGATTGCATAGCAGAGAAGGTATGGTGAGATTCGAAATGGTCGGTAATCTGTTTGTTGACTTGGCTTTCGAAGACCTTAGAAAGGCACGGTAGGATAGATATAGGTCTGTAGCAGTTTGGGTCAAGAGTGTCCCCCTTGAAGAGGGGGATGACCGCAGCTGCTTTCCAATCTTTGGGAATCTCAGACGACACGAAAGAGAGGTTGAACAGGCTAGTAATAGGGGTGGCAACAATTTCGGCAGATAATTTTAGAAAGAAAGGGTCCAGATTGTCTAGCCCGGCTGATTTGTAGGGGTCCAGATTTTGCAGCTCTTTCAGAACATCAGCTGAATGGATTTGGGAGAAGGAGAAATGGGGAAGGCTTGGGCGAGTTGCTGTTGGGGGTGCAGTGCTGTTGTCCGGGGTAGGAGTAGCCAGGTGGAAAGCATGGCCAGCCGTAGAAAAATGCTTATTGAAATTCTCAATTATGGTGGATTTATCATTGGTGACAGTGTTTCCTATCTTCAGTGCAGTGGGCAGCTGGGAGGAGGTGTTCTTATTCTCCATGGACTTTACAGTGTCCCAGAACTTTTTGAGTTAGTGTTGCAGGAAGCAAATTTCTGCTTGAAAAAGCTAGCCTTGGCTTTTCTAACTGCCTGTGTATAATGGTTTCTAGCTTCCCTGAACAGCTGCATATCACGGGGCTGTTCGATGCTAATGCAGAACGCCATAGGATGTTTTTGTGTTGGTTAAGGGCAGTCAGGTCTGGGGAGAACCAAGGGCTATATCTGTTCCTGGTTCTAAATTTCTTGAATGGGGCATGTTTATTTAAGATGGTTAGGAAGGCATTTAAAAAAATATCCAGGCATCCTCTACTGACGGGATGAGATCAATATCCTTCCAGGATACCCCGGCCAGGTCGATTAGAAAGGCCTGCTCGCAGAAGTGTTTCAGGGAGCGTTTTACAGTGATGAGTGGAGGTCGTTTGACCGCTGACCCATTACGGATGCAGGCAATGAGGCAGTGATCGCTGAGATCTTGGTTGAAGACAGCAGAGGTGTATTTAGAGGGGAAGTTGGTTAGGATGATATCTATGAGGGTGCCCGTGTTTAAGGCTTTGGGGAGGTACCTGGTAGGTTCATTGATAATTTGTGTGAGATTGAGGGCATCAAGTTTAGATTGTAGGATGGCTGGGGTGTTCAGCATGTTCCAGTTTAGGTCACCTAGCAGCACGAACTCTGAAGATAGATGGGGGGCAATCAGTTCACATATGGTGTCCAGAGCACAGCTGGGGGCAGAGGGTGGTCTATAGCAGGTGGCAACGGTGAGAGACTTGTTTTTAGAGAGGTGGATTTTTAAAAGTAGAAGTTCAAATTGTTTGGGTACAGACCTGGATAGTAGGACAGAACTCTGCAGGCTATCTTTGCAGTAGATTGCAACACCGCCCCCTTTGGCAGTTCTATCTTGTCTGAAAATGTTGTAGTTTGGAATTAAAATTTCTGAATTTTTGGTGGTCTTCCTAAGCCAGGATTCAGACACAGCTAGAACATCCGGGTTGGCTGAGTATGCTAAAGCAGTGAATAGAACAAACTTAGGGAGGAGGCTTCTAATGTTAACATGCATGAAACCAAGGCTATTACGGTCACAGAAGTCATCAAAAGAGAGCGCCTGGGGAATAGGAGTGGAGCTAGGCACTGCAGGGCCTGGATTCACCTCTACATCGCCAGAGGAACATAGGAGGAGTAGAATAAGGGTACGGCTAAAAGCTATGAGAATTGGTCGTCTAGAACGTCTGGAACATAGAGTAAAAGGAGGTTTCTGGGGGCGATAAAATAGCATCAAGGTATAATGTACAGACAAATGTATGGTAGGATGTGAATACAGTGGAGGTAAACCTAGGTATTGAGTGATGAAGAGAGAGATATTGTCTCTAGAAACATCATTGAAACCAGGAGATGTCATTGCATGTGTGGGTGGTGGAACTAATAGGTTGGATAAGGTATAGTGAGCAGGACTAGAGGCTCTACAGTGAAATAAGCCAATAAACACTAACCAGAACAGCAATGGACAAGACATATTGACATTAAGGAGAGGCATGCTTAGTCGAGTGATCAAAAGGGTCCAGTGAGTGGAGAGGTTGGTTGGTGATTTAGACAGCTAGCCAGGCCATCGGTAGCAAGCTAGCATAGGATGGAGGTCTGTTGTTAGCCACCTCTTGCGTTCTGTCAGTAGATTAGTGGGGTTCCGTGTGGTAGAGGGGATTAATCCAAATCACACAACAACAACAAAAATAAAAACAATAGATATAGTTATAGAGGCCCAAGAAGAAAACATAATAATAATAAAAATAAATAAATTGTCCGATTGTCTATTCAGATAGCAGCCGGTAAGACAGCTAACGGTTAGCAGGCCGCAGATGGGCGTTCAGGTAACGTCGCGACGGAGGAGCCAGCCGGATCTCCTTCGGGTAGATAACGTCGGCAGTCCAGTTGTGAAGGCCCGGTGGGGCTCCGCGTAGGCAGTAAAACGGGTCCGGATAGGTGACTGCAGCCCAGGAGTGATTGATGGAACTCAGGAGTGATTGACGGAGCTGGCTAGCTCCGGAATAATTGATGTTTGCTCCGGAATCGACGAAGGCCGATAGTCACACGGATAGCAGCTAGCTAGCTGTGAGATCCGGGTATGAATGTCCAGAGAGCAGTCGAAATCCAGGGACATGGAGAGAAAAATTGGTCCGGTATGTTCCGTTCCGAGCCGCGCTGCGCCGTACAGAACTGGCGATAGATTTTCGAGCTAAAGGATAGCTGATGACCACAAACCGTGGTTAGCTGAATACTAACGATTTGCCAGTAAAGGAGCTAACTAGCTTCTGAACTAGCTTCTGGATTAGCTTCTGGCTAGCTTCTGGCTAGTTTCAGGCTAGCTTCTTGGAGTTTCTGGCTAGCTTCTTGGAGGATTACAGATTTGAGGTAAATAATACTTTTTATAAATATAAATTGGTGAGGCGGGTTGCAGGAGAGTGTTTTGAAGATGAGTTGATGGAAAATAAAAATAAAATGTATGTGAAAAAAGTTGTAAATATATATATATACAGGACACGA